>NC_085870.1:39009953-39019953 GCF_034702125.1 Engraulis encrasicolus
ATTCCACTATCAGGCGGTAGGCGGACAGCCAGCAACAACCAAAAAAACCCTGTTTAGTTGAAAAGAATAAATTTACCAGCAGGGTAAGTCCACCAGTAGAGTCTGGACACAAAACACCATCATCTGCCATCGGATGTGTGCATGCACACCAGTGCACACAAACACACACATACACACAGGCACGCATACTGTACACGCACGCGCACGCAGGGCCACTGACAGCTTTTGCAGGGCCCGGTACAAAGCCACTTGAAAGCCCCCCCCCATCCAATACAATTTTGGGCCCCCTCTGTCCCTGGGCCCGGGACAACTGACCTCTTAGTCCAATCCTGTTGGCTTCCCTGCGCACACGCACGCACACGTACACACAAGCAAGCACGCCAATGCACACAAGCACACACTCGCACACACACAAGACGTAGCAGGTTTTTTTGAGAGCTGGTGCTTGGGCTGTAACACTCTCTGCGGTCTCGGAGGCATTAATGTGTTAGCTGCCTGTGCGCCCAGAATAGCGATCTGCCATCCGTCCTTATGCCTCAGCATCAGCATCAGCACCGCCATCCCCATCGCCATCGCCATCACCATCAGCGTCATCCATCCAGGCTGCCCAGGCAACAGAGCGGCCCGGTCGGCTCTGCCTTATGCGCCGACGCAGGATGTGTCTGTCTGTGTGTGTGTGTGTGTGTGTGTGTGTGTGTGTGTGTGTGTGTGTGTGTGTGTGTGTGTGTGTGTGTGTGTGTGTGTGTGTGTGTGTGTGTGTATGTGTGTGTGTGTGTGTGTGTGTGTGTGTGTGTGTGTGTGTGTGTGTGTGGGCAATATGCTCCCCCTTGGTTCAGCCGCTTCTGTGCCAGCTATAATAGCTAGCCATGCCAACTCTGCCCCCTTCCTCCCTCCCTCTTTCACTCCGCCAGTCTTTCTCTGTAGTTCATATTTTGCACTCCCTATATCCTCTTTTCCTCTCTCTCTCTTTTCTCTCCCTCTTTCTCTCTGTCTCTTTTCCCCTCTCTCTCTCTCTCTCTCTCTCTCTCTCTCTCTCTCTCTCTCTCTCTCTCTCTCTCTCTCTATATCTCTCTCTCGCTCTCGCTCTCTGATTTCCATGGAGTCCTTGGGCATGGCCACTATGGGGATGTCCTAATTTTATTTTATTTTTTCGTTTTTACGTTCATCTGTTGTGTGGTTCATCTCTAGCTCTATTTGTGCTGGCCATGGTGCCTCCATCCTCTGCATGTCAGCCATTTGCACATAAATTACAGCAAAACTATCCAACACAGAGCGATTCAGCATTATAATCATGTCAAATTGTTTCACTATGAAGTCTTTTGAATTCAAGGCATTAAAACACTGCATCGCCTATAATACCAAGACGTTTTCTTGGTTTTGGGGTTTAAAGAGGATTCAGATGAATTAAAAGATAGATAGATAGATAGATAGATAGATAGATAGATAGATAGATAGATAGATAGATAGATAGATAGATAGATAGATAGATAGATAGATAGATAGATAGATAGATAGATAGAATTTAAAAAAAAATCTTAGTCTCCATTTAAATTATTCATCACCATGGCAATGCAGGAGAATAGCTTCTTTCTAGCCAGGAATCTGCCTGAAGGGAGAAGCTGAAAGAACATGCTGGAGAGGATGTGAAGTAGGCCTACTGCACTGTATGCTTTATAATGGAGTTTGCCTGGCTTCCCCCCACTTGTCTTTAAAGGTAGGACTATTCGATGTGAGAGCTGCCCATAACTTAAAGCATGTGTGCATACTCAATGGCTCTTGACGGATGAAAAGGCATTCTCAGAGCCTTTCGCTTAGAAGCTAGGATTGATGTGCTGCTCTTAGAATGTCCTTTTGGACATTAAATATCTTTGGTCTCTATAGTTTTCAGAACTCTTGGTTAGTTATCTACTGTAAATCACAAAGTCATGTTTTACTAAGACCAGGTCTCCTTGGCCTTAGTATAAGAAAGTAGGTGAAATGGAGGCAGTAATAAAAAATGGTTTATTATGAGATGAAAGTCTCTATTGGATGAGAAGTATAGAAACACACTCAAACATGGTTTCTATAATGCATCAATTTGATGCCCTTTCTCTGTTTGACGGAAATGTGGCTTTCCCCTACTGCGGAGGCTGTCAATCTATTAATGATTCCCGCGATTGAAAATGACAGGCGCTCTCTCACACTTTTTGCGCGAGTCCACTTTAATGGCTGTTTTGATCTACTTTCCGAAAAACATTATGCGGAAAAACTCAGACAGTAAATCGTTAACTGGTTTATCCCATCGGCAGAGATTGCAAGACTCAGCAGTGCTGTGCAGTATGTATACATCAACTAAGTGCATGTTAAAGACAATTAGGCAATCAGCCACAAAATACTCCCTCCACCCCCCCACCCCCCCCTCCTCTCATACATCTTACACATACACCAATCTATACGCATATTTATATTGTTTACCGAAAATAGCACACGTCCCATTAGTGTTGAGTGACCTGATTTCAACCACAAGAGTCTTCAACTTTATTTTGGAAACCCCTTACGGGAAGACTTCCATTGTGCTACCCTTAGCATAATGCAGATTTAAGCTTAGATTTAATTTAGTGTATCTGCTCTCCTGACAGTTGCGGCTGTGTGTTTCTACAGTTGGCAACAAATGACACATGGAGCAACATTTCAAGGTACTGTGCGCCTGCGCCACATACTGTAGCCTCCCCTCTTCCCAGTGTTCCATACTGTATGTTTGTCCTCTCCTCGCACACACTCGCTCTCCACAATACACTAGAAAATACAAACATTTCGCTTAACGTACGGCAACCTCCGTCAACAACAAGAGAGGGGGTCAAAGGGGCACTCTTGCATCTGAGGGATGAGAGATGGTGGCTGCAGTGTAGTGTAGTGGTGTGGATGCTGCCTTCCTTCCCATCAATCCAGTGCGTCCCGATTATTTATTTATGCGTGTTGCTATTGTGCACTTTCGCCTTCTGTTTGTATCATCCGCCATAAGAGTTTGGAGCTCTGCCCAGGACTACGTCTTTGCTTTGCTTTGCTTTCGCTCTCTCTCTCTCTCTCTCTCTCTCTCTCTCTCTCTCTCTCTCTCTCTCTCTCTCTCTCTCTCTCTCTCTCTGCATGGATACACACACACACACACACACACACACACACACACACACACACAGACACACACACACACACACACACACAGACAGACACACACACACACACACACACACACACACACACACACACACACACACACACACACACACACACACACACACACACACACACACACACACACACACACTCCACTAGTTTGAAAGGCTCCACTTGGCTAAATGCCAGTAGCCATGGTACTGTAGGAGTGGAGGTGCAGGGCTCTCTGACATGTTCTCTGACCCCCTGATGGAGCTCCAGACTGGGGTTCTTTTTGGCAGAGCATTGGGTGGTTGAACCAGACCTCCAGGCCTTGTCTGCATGATGGGATCGAGGTGAGATCGAGCTGCATGATCCCTCTGCTTCTGATCTGGAGTCAGCAGAGGGTGTTTGTCTGTAAGGCAAAGATCGACATATGGGCTGTACTGTATGTTCGATTCGGCAGAGATGATGCCATTTGAGGTTTTCGGCATTTAATTTAATTGATTTCTCTCTCCCTTTTTCCAAACATTCCTGCTGGGGTGGTGCTAGGGGCCCCTCCTTCCCCGCAAACCCCGCCCCAAATGGCATTGCAGGAATCATTATAAACATGTAAAATGTGTTTTTGTTATATATATATTGTTAGCGTATGTTTTAACCAATTTTTCCCAGGAGCGGGGCCTCCACAAAAGGAACAGTGCGCCAGAGAGGGCATCGCCCAGGACACAACTCATTGTAGGACAGACACTGCATTCCTGTCTTTCCCTCTCCAATCATCTCTCTCTCTCTCTCTCTCTCTTTCTGTCATCCTCTCTTTTTCTCATTGTGTCATTTTTTTCCCATCATTGTTTCCTCTTTTTTCCCTCTTTCCAACATTTTCCTCTTTTTCATTCCTCTCCAACATTTTCCTCTTTTCTCTCTCTCTCTCTCCCCCACTTCTTTTCTGCGTGTCTGTTTGTTCCGGTTGCGATCTGGCTCCCTCCCCTTGTCAGACGCTTCTGTTTGATCTCCATTTTGCGGGCCACAGATGGCCAGGTTCTCTTTCACTTCATAACAATTTCATAAGTGACTCGGCGCAAATTGCCGTGGCGATGCTATGGTAATTGGGTTGCCACTCTTCTTCCCCGCTCCGTTCCTAAAACGTTTTCGTGTTTTTTCTTCACGTCTCTCTCTCGCATTCTGTCGGAGGTTTTACCCCCTTTTTCTGCTCTCTCTCTCTCTCTCTCTCTCTCTCTCTCTCTCTCTCTCTCTCTCTCTCTCTCTGTGTGCAGCTGTCTGTGGGCGTAATAAGTGTTAGGACAGACAGAGTACAGGGAGGCTGATCACCAAATTACACAAGAAAAATGGACTGATTCCCTGATAAATAGACTCGGGAGAAACAAGGGAGATGGGAGTAACATGAGTATAACCACCACCACAGAGCCAAATATGCCAGTGCACACTTGCTCCGAGACATCACGCTCGATCTATCCACCGCGCTTCGCCACAATTATCTTGCCGCTGCAGCTACACCAGCCCCAAGGATATGTCGTGTGTGTGTGTGTGTGTGTGTGTGTGTGTGTGTGTGTGTGTGTGTGTGTGTGTGTGTGTGTGTGTGTGTGTGTGTGTGTGTGTGTGTGTGTGTGTGTGTGTGTGTGTGTGTGTGTGTGTGTGTGTGCGTGCGTGCGTGCGTGTGTGCGTGCGTGTGTGCATGCGTGTGTATGTCTGTGTGCTCGCTCCGAAACATACTGCAAAGCCTTCACAATTTTTTAATGCTGGTATGTATTGCAGTAACTGCTGCAACATGCGCTTACTATTATCTAAGGAACAATGCTGTACTTCCCAACCGGCCCACAGAATTTGTAATACTCAGACAGCCACATACTACATGATTCAATATACTGTACGTAGTTCAATTTGAAGAAATGGATGGGCCTTCTCCCAATGAATGGGGCATCTAATGAGGCACCTAGCAGTGTTAGTGCGAGAGACCACAGACACTGGCCTTCAGACAATAAGGACTAGGGACCTCATACTATATGTGTTTACTGCTGTTTGTTTGTAGACCATGGAGGGGTTTTTTTTTGGGGGGGGGGGGGTTGGGGGGTTGAACCATTACACAAGTAGCCCTGAAAAAGGTCCATCAGCAAGCCAGCAGTGATGACGCATGCCCTCATGTGTGTGTTGTTTGTTTATAGACCATGGAGGCTTTGTTTGGGTGGGGGGAGTGTGTGGGGGGTTAAACTATCACACAAGTAGCCCTGAAAAAGGTCCATCAGCAAGCCACCAGTGATGACGCCATGGTCATTTAGCAAGTACTTCCCCATGTCATGCTTGTTTGCTGCATGCTGCCCGGTATACTGGTACGCGGCGCGCTCTGCTGAATTTGCCATTCCCCTCCACTGCTGTCCCATTTTTACGCTCTGATGATTTCATCAACAAAAATCTCTCTCTCTCTCTCTCTCTCTCTCTCTCTCTCTCTCTCTCTCTCTCTCTCTCTCTCTCTGTCTCTCTCTCTTTCTTTCTCACTTTCTCACTCCTTCCTTCCCTCACACTCTCTTCTGACAGCATGCCACATTGGAACTATTGATGTTGGTCTGTCACAGAATGTTATGGAGTAGCTGTTGTGATGTGTGTGTGTGTGTGTGTGTGTGTGTGTGTGTGTGTGTGTGTGTGTGTGTGTGTGTGTGTGTGTGTGTGTGTGTGTGTGTGTGTGTGTGTGTGTGTGTGTGTGGGAGAGATGTAAAGACGGACTGTGTGTGTGTGTGTGTGTGTGTGTGTGTGTGTGTGTGTGTGTGTGTGTGTGTGTGTGTGTGTGTGTGTGTGCGTCCTTGCGTGCATGTGTGTGTTAGTGTGTGTGTTTGTGTGCATGCGTACGCGTGCATGTGTGCATGAGTGCGCGCGTACGTGCGTGCGTCATGCGTTCTTGCGATGATTTCACAGGACCTAAATATGAGCGAGAGCCATGCAACTGTGCAACTGTGTCTTGCCTTTGCCTGGCTGCTTGACTGAACAGCTGAGATTGATGCTGTCTGCCAGCATATGCTTTGCTCATTTCATAGGTGTGATTTCAGCACAGCATGCCCATCTACTCTGTGTTTATGACTGCTTTAAAACACACACACACACGCACGCACGCATGCACGCACGCACGCACACACACACACGCACGCACGCACACACACACACACACACACACACACACACACACACACACACACACACACACACACACACACACACACACACACACACACACACACAAACACGTGCCTTTTTTCTCTCCTCGTTACTCCCCACCTCACACTTTGTGCTACTTGCAGGATGGTATTGCATTGCTGCACATTACATCATGGTAAACATGTCTAGCCACGAGACCAGCCAAAAAATTAATAAACACGCCAAGCTCTCTTAGATTAAAACACAGCAACGCTTTTGGAGGTTTTTGAGTATTTCTCTTTCATATTTGCCAAGGTAAGCTCGGTATTAAAACATTCAGGAAAAAGGCACTTATGGCAAATCATCAAAGCTAGCTTTTGCAAATCAAATACGCCTAGCAATACAAGTCCACGTTAATGCCTAGGCAATATTCAGATCTTATATGCGTACATACTGTCTTACCTTTAAGTTTTTTTGATATATCCCAAAAAAACCACTTGCACATTTCCCTCAGTCTAAGGGATTAGTCTCCCTCTTTCATGTTGTCTGCCTTGCCATTTATGCATTAGGCTTTTGTTAAATCCCCACTGTAATGAAATTCCTGATCTGCCCGTTTTTCCCCCTCTTTTTTCATAACCGAATTGCTGTGGAGACTAAAAATTCCTGAATAATAATTGGGTGAACACATGGTCTCTCATCTGCAATGTGGCCGCCTCAAAGACACAGGCGAGCCTCTGCTATGCTAATTCGACGGCAGCAGGCAGACGCTAAAGAAATGTCTCGCGCACGACTTCTATTTCTGATTTCTCAATATGTTTGCAGCCTATATATACAAAACACATTCAAAGCGATTTTAAAGGGGAAATAAGCATTTCATTGGCAGTTTAACAAAAAAGAATGATGAGAGAGAGAAGGAGAGAGAGTGAGTGTGAGCGAGAGAGAGAGAGAGAGAGAGAGAGAGAGAGAGAGAGAGAGAGAGAGAGAGAGAGAGAGAGAGCGAGACTGGGGAAAACACATTTATTTGAAAGAGGAGTTCAGCCATCTATTAGTCCCATTGCTTCAGCCCACCCTCCAATCTGTCCCATTTTATGTTTAAAAAATCTCCCCCCAGCCCCCCCATCCACCACCAAGCAACAGAAAACGTCACCCACTCCTTTCAGTTAGCTAGTTGTTTAAACCTATCAGCATGGAATAATCAGAAACTGACATAAGCTCTAAACATGTAACAGCTTTTGACAAGTGTCGCCAACATTTGCAAATCCCCTTATACTAAAAAAAAAAAAAACAGGCCGGAGTGCACAGAAGGCTGTTTATTTTTATAGTAGCGGCAAATTAGAAATGGCCTCATGAATACAAAAGCTGCTCCCCCGTGACCCGATTGAGAAGGCGCTTTGGCGTTTGATTTAGATTGTGGCCAGCACCCGGCTGTCACCGTGGCTGGCCCATACGTCTCTCTGCCCAGGACATCCAACAAACCCTGAGTGACAGGCACCGAACGCACGCCATCACGTTTCTCAACACAGGAGCCCCGCGTCATCAGGACTGGTTAAAGCTGGTTGTTTATTTAAAGCATCCCTCCACCCCATCGCACCGCACCACACCCTACATCCCCACTCCTTCTAGCCCCTTCTGGCCTGCTTGGGTGACCCCTGTAGCCCTAAAGTAATGAGGTAATCACTACTTAACAATCAATGGCAACCCTCATTAATTCTCTCCCTCCATATTTTTGCACCGTGACCACGGTTTAGTGGCAGTGCATAATTCTTAATAATGCTCTTGCAGTCGGGCGCACACACACATGCATGCACACACACTCACGAACACACACACACGCATGCACGCACACACACACACAGGCACAGGCACAGGCACACGCACACGCACACGCACACGCACACGCACACGCACACGCACACACACACACACGCGCGCACAGACACACACACACGCACACGCACACACACACACTGGACCACACCAGCCAATGAATGGGCTCCTTTGACTAAGTCCATAAAGCTAATGGCTATGGCATTGTGGCATCTCGCGGAATTATGCAGAGCCGTGGAGAATGTTTTGCCTCCTTAGGCTGACAGCCTGGGCTGCCTACACTGTAATTATATATGCATCATGCACTCACGTATGCATATGAAAGAAACAAGCCGGCATCACACCGGCGGCTAGGTTGAATATGTTTATTATTATAAGATATTATGGTGCACAGTCAATTCAGTTCAGCATCAACGCAACACTAAAAGAGTCCATTTTAACACCCATAGTGTTGGTGCTTCTCTCTAAGTGTTGAATTAACACTTTGGAAATTGCTTGTTGAGGCAATTATACCAGGGTTTTCGTCTTGTTGATATGTTCCATTTCATGAATATGGGGAGGGGGGGGCTTCACAGCAGCTTTCGGTGTACAGAGACCCATATTTGGGAAGTAAAAAAAAAAGAGAAGTGCTAAATAAATGAAATTCAAATTTAATTTGAGGAGATCCCTCTCTGGCTGTGCGTCTGCCTCCACTCTGGCGATGTCCCCATGGAGAAGCCAGCAGCAGAAGCAACAGCAGCAGCAGCTTCTCAGGGATAGATGCATCAACTCTGCGCAATGTAAATGTCACATCTCTGTTTGCGCACTATCTCTCGACTCTCTCCATCTGTATCTATCTATATATTTTCACACTGTGCGTCTCCCTGCTTCTTTCGTTCAGCGTCTCTCTCTTTTCATATCTCTCTCTCTCTCTCTTTCCATCTCATTTTTTTCCTTTCCATCTCTCCCTCTCTTTGATCTCTTTATACCATCTCTGTCTATCTCTCACTCTCTCTCTCTCTCTCTCTCTCTCTCTCTCTCTCTCTCTCTCTCTCTCTGGCAGTGAGTCATATCTCTTAATGGATTTCAGTGCTAGAGATAGTAGCTAGCTGCTTACTTATCAATCAGCAATCGATGGTTGTGATTGTGGAGTGGGGTGGCATGCCTAAGTGGAATTGATTGGCTGGAGGTCTACCGCTTCCCATCATCCCTTGCCCTGCCTCTCATGTCGTCCACCCCCCCCTCAACCCTCCTGCTGAGGTGCCTGATGCCCCCTACCACACACATGCGTACAGAACACACAGCAGGGGCATACACGCAAACAGACCGAGCAGGCACATACACGTGCAGTACACATACACACACACACACACACACACACACACACACACACACACACACACACACACACACACACACACACACACACACACACAGACACACACATACACTGCACACACACACACACACACACACACACACACACACACACACACACACACACACACACACACACACACACACACACACACACACACACACACACACACACACACACACACACACACACACACACACACACACACACACACACACACAGTACAGAGTGAACACGTAGATAGAGTAGGACCAACTACTTCAAAAGACAACATAGTCGATTTCAGTGTGAATTCAATTATCACTTAGATAACACTTAAAGAACAAAAAAAATTACAGTGCACGCACACAAACACACGCACAGACCCGCGTTGAATGTGCGCACGTACACACAGATTGACAGACTGACACGTACATCAAACATTTATCTCTCTTTCTCTCAATCTCTCTTCCCCCCCCTCTCTCTCTCTCTCTCTCCCTCTCTCTCTCCCTCCCTCCCTCCCTCCCTCTCTCTCTCTCTCTCTCTCTCTCTCTCTCTCTCTCTCTCTCT
>NC_085870.1:39032453-39042453 GCF_034702125.1 Engraulis encrasicolus
ATAGAGGAGGGGGGAAGTGTGCTGGTGGAGGGCTCAGTGGAGAATGTGTGTGTGTGTGTGTGTGTCTCTGTGTGTGTGTGTGTTTGTGTGTGTGTGTGTGTGTGTGTGTGTGGTGTGTGTGTGTGTGGTGTGTGTGTGTGTGTGTGTGTGTGTGTGTGTGTGTGTGTGTGTGTGTGTGTGTGCGTGCATGCCTGCGCGCGCGCGCGTGTGTGTGTGTGTTTCTGATGTGAGGGATATGATGAAACAAAATCCAGAGCATCAAGGAGAGGTTTGACAGAAGGGTACAACTCTGGAGGAGAAGAGGGGCAGGAGGTGAAAGGGGGAAAGTGGGAGGTGAAGGAGAAGGAGAAAAAAGAGGAGGAGAAGAGCAGGGGGAGAGGGTGTGTGTGTGTGTGTGTGTGTGTGTGTGTGTGTGTGTGTGTGTGTGTGTGTGTGTGTGTGTGTGTGTGTGTGTGTGTGTGTGTGTGTGTGTGTGTGTGTGTGTGTGTGTGTGTGTGTGTGTGTGTGCCTGTGTGTATGTGTGTGTATAATTATGTGTGTGCTTTGTGTTTTATGTATGTACATTCACAAGTGTGCGCTGTGTGTGCTATGCCTCTGACATGAGTGATGTGGTATACAACAAAGTAAAAACCTACCAAGGTGAGCGTTGGCACCAGAGAGATGCAGACAAGGTCTATGTCTTGTCATGTAAGTCATGGTCTGGGCATGAGTAGGAGGTGTAGGTGAGCAATGCGTGCTTATGTAGATGTATGTGACTGAGCATGTGTGAAACACAAAGTGTAGAGCATGAAGGTGAGCGTTCACACCAATGGAGCTGGAGGGGTGGACTTGTTTATGGTGTCGGTCTTTGAAGACGAGGGAGAGGCACGAAGAACAAACTACATGTCCAGAGTAAATTCTGAAGTGTTTTATTTATATTAACACCCAGAGAGTCAAATGTAGCACTCACGTAGATTTGCTCCTACTCTCTAAGTGTTGTATTAACACTGCGAGATACACAGTGTAAGCGGAGGAGGAGGAGACAGGAGAGGTTGTGTGGCATGTATATGTAAGAGCATGTCAAGGAAAGTCAGGAGCTTCAAGGTGATTTTCGTGTGCCAGAGGACCAGGTGAACTCTGCTTGGGTATGGCGTGACCTTAGGAGAGGAGGATGCGAAGCACGGCAGAAAAGAAGGAAAAGAAGAGAAGAAAGACTAGGAGGAGGATGTGTCTGTATGCGTATGTATGTATGTATGTATGTATGCACTTGTATGTGCGTGTATGCGTTGGTGTGTGGCAGGTAGAAAGCAGCGCTGGTGAAGTTTTGCCTCGGGCCAATTCTGTTCTTCCAGCCGCTATGAAATATCATGTTTGTCACCTACAGAAGTGGTATATAGGCCACAGAGGGCCTGCTAGCTACAGTAGTAACAAGCAACGTAACACGTAAAAGTAACACGTAAATGACTTCTTTTTCTCTTACTAAAACTAAAACTATCAGCAGGACTACTACTGTATGTCATCAGGGCCGCTGACAGCTTTGGCTGGGCCCAGGACAAAGTCATCTGAAAGGGCCCCCCACCCAATACATACAATGTAATGAGAACCCCATTCTGGGCCCCCTCTGTCTCTGGGCCCGGGACAACTGACCCCGTTGTCCCCCTCTGTCGGCTTGACTGTCTGTCAGTACACGCTGGAAGCCCTCCAAAATCTCGAGCTTGGATTTTTGGAAGTGGAAAAAGAGGAAGAAGAGAAGAACAGTGGGTTTAATTTTTTTTGCCTTTTGCTCTGATACCCCTTTTTTCCGTATAAGTCACTAATCCCGCTTTATGTAATTCCCCTGCCGGCCCCCTTGCTGCTACTGAAGAAGAAGAAGATCTGGTATTAGATCAAAATCTGGCCAGTGGAGGAGAATGGTGTAGTTGGAATCATTCGGCATTGCTTTGTGATCCCCCCGAACAAAAAAAAAGAGGGCAAAAAAAGAAATAACTTGCTGGGGGTGATTTTTTTGTGTTACTCCCACAGTATTCTGCCTTGTGCAAACTGCCATATTGATTTTATTGCCAAAAGCTGTAGTGTTTGCACTATCAGCTGCAGTGTTTGCCTACTGTGTGTATATAGTATTCTTTATGCCTGGTTGTCTACCGTAAAGGTAGGAAAATGTCAGGTTTCTCTATTATTACATTTGAATAGCGAATCTTCAAATGAACCTGGAATTCTTGAAAGATTGAGGAGCCAAAAGTGCAGCACTCTCTGATTAGTCTAAAAGTCTGTTTTTGTGTTGTTGTTAGGAGTAAACAAAACATTTTGTTCAACATGCTGTGAGGAATGTTCTGGAAATGAATAAAATCTGAAAATGTGAAAGCACAACAACAGACAACAACAACTGAGGCTCCTACCCCAAAGCTCAGAGCAGAGCAGTTCCTCCCCTCCTGCTCCACTCACACACCACACACACACACAGACACACAGACACACAGACACACACACACACACACACACACACACACACACACACACACACACACACACACACACACACACACACACACACACACACACACACACACACACACACACACACACACTTCTTACCTAACCTTACCTTACCTTTGTGTGTGTGTGTGTAGTCAGGCAGGCAGCCGCAGCAGCTGCTAGCACTCATGGAAGTGAAAGAGACGCAGCGCTGCACAGGGGAGGAAGAGGTGCAGCCTGGGAGTTAAGGGGTGGGGGGGGGTTGAAGGGGGTGGGGGGTGAGTGTGTGCGTGTGTGTGGGGGTGGTGGTTTAGAGATGAGGAAGAATAACACCTTGCAGCTCCCCATGGGTTTACAAGCACATGACACACTTGACCCAGTTGTTTTTGGGCACTGCTCACATCGCAAAAAGAAAGAAAGCGAGAGAGACAGGGGGAGAGATAGAGAGAGAGAGAGAGAGAGAGAGAGAGAGAGAGAGAGAGAGAGAGAGAGAGAGAGAGAGAGAGAGGTTGCGAGAGAGAGAGAGAGGGGTGAACAGAGGCAAATATGTTTTTTTTTTGTTTAAAAAAAAACAGAAACAGGCATTCTGCTTCCTCTAGGTACTGCTGCTTTTAAATAAATCGCAAAAAGCCAGCCATGCAACCTTGGATGTTTCCTTCTGCTTCACCCCCCATCATCATCATCTCTCACTTTTGCTCTATCTCTCCCTCTCTCTCTCTCTCTCTTTCTTTCTCTCTGTCTCTCATTCTCTCGCTCCTTTTGTCTTTTCCTCTCTCTCTCTCACACACTCTTTCTTGCTCTTTCACTGTCTCTGTTTCTCTTCATCTCCATCCCTCACCCTCAATCTCTCTTTCTCTTTCTCTTTCTCTTTCTCTCTCTCTCTCTCTCTCTCTCTCTTTCTATTTCTCTTTCTCTCTCTCTCTCTCTCTCTCTCTCTCTCTCTCTCTCTCTCTCTCTCTCTCTCTCTCTCTCTCTCTCTCTCTCTCTCTCTTTCTCTCTCCATCCCTCAGTGCACCCACCCACTCTCCCCAGCAGCCTCTGCTGCTGCCTCGCTCTGCTCATCTCATCTCGTCTCATCTCCGCGCCCTGCCAACAAAACACAAGACTGCAGACGAGAGAGCACAATCCCGAAACAGGAACAGCACACTATACCTGATATACCCAGCAACTCAGGGAGGGAGGGAGGTAGAGAGAGAGAGAGGGAGAGAGAGAGAGAGAGAGAGAGAGAGAGAGAGAGAGAGAGAGAGAGAGAGAGAGAGAGAAACAGACAGACAGAGAGAAAAATGGATAGATAGATAGAGAGAGACAGACAGACAGAGAGAAAAATGGATAGATAGATAGAGAGAGACAGACAGACAGACAGACAGACAGACAGACAGACAGAGATAGACAGACAACCCTAGATAGACAAGTGGAAAGGCAGAGAGAGAGAAGACAGACAGAGTGCGCGAGAGAGGAATAGCGGTATGGCCCTGTAGACGATTCTGAGCTTATCGTACAGTAGGCTGGATGTGGAAATGAAGGAGAGCCAAACAGGTCAGCAAGGGTGATTTCCTCTCCCCTGACACCAGCTCACACACGTCTTTCAATTTTACAAGTGCATCCGTTGACCTTAAGATGAATAGGAAGGTGGATTAGCCGAGTGCTTTACGGCACTGCGTGCGTGTGTGATTGAGTGTGTGCATGTGTGTATGTACGTATATATGCATGTGTGTGCATCTGTTGTGTTGGTGTTATTATAGTGGTATTACCTTACACAAGTCTTAGTAGTCATGAATGTGCAGTGCAAGAGATCACCATCAGTATTTTATGCTAGATTTTTAATATATATATATACCAGGCAAAAGGCTTAACTGTACGTTTAAAGTCTGTACATTTAATTTGCATCTGTGTTACATGAAAATAGTTCTAAAAATATAGCTCTGAGTGATCAATTATCAGCTGTTTTCCCAACTTACCACGACTGATGTATTCATTTATATGCACAACCAATTAGCATTGTCATTTTGTATAATAAACGTTCACCTGTGTCCATTACATATATGACGCATTCGTAGAAAGACTGATGGATGGACAAATTAAATATAAACAAGGTCAGTTTTTAAGGCTGGAGATATGCTTACTGTATGCTGTAGTCCATAATGCACATTGTTCCACCGGTGGAACACTGTAATAGTTATTGAAAAGTTAACTACCATAATACTACTCTATGACATTACACTGGGCCTTCTGTAATGCACTACGACTTGGTCATTGCCATTCTGGTAACAGCAAATTTATGACGCAGTGTTTTAACTGGTTAAATTACGCATGCTATAGCGCTCAACTGAGTGCACATACTTTCTTCAAGACGACCGGAGCACTGTGCACGATACTGGAGGTATCGTATAGGGTTGCAGATAGCCAACGGGGCTCTCTTTGATGTTTTCCACCATTGCTTGACTACCACAACCTCAACATGGAAGTTGGGTAGATCACCCCTTGCGGTTTTGTCAATAATGCACTGTATGAACATGTCTGTGTATCTTGTGTCAGGTGTTCGACTGCGCGCAAAATTGACATGGAATACGCATGGCAACGCATCGCTGCATGAAACGTGTTGCCGTATGCCCATCCTGCAGAAAGCATATAACAGGCCTTAGTGTATTGATTTGTTTTGTAATTGTAATGTAATGTAATGTAATTGGGAGGTTTGAGTAATTGTGATTATCGCCTACATTCAGATGTTGACATGGTTGCTGCTGCGCTACACAGTGAATTTGCTAGTGTTAATTTTGCAGTGTTAAGGCTTATTAACACTATTGGAGTAATTCCAACACCAACTGGAGTGAGATGCTCTCCAGTGTCAGTGACAAATGAAGTTGTTAAATTGTGTGGAGTTAGAAGTACTCCAGAGAGCCCCCGCCTCCTCGAGGTGATGGAGTTTGTCTGCGCCATTGTATGCCCTAGTAACAGAGAACGTAAAGAAAACATTTGACTTTTGGTTCTCTAAAGGTTGGGGTTATTACCAAACCAAAATCTACCACTTACAAACGTTCCCTTTGGTTACAGTAAAAACCAAGCAGCCATTGGTTCCTGTTCGGTTCTGGATACGTTTCGGATACGTCATTTTTGGTTCTGTTTCGGTTCTCACTGGGTTGCCAGGAAAGTTTAATTTAAGTTCCCAGAACAATATATGTGTGGTTCCCATTCCATTCCCTCGCCGTTCTCTCACCGTACCTTTATTGCTTTTCATGTTTGTTCCCTCATCGTTTTCATATGGTTCCCATAACCTTGATGGTTACATTATAGGTCTGGTCACGTCTGGTTCCCTAGACGTGCTCCTGATGTTCCCCCAACTTTGTTTATACTGTGTTGTTCAGAGCATAAGCAATGATGACTGTCCACCCGATTAAATCATATACGTCTACATATTAGTAACAGTATTTCCTCCAGATTTAATCACAATCTTTTTTTTTTTTTTAATTTATTCCATTTCATTCATTTAACTCAACTTGGTTGGGTTGACCTAAGGTTTGGCTGTGCACACAACTTCACTCAAAAGATGTGTTGAGTGAAAGAAATAACTTGAGAACTTGTTACACCTTTGCCGGTAACAAGCAGGCCCCTCACAACCAATCTGTCCATCAGCGCCTGGCCAAACCTAATTACTTAGGGCTGGTATATCATGACTCAATTGCTTGCACCTGAAAAACTCAATCAATCTGGTCACATGGTACTCTAGAGCCTGTATATAAACCTGGACTGTGAGAGTGCTTTAAATATTTGCTGCCTGCCTGCCGGCTGGTCAGCATGGCACGGCATAGCGCTTGTTTACCTGCTTTGCAAGCAAGCTAAAGGCGCTTTTGGCTTATGGCATTTGTTACATCTTGTGCCTTGCTTTGTGAGCTAGTCAGTAACAGCACATGTTACATTGTTTGCTCCATTGTGCACTTGATGTTTGCAAGCAAGCTAAAGGCGCTTTTGGCTTATGGCATTTGTTAGCTACATCTTGTGCCTTGCTTTGTGAGCTAGTCAGTAACAGCACATGTTACATTGCTTGCTCCATTGTGCACTTGATGTAGATGGTATGGTTATATTTTAAACTTCATAAAGGAAAACATTTGGTATTAATCCCCACTAGATTGTGTTTATACATGCTCAGTTGATATTTCTATCACATTGTGGTGCAGTACAGTATAGACTGATATATAAAATATAGACATTTCATATGTTTTCAGCAACTTTAAACATTATCTTAAGAGAGCAGTGTGGCAAACTGATGCCAGGCGCAGGGTGTTTCAGTCATGGTGGAGGATGGGAGGTGCTTAATTACCATGATCAGGGTACCTCAACTATGGTGAGAGATAGTGGGGCAGGACCAAAACACATTCACACAATAATAAACAAGGTTGGGGAAACATCAGGAGCATGTCTAAGGAAACAAATATGCAACCAACAAGGTTAAGGGAACCATATGGGAATGGCAAGGGAACAAACATGACATGAACAGGAATAAAGTGACGGTGAGATAACAATAAGGGAACGGAATGGGAACTACACATATAACATTCTAGGAACGAAAATTAAACTTTCCTGCCAACCAAGTGAGAACGGAAAAATAACCAAACATGACTCTCTGGGGACGTACCCAGAACTAAACTGGAACCAAGGGCTTGTGTTCCAGGAACCTTCTTAGAACTAAAAATTGGTAGTAGGGTGCTCCCCGAAACTGCTTTACTCTTTATAGTGTTAGCTTAACACTATAAATCTAACACCAGTGTTTAACACTGATCTGGAGCAGGACCAAATAGACACTAGAACAGTGTTAATTTTAACTCTTTAAGTGTTATTTTAACACTACACAATTTACTGTGTACAAGCCAATTTTAGTCAACAAGGTACTACTGTATCTGCTATACCTAAGAATAAAAAATAGGTTAGGAACATTAATGCATTGAGTCACAATCTTCTACTTTCATCTTGCATCACCTGAGAAGCAATTCAGTGCAATTGATTGAACCTTAGAAAGGTAGGGCCTATATGGTGTTGGTCATTCTGGACATGTAAAATAGTGTATGTAGTACGTATACACCTGCACATGTGTTGTTGGTATTTCCAAGGCTCTGTGTGTGTGAGTGTGCATGCTTCGGTTCTGTGGTATGTGGCATGCTTAGGTTCTGCGGCCTTGTGTGCATGTGAGTATGTGCACACGTTTGTGTGTGGATGTGTCATGTTTATATTATTCATATTGTGAAGGTGAAGGTGTGGGACTTTGGGGGTTAGGTAGATAAGCCTCTGTACGGGTGCGTTTGCGTTGTGCAAGACCCACTAGTGCCTGACTGTCTGCCTGCCGAGCCTACCTGCCTGCCTGCCCACCTTCCTGCCTGCCTTCCTGCCTTCCTGCCTGCCTGCCTGCCTAGCCTGCCTGCCTGGCTTCCTGACTGCCTTCCTGTCTGCCTGCCTTCCTGTCTGCCTGCCTGCCTTCCTGTCTGCCTGCCTTCCTGCCTGCCTGCCTGCCTGCCTGCCTGCCTGCCTGCCTGCCTGTGCTGCCTTCCTGCCTTCCTGCCTTCCTGCTTGCCTGCCTTCCTGCCTGCCCTCCAGCCTGCCTGCCTTCCTGCCTGCCTGCCTGCCTTCCTGCCTGCCTGCCTGCCTGCCTGCCTTCCTGCCTGCCTGCCTGCCTGCCTTCCTGCCTGCCTGCGTGCCTTGCCTGCCTGCAACCCTTGCCTGCCTCACTTCCTAGCCCTGCCTGACTAGGCTGCCTGCCTTGCCTTGCCTTGCCTTGCCTGATTGTCTTACCTGCCTACCTGCCTGCCTGCCTGTCTGTCTTGCCTGCCTACCCTGCCTGCCTGCCTGTCTTGCCTGCCTGCCTGCCTGCCTGCCTGCCTGCGTGCCTGTCTTGCCTGCCTAGGCTGCCTGCGTGCCTGCCTTGCCTTGCCTGCCTAGGCTGCCTGCGTGCCTGTCTTGCCTGCCTGCCTGTCTTGCCTGCCTGCCTGCGTTGCCTTGCCTGACTAGGATGCCTGCGTGCCTGCCTGCCTGCGTGCCTGCCTTGGCTGCTAGCCCTGCCTGCCTGCCTGCCTTGCCTGACTAGGATGCCTGCGTGCCTGCCTGCCTGCCTTGCCTGCGTGCCTTGCCTGCCTAGCCCTGCCTGCGTGCCTGCCTCACTTCCTGCCTGACACACTGGGCCCTTAGCCATCCATCACACCGCAGTGTTTGACTCACCAAACGCCTGTACTTGAGTCTCCTCCTCCATAATTCATGCAGCTGGAGGGCTGCACGTTGGCAGGCCTTTTTATTTTACCCCTCTTAATAATTCATAGGCCCCGCACACAACCCGGCAACGCGGGGGCCCCCGGGGTGCAGGCCGGGGTGCGGGCTGGGCGCGGCCCCCTTACAGGTGCTGGGAAAGGGGAAGGGGAGGGGGTGTTTCAGGGTGTTTGGGAGGGGCTTAGGGAGGTGGTGGTGGTGATGGGGGGGGGGGGGATCGAGCTGTGGATTTGAACAGAGGAAGAGAGAGGGGGGGAGGGAGGGATGGAGGGAGGGAGGGAGAGGGGGGTGGAGAGAGAGAGAGGTGCTTCCGGATGTATGTTTGGCCCCTTTTCTGGCATCGGCTCAAAACTTACTCCTCTCCTCTGTTTAAACACAGAGAGGGCAGGGAGGAAGGGAAGATTATGTGCTGTTGCCAGCCTGAGAGATTCAGGGTGTTTTCATAGCACAAAATGTACGTACTGTATTAGTTTTTATGTGCACATGTCTGTTAGCTATCCACACACTAGGGTAGTCTCTTGTCAACGAGGCTTGCTTGTTTTATATAAAAGAAGAAACAGTCTATCTATGCATGTCTGTGTGTGCATCTATGTATCTATCTATCTATCTATCTATCTATCTATCTATCTATCTATCTATCTATCTATCTATCTATCTATCTATCTATCTATCTATCTATCTATCTATCTATCTATCTACAGTATCTATCTATCTATCTATCTATCTATCTATCTATCTATCTATCTATCTATCTATCTATCTATCTATCTACAGTATCTATCTATCTATCTATCTATCTATCTATCTATCTATCTATCTATCTATCTATCTATCTATCTATCTATCTATCTATCTACAGTATCTATCTATCTACAGTATCTATCTATCTATCTATCTATCTATCTATCTATCTATCTATCTATCTTAGCCGCTCACCCACTACCTCTCATCATCAGAGTCACTCTTACTTTCAACCATCATCTGTCACCTGTGACAAAAACAAAGTGGTGCCGAGCCATTTCAATATCAAAAGAGCCAATAGCAATGCTGAAGCACCGGGGGCTGTTGCAGGCGCCTTTCAAAGCGCCCCCAGCCCCATCCACAACCCCAGCCCCAGCCCCAGCCCCAGCCCCAACCCCAGCCCCAGCCCCATCCCCATCCCCAGCTCCATCCCCATCCCCATCCCCATCTCCAGCTCCATCCCCAGCTCCATCCCCAGCTCCATCCCCAGCTCCATCCCCATCCCCAGCTCCAGCTCCAGCTCCATCCCCATCCCCATCCCCATCCCCATCCGCATCCCCAG
>NC_085870.1:39047453-39077453 GCF_034702125.1 Engraulis encrasicolus
CCACGCTGCAGCATAAAGGCTGATTTCTTTTTTTTTGCCCTTCTCGGGAAAAGACTCAAAAAACAATGGAGAAGGCAAGAAAGAAAGTCAGGAAGGGACTGACTGCTTCATTGAGTGTGAATTTATGGTCATAATAGTCCACCGATTCAAACAAACATGACATTAGCTGTGCTGCAACCGTTTTAATACAGTATTTGTTTTTAAGACCCTGGTGACCGCTATCAAGTTAAAAGTGTCAGTATTATCTCCAATAAAAGTATCTTAAAAGGACACTGTGTGACTTGGAATGTTACTGTGGCCATACTTCTGTCTTCCTTGCGGAACCTAATAGGAGTGATATCATGAGTTTGAGTTACTGCTCATCAATGTTCTTTCAAATGACTAAAAAAAAATCTTGATGTATTGAATTTTAATTGTTAACAGGTACAATTTAGAACATAATATAAATATGGTGAATACCCAATCTTGAAATTAGAAGGCCTGACCGAACTATAAAAGGATGTGATACTGCTGTTGTGAACAAACGTCTTTGTGTGGCATCAACGATCTGACGTCGACAATTCATGTCAAAGCCAACGCATGACAGCTGACATGTATTGGACCCTCCCAAGGTTTCCATTACTGTGTAAGTGTGCCCACGTCAATCACAGTAAATTATGAGTGTCATGCCAGAAAGTGAGCCTTTAAGCGAAATGTGTAATGGTGATTGACAGTTTTTAACCAGTTTCTTTGGTGCACTGCAGCATTCAAAAAAATCTGAAAACTGTCTTGAATATAATTCTTATTCTGTCACTTCCAGGATGAAAGGCACCATTTGAAGGTTTACCTTATTAAATGTTCAAAGGCGTTTTAAACATTGTCTTTAAAGCATATAAAACTATTACTGAGAAGCCCCAAAATAAATAAAAACATTTAATTTGGTTTTGTGTTTTCAAAAAACTACCAACCATCAAAGGGTAGCGCCAGCAGAGCCCAATCCCCAAAATGGAAAATGCATTTATCACCATTATTCCATGGTTACTGACAGCTTTTAAAAGGTATTTTTGTTGATCATTTCCACTCCCATCTCCATATCTCCAATGGTGCTCCTGTGTAGTTACTGCTATGAGACTTCCCTAGAAGTAGGAATAAATTCATGATGTATACTGAAGGCACAGCCGATAACATAGATGTTACACCACTTATTCCATTGTACCTAATGAATGAGTACCTAATTGGGGTATTTATTTTTTCTTTTACTTGTTCCTCCACTTTATTTACCTCTTCCTATGTTTTTTGATGCTATGAGACCTTCCTGCCTTTTGGGGGTAGAGGTCCTCCCAACCCTACTCTGTGCTCAGAAGTGTAAAAAAAATACATTAGGAAAACAGCAGAAATAGAAATCCATTCATGATGCAAGTACAACATGATATTGTATAGTTGTTACACCAGTTATTCTACTGTACCTACATGAAGTGACTACCTAATGAGGTTTTAAAAAAAACAACAACACATTTTTACTTCTATGTCTGTCTGTGCTGTTCCTGCCTGGGAGCTGTCTTCCACTGAGGGTGGAGTTCCTCCAACCCCAACCCCTCCCCTGTGCTGCTGCTACGGCCCCAAGACCTCTCCTCCTCGGGGGCTCCAGGTCCTCCCACCCCCTACATCTCATCCAGGCAATTTGGCCGGAGCGAGCCACGCGATTAGGCACATCCGCTGAGCTCAGTGAAACACCTCTGTGTCTTGGGGCCAAGCGGCTAAAGTCTGGTGCCGCCACGAGGGCACCCCTCTTTAGCCCTGTTGGTTTGTAATCCATTTGTCTCTCCCCCACCTCCACAGGCGGCGCCTCTCTCTCTCTCTCTCTCTCTCTCTCTCTCTCTCTCTCTCTCTCTCTCTCTCTCTCCTCTCTCTCTCCTCTCTCTCTCTCTCTCTCTCTCTCTCTCTCTCTCTCTCTCTCTCTCTCTCTCTCTCTCTCTCTCTCTCTCTCTCTCTCTCTCTCTCTCTGGCTCTCTCTCTCTCTCTCTCTGCCCCGACCCAATGAGAGGGTGTCTGGGTCACACCCACCGCTGATTGCCCCTGACTCCGCGTCCTCCAGGCCTATAGACACTGGACCCGTGCCAGGCACTCGGCCCCAGCCCAGCACCATCCGCACTCTAGGCTCATTTGCGAGACACTGGCTGTCCTCTGTTTAGTGCAACACGGAAGACATCATCATCCATTTACAAGGCCGGATCGCAGCCACATGTGTGCAGGCCAGGCCCAGATCTGCAGTCCTCTGTGTTCCTTGCTTCGTGTTTTCGTTACACCCCTTCCACAAGGAACGTTCCAGTGCAGTTGCCAGAGCTAATATTGAAGGAGATCTGGTTGAACGTTGTCACTGGCACTGCAGTGTATTTCCAAAGGTTTTTAAAAGAGAATGTTGAAGTTCCAACAGATATGGAGGTCTTCAGTTCGTCTAGGTGTGGCCACTTCAAATTCCAAGGGCCGTATCATGAACACAAATCAGGGTTTGCCCTTGCACTTAAGGCCTATACAGAAGGCGAACTCCTTTAAAACAGAACCCACATTCATAAGATCCCCTGAAAATTGTATTGCAAATCGTCGCTGTCCAGCGAAAACCACTTATCTCCACTTCTCATTGTTTTTTATGTATTGATTTATAAAACAACATTTTCAAAAAAAAATAATCATTGCAACATTAAAGTTGGCTACTAAAATATTTATCATACACATATACCCATGGAGACTGACCAGTAGTACTGTCTTATATTTTATAATAAATAAAGAACGAACATAAAAAACTAAAAATAATAGTGGAGATAAGTGGTTTTCTCTGGACAGCGACGAAATGTAAGTTTTAAAATTTCTATACCAAACATGTCATATTTCATGTGAAACTGCATAACATTAAAATTATGTCGGGGGCCGTAAGCGGCCGTCAAAACATAGGTTCCACTCACCTGGTCTAGTGTGAGCTACCACTGTGGGAAGCTATTTTGATTTTCCAGACTGTATTCAACCCTTCTCTCAAATGCTTTGTTTCTCTTTCTCTCTCTCTCTCTCTCTCTCCCCCCCCCATGTACCTCTCTATGTTACATCAAATTTATTCATGCATTTGTTTGTGTGATTTTGATGTGGTATTTTCTATTTCTTGTTATCTTTCCATTATACAGTATTTTGCGAATGTATCATTTTCTTTTTCTGCGCTTACTCTGTGGAGACCGTCTTTGAAAACTGCTGCACGGTGTATATACAGTACAGTGCCTATCTCACAAAGGCCAGTGTTCACCAAGGGGGAGGGAAATAGTTTTCCATGAGCCCCACTGTGTTTCTCCCTTGTCTTCCTTTCCCTAATCCCATACAGAAGAAGGTCACACACAGTAAAAGAAAAAAATGCAGTGTTAATCCAACACTGAATACACTCTAGGAAATGTTAAATCCACTCTCTAAGTGTAGAATTGACACATTTTTTTTCTCTACTGTGTAGCCACTGCCACAGCCACAACCACAGACAAGCAGTAAAGCTACCTGCAGGGCCGCTGACAGCTTTGGCTGGGCCCGGGACAAAGTCCTCTGAAAGGGCCCACCACCCAATACATTCCATGTAATGGAACCCAATGATGGCCTCCCAATCTCCCTGGGCCCGGGACAACTGACCCTTTTGTTCCCCCTTGTCAGCTTCCCTGGCTACCTGTGTCCTCCAGGCTGCCTCTTCCTCCTCCATGGGGAGATATATATGTGTATGCCTCCCTCCCTCCCTCCCTCTCTCTATTATCATATTTGATATGCTTATCGCTATGCAGAGGCACTCCCCCGTGGAGGGAATCTAAATACAGGTCTTGTGGCTTGCCGCGCGGCACAGCGCCCAGGCACAGGTGGACCCCTGTTTATTTTGGCTGCTATTACCTTCTCCCCGCGGTCAGCGGGTCAGGGGCAGAGATTGTATCGGCTATGACAATCAGGTCAGGCAGGGGGGGTGCAGGGAGCAAGTAATTTGTCCGTTATTTGGAAACGCACACCTAGGTGTGTAGTAGATGGGTTTGTGTGTGTGTAAATGGGTTTGTGTGTGTGTGTGTGTGTGTGTGTGTGTGTGTGTGTGTGTGTGTGTGTGTGTGTGTGTGTGTGTGTGTGTGTGTGTGTGTGTGTGTGTGTGCGTGTGTGTGTGTGTGTGTGTGCGCGCGCGTGTGTGTGTGTGTGTGTGTGTAGTAGATGGGTTTGTGTGTGTGTAGATGGGTTTGTGTGTGTGTGTGTGCGCGCGTGTGCGTGTGCATGTGCATGCGTGCGTGTGGAGGATATGGGTAGCCGAGCTTCTTTGAGTGTATCAGGGAGATAGGTGAATGACTTTGTGTGGCACTGGGTAGCTGAGTTTGTGTGTTTGTGTGTTTATGTGTGTGTGTGTGTTTGTGTGCGTGCGTGCGTTTGGCGTGCGTGCGTGTATGTGTGCATGTGTTTGCAATTTAATGTCTGCCCTGGTCTACTGGCATGCAATAAGTGTATGTTATGGCATCATCTCAAAAAATAGAACACAAACAACTGTGCTGGCTTCATGCCAAATATCGAATTGTCGTACGTGATTTGGGTAGGTCAAAGGAAAATAGGTTATGAGAAGACACATGTTTGTTTTGCTTTTCCCTATCAGAGGAGCTGATTCGTTGCTGGTGAACCTGGTGAGTGGGGTGACATTAACCTGACTGGGAAGACAAATTGTTCTCCACTTGAAAGGTTATGTGTGTCAGGTGCAAACTAATAGTGACAGGCGGGAGAGGTGTAGAAAGGTCACAGGCTACAGTATCTGTTAAGGACACTCCATGTTGCGGTACATGCCATGGTAGCTATTCTCAGCACAATAATTGTTCTATGTGAAGTCAGTGTTTTCGTATGACTACTTATAGCTGTCCTGAGAGAACAAATTAGAGACTTGTGTCTGGCTCTACTAGAGCAACGATGTTGCTGCTGTAATTTTAATCACTGAGGTGATTTTTAGTATCGTCTAAGGTACTCTTTGCAAAAAACAATTGCATAGCATGATAAAACACTGTCAATTCATGTGTGTAAATGTAAATATGCAATGAACATTTATTACCACCTGGTGATACAGCAGGCATTTATTTCAAATGAATAATGAATGTTATGTGTTGCTTATGCATGGCATGGGAATGCCATTATCGTAGCAACTCAAGGCTTGAAGAGTCATCAGAGAGTGTGTGACCTAAAACTGTCACGAGGCCACGTGTCACGACATGTCCATGCCATAAAATGGCCTTTAGTAAGGGTCCACACACACGAGAAATTAGTCATTTGACGGCGTGCTTGCAGTGAGCTTACATAATCTCCATCAACCTTAAATCTACAGTTACATTATCTGGCAGCTTCGCCTGAATTTAGCTATTAATCTAATTATCCAGCATATAATAGGCTAGCTTTAGATTTTTACATTTTTTTTTTAAATTGGTCAAATTAAAATAGTAAGATGTACATCATCTGGTGACCTTTTAAATGTTATTAAGGACACCTACATGTATCCAAATCAGTACAAAAGCCTTTTGTATCATTTTTTTGTGAGGTTGGGAGTTGTTTCCATAGATTTACTATTTAGATAGATTTTGCTATTTGAGTGAAGTTTCAATAGAGGATGTCATGGCATGACGTGATTTTTGGGAGCAACTATGCTAGTCAATCAGAATTAACATTGCTAAAAAGTAATTCTATAATGGAGTGACCACCACGAGGATTATGTTATGTGTGCTTCGACTGCCATGCCAACGACTCTTTGGAGCTGTTTGGCCCACTGGAGGCCTGGGCTTGACGTCGAGTGAAGGCAGCTTCTCCACCTCTTCACAGGGCTAAAAAAAAACGAATCCACTTTCTCTCTTACAGGACGTCTTCCTCTCTTCAGGAAGCAATTTGTGCTTGGCTTACTCAGTCAACCTGGAGCCCCCACGTGAGCTCCATAGCTCCGCGGGAGAGGTGTGAGAGTGTGTACCGAATGTCATGACATCACCTGAGCAGAGGAGAGATGAGCAGAGGACAAATAATTGATGGTCGAGAGGGTCATACCTCTGGCACCTGGGGAGGGGGTCACTGCACGTGGTGACATGAGAAATATGATGTGACCGGTGTCATGCGGTTAGGGGACTCCGCGTTAGCCCTGAACCCCACACTGAGGACTAGTGTACACTAGTGTTATCATGTGACAGGCGACAGGGGATCAGATAGGCAGGAGAGGAGAGGAGAGGAGAGCACTCAAGCAAGAAGAGGAAGAGGAGGGGGAGGGAGAGAGAGAGGGTTAGGAGTGTAGTGGGGGAGTAGTGTAGGGAAGAGATGGAGAGAGAGAAAGAGAGAGAGAGAGAGAGGGAGGAAGAGATGGATTTGTGTGTATGCACATGTGTGTGTGTGACTGTGCATGTGTGCGCGTGTGCATCCTGAGGGTTAGGTGTGTGTGTGTGTGTGTGTGTGTGTGTGTGTGTGTGTGTGTGTGTGTGTGTGTGTGTGTGTGTGTGTGTGTGTGTGTGTGTGTGTGTGTGTGTGTGTGTGTGTGTGTGTGTGTGTGTGTGTGTGTGTGGCAATGTATGTGCACTGTAAGTGTCTGTGGCAATGTGTAATTTGTGTGTTTGCATGTGCATACATGTTTATCATTGTAGGTGTGATAAATGTGTGTTTGTGTGTGTGTGTGTGTGTGTGTGTGTGTGTGAGAGAGAGAGAGACACAGAGAGAGACAGAGTGAGAGAGAGAGAGAGCAGAATAAAGAAGTAGAGATAGCGCAACAGCCAGACAAAGAGTGAGTGAGGGGAGAGATAAAGACATAACCTGACCCTGACCGATGGATCAATAGTCTTCACACCAACCCTAATGCTCGCTGCCATACTAGATTAGAGGGACTGCTCAGTAGCCCATCTCCAGCACTCAGACAACTCTATTGAACTAGCGCCAGCCACGGCTGTAACATGAAACACCCCCCGGATGAAGGGGGAAGCCAATGAAGAGCTAAAGAAGACACCATGGACCTGGGGGGGTGGGGTGGTGGTGGTGGGTGGTTTACGTGTGTGTGTGTGTGTGTGTGTGTGTGTTTGTGTGTGTGTGTGTGTGTGTGTGTGTGTGTGTGTGTGTGTGTGTGTGTGTGTGTTTGTGTGTGTG
Source organism: Engraulis encrasicolus (assembly GCF_034702125.1). Lineage (NCBI taxonomy): Eukaryota > Metazoa > Chordata > Actinopteri > Clupeiformes > Engraulidae > Engraulis > Engraulis encrasicolus. The sequence continues at coordinate 39,054,567 of NC_085870.1, forward strand.
TGTGTGTGTGTGTGTGTGTGCACGTGTTTGCGCATCCGTGCACGTGCACGTGTGCGCGCGCGCGCGCGTGTGTGTGTGTGCGTACGCGCATGTATGTGCATGGCTACAGTATGTGTGTGTGTGTGTGTGTGTGTGTGTGTGTGTGTGTGTGTGTGTGTGTGTGTGTGTGTGTGTGTGTGTGTACTGTATGACCTAATGTTTGTGTGTGTGTGTGTGTGTGTGTGTGTGTGTGTGTGTGTGTGTGTGTGTGTGTGTGTGTGTGTGTGTGTGTGGTGTGTGTGTGTGTGTGTGTGTGTGTGTGTGTGTGTGTGTGTGTGTGTGTGTGTGTGTGTGTGTGTGTGTGTGTCTGTGTCTGTGTTTGTGTGTGTTTGCGCCTGTGTATGTGTGTGTGGTGTGTGCATACGCGCATGTATGTGCATGGCCACAGTATGTGTGTGTGTGTGTGTGTGTTCTGTATGACTGAATGTGTGTGTGTGTGTGTGTGTGTTCTGTATGACTGAGTGTGTGTGTGTGTGTGTGTGTGTGTGTGTGTGTGTGTGTGTGTGTGTGTGTGTGTGTGTGTGTGTGTGTGTGTGTGTGTGTGTGTGTGTGTGTGTGTGTGTGTGTGTGTGTGTGTGTGTGTGTGTGTGTGTGTGTGTGTTGTCATGGAGGAACTGTGTACTGCAGCCAAATGGGTATCTCGCTAAGCTAAGCACGGCTGCCAATAGCAATCAGCACACAGCCATTACCTGTTATAGTGATAAGTGATTCGTGATTTCCTGAAATAGCACGACAATCACACTCGGAAATGTTATTGGATATTTCAAAGTATGATGAAATAAACCTGCAAGATAATGAATACGGCGGTGAGTGAGAGAAACAAAGACTGATGTGCATACATCTGATGAATACCGCTGGTCAGGGCCGGTTCTAGTCAATTTAGTGCCCTAGGCGAACACCGATCTTTCCCTTTTGTGCAATTTGACATTGGCATCTGTAAACAAGGTGCCAAGCACAGCTGATCTAGTACCATATACATGTCCTGACCTGTCAATGTAAAGTTGAATGTTTTATTTTGCTTAGTATTGTAATTATGTGGGCCTTGGTGCCCCCCAAGACATTTGGCGCCCTAGGCGACCGCCTAGTCTGCCTATGCCTATCGCCGGCCCTGCCGCTGGTTTAGCTTGAGACGCCAGGTAAATGGAGTCTGATCCGCTTTTGTTCAGGCCTTCTGAATTATGCACCGGCTGGGATGAAATTGTCTGTCTCTAGTCTGATTGGCGCTGATTTGATCCAATAACAATAGCCCAGGTGTCTGCAGAGCAATCTGTAGCTATTCGGAACACACTCATCACCACACACTGACAAAATGGCAGCATTTTGTCAAAAACAGAACACACGCACTCACTCATGCACGCACGCGCACACGCACGCACACAAACACACAAATAATACTGCTAGTTTTGCCTTTTTCAAATGTATACAAAGCAATCTGTGTCACGTATTCCAGCAACTGAAAATGGAGTCATTTTGTCAAGTGCACATGCGCACACACACACACACACACACACACACACACACACACACACACACACACACACACACACACACACACACACACACACACACACACACACGCACACACGCACACACGAACACACACAAACACACGCACACACAAATTATACTGTCGGGTCTGCCTTTGTCGAATGGAATCAGCTTCTCCCCTCGGATGACTCAGCCTATCCGCCTTGCTCTCTTAATAACCAGCATGGGCATGTGTGTTACGTCTCCGAGCAGACACCAGCCCACTACACACTGAGACTGTACGTACACAGGGGCGCTGACAGCTTTGGCCGGGCACAGGACAAAGCCATCTGAAAGGGACCCTCCTATAATGTAATGAGACCAAATTCTAGGCCCCCTCTCTCCCTGGGCCCCAGGACAACTGTCCTATTTCTTTCGCCCTGTCGGCACCCCTGAGTGTACGTACACAGGGGCAGGCAAGGTAGGTGCCATTACTTTCCCCACATTTGTCATGCCGTTTCATGTTTTGTTATGTCAATTTCCCACCGTAATTGAAACTGTGCTCTCACCGCAGGACCCTGGCTGATAACAAACGTAATTAATTAAGTAGAAATTAAAGAGACATGCTCCTAAAGATCAAACTCAGGGGAGGGCCGGCGCCGCGATGAGCAGATAGAGAAGAAGAAGGAGAGAGAGACAGGGAGAGAGAGAGAGAGAGAGAGAGAGAGAGAGAGAGAGAGAGAGAGAGAGAGAGAGAGAGAGAGAGAGACAGCAAGGAGACAGGGAGCAGGGAAAGAAAGAAGACCAAAGAAAGAGAGAGAGAGAAAAGAAAGAAGAATGGAAGTGTGTGTGTGTGAGAGAGAGGAAAGACAAAGAGAGAGGGAGAAAGAGAGAGGGGGGGGGAGACTTTTGAGGCAGGCAGCAGCCCAGGCACGGTGGCTTGTATGGCGAAAAGTCATTAAATTACTGTAATGACTAATTTCTCATTCCTGCGCATAAATACACCCGAGACCACCTCAGATTTAATAAAGAAACGGGTATGAATACCAAATCCTTCAAAGCAAGGGGGGCCCGAGCCCTTTTTTCTTTCCCGCAATTGTATGGAGTAATTCCGAATTGCATTAATAAAACAATACAGAAACATCCCCCAAATCGCTAGAGATAAAAAGCCATTTGCATAATTCATTAAGAGTAATCAGACAGGCAAAGCACAGCGCAGGGTGCTACGGAGCCTGCTACGGTTGCAACACTTGGCGCAGTCCGCTCCCAAGGAACACCCCCCCCCCTCCCTCCCTCCTCCTCCTCCTCCTCCTCCTCCTCCTCCTTTTTAATCCACAAACAATGGTTTTAAATCGAGCCTCAGATCGGAGAATTAACCTTTGTGCTCTTCATTGGCCCATTAGTGTAGCGACACGGGCGCCGGGGCCCGCTGCCTGTCGTCAACTTTATGTGGCGTAATCTTTCATTTACCGTTTCAGCTGCCGTATGGACTCTCTCTCTCTAAGTCAACCCCCCGTCTCCCATGTTCTCTTCTCTTCCCGTCCCCTCCTCTCCTGTCCTTTGGCTGTCTGAGGCGGAGTGGCGGTGTGTGGGTGGAGTTGTTGAGTGGGTGGAGAGGGAGTATTTATGGAGGGAGGGAGGGGGTGGGGAAAGGCTGGGGGGAGGAGGTAGTTTGCGTTAAAAGTTTGATGGAAATGCACACAACTTGATGCGATAGGAACACAAACACAAACACACACACGCATGGCGCATGCACTCGCGTACACACACACACACACACACACACACACACACACACACACACACACACACAGTCAAACACACACACACACACACACACACACACACACACACACACACACACACACACACACAGTCAAACACACACACACACACACACACACACACACACACACACACACACACACACACACACACACACACACACACACACACACACACACACACACACACACACACACACACACACAGAGAACACAAAAACACACCCCAGGCTGATGTATTTGACATTTGCTGGCAGTAGCTTGAGGATTCTGTATTGAGCTGATTCATAGCTGAGCCCCTACTGTACCTTGAGGTCTGTTCTTATGCTATAGCACACTCAGGCAGGCACAGACCACAACATCCAGTATCTACACCACCATATGTTGTGGATGTTGATCCTGGACTGTACCAGCCTATTCACCTGTTTATCTAGCTCTGGGCTTTGGAGTGGTGATGTGAAAGGTGACAGTGGATATATCAGCAAATAACATTAGACACTTTTCCACATACTGTACAACCTGGCCTTGTCGTGCTGTGTTGTGTCGAGCTGAGTGGCCCTGTTACCTAACTCAGTCTGGTTTGTATTTCCATTACAAACCGTGTTACCCGAAGTATGGTTGGAGTTACGTTTTTGCCGTTGTCACGTAGGCCGAAAGATATCTAGTCTATCGGTTCGGTATAGTTTAAGCGACATCATATTTGAATACTACAATGTTAATTTCTGCCTTTGATTTTAATATCAAAGTAATAAAGAGCCAAACTAAAGAGAAGTCGTATAGTTGATTGGGTGGCTGCCATGATTGTATTCGAGTGGTGCTGTGCTGTGCTAGTTAATCGAAACACAATAAATGGCGGCCGAGTCATGCCGTGTCGAGCTGTACTGGGTAGGAAGCAGGCAGTGGAAAAGGGCCTATTTACATGTGCAACACATTCACATGAGGCACACTTCTGTAGTCTTGCGGAGTTCTGCCATCTTCTCTGTGTGTTTTAAATGGCAATGCTTGTGTTTTTAACACCCCACCCCAGTGTGAGGTGTAATGAGGCCTAAGTATTTTTCTTCACATTATACTGTTGTTCTGCAAAGAAATCCATCACATCAGACTTTTCATCTCACTTCCCTGCACGCCTGCAGTACCTAGCGGTACCAGTCCACAGCATGTCTGTACTCAGGACCGCTGACAGCTTTGGTTGGGCCCGGGACAAAGTCATCTGAAAGGGCCTCTCACCCAATACATTCCATGTAATGGAACCCAATTATGGGCCCCCAATCTCCCTGGGCCCGGGACAACTGACCTCTTTGTCCCCCCTTGTCAGCTTCCCTGTCTGTACTGCTCGAAATAGCGGTGACATCATTCTTGCTCAGTAGAGCACCACTCAGGACCTGGACCAATAATCATGCAGAGCAGGTATGGAGATGCGGAGCTCTCTCACAGCTTCATGTCGCAATTACTCTCTCTCTCTCTCTCTCTCTCTCTCTCTCTCTCTCTCTCTCTCTCTCACATACACAGCCTGATATTGCAATCCCTCTGTCTCTGTCTGTCTCTCTGTATCTGTGTCTCTCTCTCTGTTTCTGTCTATGTCTCTCTTTCTCTTTCTCTCTCTCTTTCTTCCTCACCTACTATGTCACCACTTTTCTCGCCTCAGCCTTCTCTCGAGGCTGCTTCCATTTCTTCCGTCTTCCTTTTCTTCCATTTCTTCCATTTTTGCCGCCCGGTATTGTGAATAAATATCCCATATGCCATTTTCGTGCATTACGTGGAGGAGATCCAATTTTTGTGAGAGGTAGCCTAAGACAGCACCTCATTCTGCAGTGAGTGACCTGTATCTGGCACCTGAGCTAACAGTATTCATCTCAGCTACCGGTACTCAGCCCTACAAAGGCAAAGTGAAGTAACTACATATTTTGTCAAAATTGTAGACTGACAATGGTCTTCATTACACATCATTTATCTTGTGACAAAGCCTTATGGTCCAAATGTGTCCTATTTTAGAGATATTGCTTTGTCAAATTTGGAGCAGCTAAAATATCCAACCTAATACCAATAACTTGAAGGCCTTATTGTCAATTTCATTGTTGGTGTAGCCTAATTTATGTATTCAATATGTTTAAGTCGATCAGACCTTGAAGATTTCCCCTGCATTCTCTTTGAGAAGACTGTTTGGAGACAGTCCTGTTTCTAAAGTAGGCTACTTATTATTCATTTTTTTAGATGGTGATATTGGTCTCTCTGTATTTTACAGGGGGCAGACAATCAAAAATTTGGACTTTTTTCTGTGATATCCATGGCCTACCAAGTTAAATGCAGTATATCTTACTGTGTAAACAGTGTGCCATTACCAACTATAACATTCAGTATCAACAACATTGCAGTGCATTCACATACAGTACAAGCATGCAAACACATTACATTACATTACATTACATTACACATAGTGTAGGTGATGCTTTTATCCCAAAGCGACTTACATTCCCTGGAGCAGTGTGGGCTTAGATGCCCTTCTTATAGGCACTTCAGTTATGGAGGTGGAGGGAGGATGGGCTTAGTAAAGCCTTGTGTACACCAAGCGCGACCTATGCGACCCAGGTAGCTGAGGTGGTTGAAGAAGTTTCGCCATGAATTCGCTATATTCGCTCTGGACGCGGTATTGACATGTTTGATTCAGCTAATCATATAACGGCTCTGGCTTGACAGCCTTCATTCGGAGAAATGAACGTCCCAATTGGTTTTCGCCGAACAGCGTCATAGCTCATTACCATAAGATTAGCTTGAGTTTAATCGTTAAAATTCGCTGTGGTCCCTCAGTTCGCTTCCTTCCTGGCGAATTTGCTCTGGTAGCTCTATTCGCCATCCCTCCATAGAGAAATAATGACTTCCGCCACTCAGGTAGCGTAGGTTGCGCTTGGTGCAAAAGGCATAAGGGTGAGGATGTAACCTGCAACCCTAGGATTCTAAAGCCCAACTCCTTAACCATTACACTACAGCTGCCCTCATGCCATGTGTCATCACCAACACATGCCTCAATTTAGCAGATGGGTTTATCCAATATGACTGGCAGTGGTGCACACAGATGTTCATGTTTGCGTGTGTGTTTGCTTGGGTGTTAAATCCTTGACCCTAACACTGCTGGATGCATGGCCTATCAGGTCAGCCATGGAGAAATTTCAAAGAGTCTGCCACACATCAAACAATTTCCAGACATCTGGACTGTTTTCAAACAGAAGAAAAATATAAAATAGAAACTGAATCGCCAGCAAAGAACCAACAGGACATTCTTCTGAAATATAGAGGGTTGTGTATGCAATCTTATCCCCTTTAAAAAAATAATCAAGAAGCTCTGGTGTAGATGACAAAGCTGGAGTTTACACAAACACCATCTGGTGAGTTTGTGCAGGCTGCACCTTGACAAGACAAATTAGTTTGAAACACTGTCAGATCCATAGACCCGAATTACATTTCCCACCTCTCTTAATACAACTTGACAGAGTGTAATGAAAAACCTTTGGATCTGGAGAGCACTCGAGATGAACTGGAAGGAAACGTCTAGTGCGGGAAAAAAAAATGTGTACGCTGTGTGGTGCGCTAAACCCACTAGCCCCCGTTTTCGTAATATCCCAGATAGTGTTCAAGCAGATTGCTTATTCTAATTACATTTTTGTGGTGGGCTTTTATGTAGTAATTGTGTTAAATGTTCTAGGTGTGTCTCTGCGCTGGCTATATGCCATCTGCAGTTTCATGACCTGACACAATTTTTGCTCTTCCTTTTATTCCCCAGGTGGAACGTGATGTTTTAACCTCGTGTTAAAGTGTCTGTTGTATGGGTTCAACCCACAAGCTGTGTCTTTTTTATCAAGTTTAAGTTCAAGTATAAATGTTATATTTCCCCAAGATTCCTCCTCATAATACTTGCGAACTCCCCCGACAACATACTGTTTAATCCCAATATAGCAAGGTGAAAGAAGCATAGGTTTCATTGCTTTTAGCTTCTCAGCGCAGGTGGGTAAATTACCTGAAGAGAGTGAGAGTCTTTAACACATATTTGCACCGGCTGATTCCTTCATCTTTAGTTTTGGATCATTAACAATAATGATTAAATGAATAGTTTGTCAGCCAGGTGCACGGGCTCCTCATTATCGAAATAACAAGTTAAGTGCAGAGATAGCAGCCAAGCACGACCTTGACTCTGGGACTCAGAAGCTTGGGATTACTCCGTTCTAGGTTGTCAGCGGGGGACGGAGAGTGTTACTTTGCTTGCATCCCAAGTGATCCTGCGCAGAAACGCTTGAAACAGGAAGTGTCGATGCATGACACGTGAGTTGTCCTATGCGATTATTTCTGAGAAATCCCAAGGGCATTCAGGCACTGGAATGAAAAAATATATATACTGTTACCGACTCAGAAGCCAAAATAATTGCCTTCCTTACCTTTTCTACTGCGAGAGACAGACTGATTCACTATTTCCCTTATTTGCTTCAGTATTCATAACCATATCCTCCCTCCGGTAAACTCACTACTGTACATTGTGATGAGGAATGCAATTTTGAATGGATGTCAGATTGCTATACACTCACAGTTAGCTAAAATCCCTCTATAAATAAACACATTGAAGGGGAAAATTGCTCAGCGGGACCATTAAGGTGATGTGGGATGAGTTTTGGAGGGGAGCTGATGTGTGTGTATGTGTACCCTGGTTGCCTGCCTCATCAGGTGCCCCCCTCCTCTCCTTAATGGTAGCAGCTGTGTTCTGGGACATCATCGTCTGTCTGGTTGGCTGGCTTAGGGTACTTGGCAGGGCCGCTGACAGCTTTGGTTGGGCCCGGGACAAAGACATATGAAAGGGCCCCAAACCCACTACATACAATGTAATGAGGATACAATTCTGGTGCCACTCTCTCCCTGGGCCCGGGACAAGTGACCCCTTTGTCCCCCCCTGTCGGCTTCCCTGGTGCTTGGCTAGGCCCGGATGCCATAGGCGCAGGGCAGGCTCTAGTCTACTAACTACAGGATGCTGCATGCATGGCTTTCAGGTCTGATGCACCTCCACTCCACTTCGCCCCTGAGCTCAATGTCTTTTATTGTAGGATAAATGCGCTCATTGCTGTGCATTCTTTCTTATTTTGAGTCATCCTCATATACTCTCTCTTCTTCTTCTTCTTCTTCTTCTTCTTCTTCTTCTTCTTCTTCTTCTTCTTCTTCTTCTTCTTCTTCTTCTTCTTCTTCTTCTTCTTCTTCTTCCTCTCTCTCTCTCTCTCTCTCTCTCACACACACACACAGACACACACACACACCCTATTCTCTTTTGCTCTGTGTATCTTTCCAAGTGTGTGTGCGTGCGTGTGTGTGTGTGTGTGTGTGTGTGTGTGTGTGTGTGTGTGTGTGTGTGTGTGTGCGTGTGCGTGTGTGTGTGAGTGTGTGTGCGTGTGTGTGTGTGTGTGTGTGTGTGTGTGTGTGTGTGTGTGTGTGTGTGGTGTGAGTGTCTGGAAGATTCAGAGAATAGAATGAGATAGGCAAGGCACGGACATAAAGCGAGAGAGAGAGAGCGAGAGAGAGAGTGAGAGAGAGAGAGAGAGAGAGAGAGGGGGAGGACATGAGCGGCGGTCTGGCACGCCCGTGCGGTGCGAGCTATCATCAGGCTCCATCGGCCATCTCCTGCTCTCCTATCCCACAATGCCCAGGGGTCAGCTGAAGGGGCCGCCGTAATTTGAAAAGGAAATGATCTTTTGTGCCGCGCGCACAGACAGATGGAAGGAGAGAGAGAGCCAAATGAGGAGGGAAGGCGGGGAAGAAGCGAGACATAGAGAGTTGGAGGGAGGGAGGGAGGGAGGGATGAATGGTGGAGTGAAGTGGAGAGAAGAAGAAGGGAAAAAAAACTCTCCACGTCTTCTTTCTTTTTCTCTCTTTTCTTCCCGCCAGAAACCTCTGAACAGGTTAATGGGAGTGAGTCTCAGAATGAACTGATGTCTATCAGTCGTTTGAAAGCGTTTGCAGCAGGTTTTCTCTTTCTGTTCATCTTTCTCCTTTTCTCTCCATCTCTCTCACACGCTCACTCAATCTGTCTTTCCCTTAAAAGGAGTACACATCAAATGTATCCTTTCCTCACTCACTCACTCACCACACACACACACACATACGTATACACACGCACACACACGCACACACACACACACACACACACACACACACACACACACACACACACACACACACACACACACACACACACACACACACACACACACACACACACACACACACACACACACACACACACACACACACACAATGATAAGTTGATGGCTTTCTAACTGCCTTTTATCCTTGGCCCCATTCCTTGATGTGTTTGCATTTATTTCATTTTTTTCCTCTGTGTCCGTGTCCACAGTAGTAAATAGCTTCTTGAGAGCAAAGCCAATTTTGCCTAATGGAGGGGTCAGCGGCAGGGTGGGTCAGGTCACCGCTGCCCCAGCTGATGAGTTCGACGCCACAGTAACCGAATGGCCTCCATTTTGAGTTCGCCCGCCGTGGTTGTAAGGCCCATCAAGAGGAAGCATCTGTCAGAGGAAACGAGAGAGAGAGAGAGGGGTCGAACTTTAATAGTTGGTTTCATCGTCGGCTGGCTGGGTCGAATTTAAAGTGTCAGCAATGACACTGATAGATAATAATGATGTGAGGGGTTGTTTTATTTTCCCGCACTTTGCTGGGTCATTTGAGAGTGTTCTCATCGTCTTTGCGATGCTGTAATTCAAGACTGCAGAGTGGGTCGTGTCGTAACCTTGACATAAACATGACACGACACAATGGCACAGGACATGTTATGGATACATTGCGTGATCTGCCATATCTTACTTCATGCTGATGTCCACAAACATGACAATGCCTTGTTATCATTATTGATTTGGTAACTGTTAACCCCAGTGTTTACGACACAGTCAGCAGCCATAACGTTGTGACAATAAACCATTCTGACAAGAGATGTTTTCACTGTTATTGTTATGTCGAACACGGATGGTCACCTGACGTCGTTACTCCATTATAAACTGTGGCGAGCTTATGACAAGCCCATGTACGATAACAAACTGTTGGCAATAACATGCTTATGAAACGCCAGAGCTGTTACAGATAGTTCGAGCTCCTTCAGACAAAACAATGTAATAGGCCATCAACATGATTGACACACACTTCAGAGTAGCCATTTTAGCAGTAAATCACACATTGTCGGTGGCAGAGACAGCCAGACATACAGAGGCCCGCGGCAAATTTAGCACCCGAGCTGCCCAAATGAGAAGTCTATCACTGCCGCGTTCCTCCACGACAATCGGCCACCAATCATACTCCATTACGCTGATTGGCCCTCAAAGTCCGAGTGGACCGCCGACACGTGACGATCCCAGGAAAGACGCTGGACTCTCTCTTTCCTTTTCGCATTTATAATGTATTTTTAATGCTTAAGTGTCTCGGTCTCTTGCCTTCCGACATACTTTATCAGCCACGCGACGGGGTCCCCCCCCCCCAATGAACACTCTTTTTCTCCGCCGTCACTTTCGTTCAAAACTATGGTTACATAAGAAATTGGAGCTGGGGGAAGATATCATACCCTCGCCCTCTTGATGTCTCTTTGCCGAGATAACACGTCAACATTTCACATACCCTCTCAACTCCGCAGATCATATCACCTCTGCCAATTCTTTTTCAAAGGGCTTTTGCTTTATTCCCGGGTAAGATCTGAGGTGTCACTGCACAGTTGATACAGTATAGGACTATCATACACACAAAAACTGAACAGAGTGGCTGTGTAAGATATGTAATGCTTTGTTTTATCTGATTTTCTTCTCAGTTTTAGATTTACTTTCCAACATTACATTTTTTTCTCCCCTCCTGCCAGTAGCCGCATTTCCTCAATTCAATTCATTTCCCATCGGTTTGGAGTATTTGTGGTCATTTGGCTGAAGCGAACAAGCATTAGTGGCCACATTTGTACAAAACAAGGAGGCATAAACACAAAAAGACAGTTTATGCAAATGGTGGATGTTCCCAGATAGGGTTTCTTTCTTCTTCAAATGGTCAAAGTGCAGAAAAACAGTCAGATGGAAAAGCCACTTATCGACATCTGAAGCCCGTTTGTGATGAGAAGACAAGAAGAAAAAAAGAAAAAGCAACAACAAAAAAACACATTTCTCCTCAGTTTTGAGTTTTACTTTTCAGCACTTCTTTTCCAGTCAGTGTCATCTGAATCCTATCTAGGAGGAGCACAGGGGGGGGGAGAAAAATCAGCCAGAGCAAAAACCGCATTACAACACTTTCTTGGCATCCGCAATGGACGCGTGTTAAATTTGAGCCTGTGATAATGACTAGTGCACAATTCATCATCATAGCGTATGATAATAAAGGCTGATGCTGTGCTGTGCTGTGCTGTGCTGTGCTGTGCTGTGCTGTGCTGTGCTGTGTTGTGCTAGCTTCAAGTTGCATGTGGTGGTGGTGGTGGCGGGCAGGGCTGGTGATTTAAGACCCAGAGGGCCCTTCTGTGGTTTGTGTGTGTGTGTGTGTGTGGCATTGGGGATGGGAGTGGGTGGAGGTTTGGGGGGGTGCTCCTCGAACAGATGCTCAGTACTAATTATCCGTTGTAGCGGCACTCTCCCAGGCCCGCTTGTACGCTGAAGGGAAGAGGCTTGGTCATCCGCCTGCCTGCCTGCCTGTCTGCTTGGGCTGGACCGGTAATCTGGCATACAGGGCATTCTCCCTTCCAGGCCAATGCACTTTTGTTTGATTGTTTGTTTCGTGCTTTCCCTTAGATATTGGCCCACAAGTTAGCTGGGGTAGGCCATCAGTGAATCCTTTATATATATACAGGTGTATATATATATATATATATATATATATATATATATATATATATATATATATATATATATATATATATATATATATATATATATATATATATATATATATATATGTAATAAAAACATATATACGTATATAGCTACTAGCTAGTGTCAGATTATTTCAATCACTGTCACCGTTTTGTTTATTTCCCCTTGCCCCTGCACCAATGCCTTTCTTGGGATCACCTACTTAGATTTGTATAGGCCTATTTTGTAATATACATAGATGCCTGAGCATTTTGTTGCTCCCGGTCCAGCCCTGTGTCTGGCCTTGCTTTGCTTTGTTTTTCCCTGCTTCCCCCTGCTCCTGGCTCCTGGCTCCTGGTTCCCCTGCTCCTGCTCCACTCCGCTCTCCTCCGCCTTTCGCTCCTCGGGTTGTGTGCCTGCCTGCCTGCCTGCCTACCTGGGGCACTTCTCCCCATCTGTGCGGGAGACGCCGGCTGGACTGACCTAGAGGTGTTGCAGTCAGCCAAAGCACACACGCACACTTGTAGGCACACACATAGACACACACACACGCATGCAGGCACACACACACACACACACACACATAGACACACACACACACACACACACACTTACACACTCACACACATGCACGCACACACGCACATTCGCACGCACACACACACACACACACACACACACACACACACACACACACACACACACACACACACACACACGCACACACACACACACACACACACACACACACACACACACACACACACACACATGCAGGCACACGCACAAGCACAGACACACACACACAAATTCCTCACCAATCCCCTTCAAAACAATTCCCATACCCATACACACACATACAAGCAAAACATAAATATGACATACACATGAACAGGAGCATAAACAAGAACATAAACACACACACACGCACACACACACAAACACACGCATACAGGCATACACGCATATGCGCATACACACATGCTTACCAACACACATTCAGACACATAAAACAGACTACATAAAACACACACACACACACACACACATGCACACAGAGCGGGCAGTGCCTGAGGAGGCAGGCAAGTGTGGGGATGGCTGTTTAACATGCATGAATGACGCCGTGGCGCAGAGAACAGACGAGAACAGAGTGCACCCATGAGCGACATGTTGCTGCTGCTGCTGCTGCTGCTGCTGCTGACTCCCCCCGCAGTGTTGCCGGATTTTCCTGTTCCAAAAAACGCCAAAATGCGCTGAATTCTGCCCAATATACACAAATTGCATTGGTTTCTATGGGCACAAAACGGCTTAAAAAAACGCCAAATGGCCAATTTTTTCAGTTTTTACCCACAGACGGCCATCCCAAGTAGCCCAATCTGGCAACACTGCTCCCCCCTCCTCCTCTTTTCTCCTCCTCTCATCTCCCTCCTTCTTTCTTCTCGCCTCCTCCTCACCATGACTTCTCAGAGAAAAGAGTGCACCCACGCAGGGCCGCTGACAGGTTTTGCTGGGCCCGGGACAATGCCATTTGAAAAGGCCCCCTCCTCAATTCACTCAATGTAATGGGGTAATTCTGGGCCCCTCCTTTCTCTGGGCCTGGGACAACTAACCCCTTTGTCCCCCCTCTGTCGTCGGGCCTGCAACCACGAACAACATGCTGCCTCTGCTGTAGACTCCCTCGTACTCCTCTCCTCCTGTTACCTAATCCTCTGTTCCCCCCCTCTCATCTCCATCCTTCCTACTCTTCTCTTTCTTCTTTCTCACCTCCTCCTCATCCTGACTCCTCCTCAGAGAAGTGTACCCATTATCAACATGCTTCTGCTGTGGACTCCCACCTCCTCTTCCTCCTTCTCCTCCTCCTCCTCCTCTCTACTCCTCTCTAATCTCTCCTCCTCTTGCCTCCCTACTTCCACCTCCTCTTCACTCAGACCCCTACTCTCCCCTTCTCCCACCTGCACCTCCTACCACCTCCTGCCACCTCCACACCACTGCCACCTGCTACTGTCCCTTCTCCATTTCCCCTCTACTGACTGACTCCATCATCTCTCCTGCAGCCTCCTCCCACCTCCTCCAACCCCTTCCTCCTCACCCCTCCTCCTCCTTTCCTCTTCCACTATCCCCTCCTCCTCATCCCTTCTCAGCGTTCATTCATCCTAATCTTTGTGCCGGCAACATCCCCACTGTGCTGCTCCTCCTCTTCTTCACCTCCTTCTGCCCTCTACTTCTTACTGAATCAAAATCGTCCATGTCCTCTACACCTCCTCCTTCTCCTCCTCCTCCTCCTCCTCATTTTTCTTCTTGTCCTTCTTCTTGTCCTTTTCCTCTCCCCCATCCCATCTTCATCTCCTCATCTTCATACCAGCAACCTTCTGTTGACTTGGTACCCCCTTACCTCCTCCTCCTCCTCCTGTTCCTCCTCCTCCTCATCGTCCCCCCTAGGGGTGGAAAGCAACTAATTACATTTACTCAAATTACTGAAAATGAGTAATTAAATTAAATAAAATACTCCTCATCACCCCTTAGGGCCTCTCCTTTTGGCTGCTGCTCCCCCTCCTCCCTCAGTTTTTGCACTTGTACTTTCTTATTCTGCTCTTCCATGCTGTATAAATATCCTACTGTGTTGTATACAGTATCCATACAGTGTTCCACCTAAATGTGACAGTCTGCATTGAACTGAGTTGCTTTCAATCTCGCTGTGCCTACTGTACATGCGAATGGTGACAATCAAAGACATTTTATTCTATTTTTGGTTCGGTTTGCAACATCCCATTGTGTGCCAACAGCAAGAGCAGCAGTGTGATGGCAAACGAGGGAGCTCAACAGACCCTGGAAATGTGAGATGAGTTTGTCAATCTGCTGCATCCGCTGCGGCTGCCCACCCCCACCACCAATACTGCCCCTCCTGAACCCTTCACACATACAGTATACATACACACGCGCACACACACACATGCACACATGCATACACACACACACACACACACACACACACACACACACACACACACACACACACACACACACACACACACACACACACACACACACACACACACACACACACACACACCGCACACACACACACACACACACACACACATGAACACATACAAACACACACAGGAAAAAACACACACATTGGCACAGTCACATATACAAACACTGACACAAGGAACTGCAGCCACACACACACACACACACACACACACACACACACACACACACACACACACACACACACACACACACACACACACACACACACACACACACACACACACACACACACACACACACACAACACACAAACGCATTACAAATAAACATGTTTATAATCACAGTAATTGCAGACACACCCACGCACAGGCACACGCACACACACACACACTCAAACACACACACACACATACACACAGACACACACACACACACAAACACACAACCCCCATTTAATACTCACACACACATTCACACCGTCCTTCTCGGAGCCTAGATAATGGCATGAAGGTGGCGGTGGCAGTGGCGGTGGTGTGGGGTTTATCATGTGTAAAGCAGTAATGAACCAACGCTACGGCAACCAGCCAAGGCAATGGCAGCGGCATGCGGCGAGGTGACGTGTAATGAATTTGCATATTGAATAAGCTTGCGATGGAGGGAGAGAGAGAGAGAGAGAGAGAGAGAAAGAGAAAGGAAGAGAGAGATAGGCGCGGTAATGGGGGTTGTAATGGCCCACTTGAAACTGATTACCTGGAGCACCCCAAAGGATGCAAATTTATACAAACATTTGTGTTAATGAAGCAGCTAATGGCGGAGGCACATCAAGTGCACATCACGTCTCTCCAGTCTCGCCTCGTCTCGTCTCGGCTCGTACGCGGCTCTGCTGCTCCTGCCGCTCCTGCTGCTGCTGCTCCTGCAGTCGTTAAAAGACAGAAATGTAATCATCCGGACATGAACTTGGAGATACTCTTAGACCTGTGTGATGGGAGAAAATAGAATGCTTGCTCAAATTTTTTTTTCGGTGACACCGTGTCTCTCTCTCTCTCTCTCTCTCTCTCTCTCTCTCTCTCTCTCTCTCTCTCTCTCTCTCTCTCTCTCTCTCTCTCTCTCGTCTCTCATTTTCTAGTTCTCTGTATTTCTCTTTCTTTCGTGTTCTCATCATCACTCCATTTTTCCTTCTTTTGCATGCTCTCCCTCTGCTCCGTCTCTGTCTGTCTGTCTGTCTGTCTGTCTGTCTGTCTGTCTCTCTCTCTCTCTCTCTCTCTCTCTCTCTCTCTCTCTCTCTCTCTCTCTCTCTCTCTCTCTCTCTCTCTCGTGCTCTTCTCCTACCTCTCTCTTTCTCTCTCTCCGGTACTCTTCTCCTACCCCTCTCTCTCTCTCTCTCTCTCTCTCTCTCTCTCTCTCTCTCTCTCTCCCTCTCTCTCCCGTGCTCTTCTCCCACCTCTTTTTCCTGTCTTGCCTTCCTCTCTGTTCTCCTTCTCGTCTAAGTGCTTCTCACACTTCCCCCAAATGTGCCGGCACATTTACACACCTGAATAATTTAACAATGAGGCATTTACAAGCCCGAACACACCGAAAAAAGCCCATTCAACGACTGCAAACAGCACCTAACACGCCTTCAATTTTTCAGAGGGCAGCAGTGGCCGCGGCCACGGGGGCGCACTGTAAGGTGTGGGAGGAAGATGACTTTTTAACTCCGTAACACAGACTGACACGCTGCCACTCAGGAGGGAGGGCCACGGAACCCGGAACGGAAGACGGGGAGGGAGGGAGGTGGAGAGAGGGAGAGAGAGAGTGGGAGGGAGGGAGAGAGAGTGGGAGGGAGAGAGATAGAGAGAGAGAGAGAAAGAGAGAGAGGGAGGCAGGGAGGGAGGGACAGAGAGTGAAAGAGCAAGAGAGGAACAGAAAGTAAGACAGAGAGAGAGAGAGAAAGAAAAGGGGGAGGGAGGAAGAGAGAGACACCGCGAGAGGGACGCAGAACTAAAGAAAGAGAGAGAGGGAGAGAGAGAGAGACACCGAGAGAGAAACAGAAGGATATAGAGAGACAGATTGGGAGCGAAAAACAGAAAGTGAGATGGACAGAGGGAGACAGACAGACAGAAAGAGAGAGAGAGAAAATGAATAAGAAAAAATAGAAGCGGAGCGATTTGGACTTGGGCTGAAGTAATGGAAGTGAAGCCTGATAAAATCTTGCCATATTGAGACAAGATTGAAGTCCAGTGTCTTGTGGGGAAAGAATTAAGGGGGCGGAGGATTCGGTATAGGGCTCTGGAATGGTCTTGGCCAAGCTTGGCTGCTTTCCCCCAACGGCACAGACAGACAGCATGGGCTGCTCAGGCTCCAGTTTCAGCAGACAGGAGAGAGGGAGATGGAGAAGGAGAGGAAGAGAACAAGGGAGGAAGGGAGAGATGAAGAAAAAGAGGAAGAGAACTAGGGAGCGAAAACCAGATGGGGAGAGCGCATGTGTGCGCGAGAGAGAGAGAGAGAGAGAGAGAGAGAGAGAGGGAGAGAGAGAGAGAGAGAGAGAATGAGTGTGTGTGTGTGAGAGAGAGAGAGGTAGAGAATACAAGAGGGAAAGAGAGACAGTGGAGAGAGAATGGAGAACATAGCGAGACACAGAATAACCAAGAGAGAACGAGAAGACAGAGAAATAGATAGCGATATGATAGGAGGAATAGAGAGAGGCTGTCAAAGGGAAAAAGGGAAGAATGAATGAAGAGACCGGAAGGCAGGAGACGAAATGAAAAAGAACAAGGAAGATAGAGAAAATAAAGCGCATCAGAAGGACATGGGAACACTTTGACTTGAAAAGTCCTTTATTTAAAAAACACTTTCTTTGAAACCACTGTATAACCATAGAAATCAGTGGAAAATAATATGTTCCTCAAGCACTACTCTTTCATTAATTCAAGCACATTGCTGCCATTTTAGACAGAACCAAAAGAAAGTGAATAAGAAAGAAAGATCATCAAAATCACAAGAGAGTAGAGTAGACCCAGAAGAGTGTTAAATGTGACACTGCAATTGTTGGATTAGTATTGCAAAAATGTACTGTGCGGTGCACAGATGCGATGTGAAATGGTTGACAGGGGAGCTACAGAGGAATATGTAGAAGGAAAAAGGGTAAGAGACACGGAAAACAGCAAGTAGATGAAGGCAGAGAGAGATATCGAGAATTGTGTTGAAACAGAAGGGCTGAATGAGAATGCAGAATGCGGCAGAGAAAAGGGGAGATGAGAGGAGAGGAGAGGAGAGGAGTGGAGAGGAGGGGAGGAGAGGAGAAGAGGAGAGGAGAGGAGAGGAGAGGAGAGGAGAAGAGGAGAGGATATGGAGAGGAGAGGAAGGGAGAGGGGAGAGGAGAGGAGAGGAGAAGAGGAGAGGAGAGGAGTGGAGAGGAGAGGAGAGGAGAGGAGAATGAGCCTGTGGGGTCCAAGTTGACGTGGGAGGGTGGGGTGGCAAGTTGAGATCTCAGTGTGACAGCGCAGAGAGATTGTGCACTCCACACATACACAGTATATGTACACTCAGATAGACAAACCACACACACACACACACACACACACACACACACACACACACACACACACACACACACACACACACACACACACACACACACACACACACACACACACACACACACACACACACACACACACACACACACACACACACCAATCTCCCTCCCAGGCTGGACATGAGGAGGATGCTGAGGATGATGGGTGGCAGAGCTGTAGAAAACCAAGTGGCACCATTGGCCCTTCACAGCACGCTGCACATGCTCTCCCCACTCACTACATACAGTACAGGCACTTTTCACATACTGTACAGCACAGCCCGACCAGAGAGAGTAGAGAGAGAGAGAGGTTCCATTGGCCCATTGTTTCCGGGTTCTATTATTGCAAGGGGGAGGGGGGGGAAACCCCTCTTTAGGCAGACCTAGGCAGACCTAAGGACTGTTCTATTCAATGCTAGGAGCATTATGACACGCCCCTTTAGGCAGACCGGAACCTGGTCATGTTAGGTGCCCATAGCAACCTATTACATTGGCATATCTCTATATACTTAAAGAATCTGTGGCCCGGCTGTGCCGTGCTGTGTTGTGTCAAGCTGAGTGGAGTTTATAAGGATAAAATAGGGTTTTTGTAACCTTGGGCCCCTAATTTCACATTATAACCTCATGTTCTACTCACCCCTGTAACATGTGTGCCATTTGGAGCTCTGCCGAAGACATTCGGTTTGGTTATATCCATGAAACGACTTCTTTTGGGACATTTTTTGAAGGCACAACATATGCTGTTTTTAACTTATTCAAGGAATCCTTTGCTGCTTGTTTGCTGCTATCCTTAAGCGTCCTCTCCTTCTCATTTGGGGTATGTGAAGCAAACTTGCCATCTACTGTTGCGTTTCTTAACGGGTGGGTCGGAACCCAAAAATGGGTCACGGAGCTGTGGTGTATGTATTATTTAAATGAAGGCCTATTATTTCACAATTTACCTGCAAGTCACAAAATTGAGACAAGATGCGGTATTGAATAAATGACAGGCATGTCAAAGAGGGGGCGGAACATTGTTAATACTCCTCTCCAGTAGTTTATACACATATTGCATGAAATGAGGATGAGTATGTTGTTATCAAATGTATGGTTATATTTTTTATAATTAGAATACATCCATTTCAGTAATAGTGTCATAACACACACTCCTAAAAGGAACCCAGTTTTCAATGGTGCGGCTAAAAAATTTAGGTTACAACGCAATGACCATGGGAAATTGTGGCTCCCAAGACTATTCCAGTTAAGGACTTCTGATATACCGTATACCCCATACTAACCCATATCCCCATATACCCACATCCCCATGTCCACATGCTGCAATATGGTGCAATTCATGATGATTTATTCTCGCAAGGTCCAGCTCGAAACACCTTCACTGAAGTCTCATGGAAGTGACATTGTGGATATGCATGAAATGGAAAGAAATAAGGGTACCACTTTTAACAGTGTCAGAATATTGGCAAACCAGTGTCATGACACAGTCATGAATGAGTCATAAACATGGTGTCATAAATGTTTCATGATCGCGAAAAGTTGACATTGTTAGGGCTGTCTTTGCCAAACCGAATGTCACTTAATGATAAAGTCGTAAAATGTTTATGACATTGACATAATGTTTATGACACATGAATGACTGCATTATGACACTGTTATGACATTGTTATGTCATGCGTATGACGCCTGCGTCAAGTAAAGTGTTACCGAAATACGTGGCTCATCCTGTACTCTACACACCCCCCCCCCCTTCTATATCTCCCCTCTCCTCACCCTCGCAGTGTCAGAGCACCAAGTATATAGACGGATTATTATGGACTTTCAAATCTCTTTGAGACTTGGTCTGACCAAGAGCATAACAATTAACATTTCTCAAATGGGATGGTCGACCTTGCCTCCAGATATGTGTAATGCTCCTGGCCTGACTAGGAGCAACGCTTAAGGTGTTGCATCATTAGGAGGGCGCGGCCTGGCCACCAAGTACATGTGCTTGTACAGTGGGTGCCGAGTACATGTACATATACAATGGATACCTTCCTTCCTTCCCTGCCTCCTACCATACTCTCTCTTTCCCCCACCATGCCCACCCCTACAGTGTCAGAGAAATCAGTACACCCCACACATTTCTGAAGATTTGAAGTACATCTTTTCATGGGACAATGTTAAAGAAAATTTCATTACACTTTGACACAATGAATGGTGGCCAGTGTACATACACACAACATGTATAATTGCTTCAATTTATTGTTCCCTCAAAATCATTCAAACAGCCATTAATGTCTCAAAAGGTAGCCTACGTCAAAAAGTGAGTTCACCCCTATGTTAAAATCCCATAGAGAGGATCATGATCTGCTAGAAGTCTAGTAGTCATTAGTAGTCACAGTACATGTTGACATACATGTTTCTTTTGGTGAAATTCAGCCCACTGTACTTTCACCACAATATTCCTACCACCATATTCCGTACGTATGCCCACTTCTGCCCCATATCTCTTCTATATCCCACCTCTCCCCACTGCCACAGTGCCAGAACACCATGCCGTGCCTCTCATGAACCATTATGCAATACCTCCCTACCGGTCTGCTTGTCTGCCCGATATTCCTACTCCAAATGCCCACATCTAAGCACTTCTTCTGCATTACCCACCCTTCTCCCTACCAACACAGAGCCAGACCACCCTCCCGTGCCTCTCATGTACCGTGTGATGCCTCCCTGCCTCCCACCCAGTGGAGAATTTGATTTGGGGACCAAGGCAAATTTAGCCAGGAGGACCTACAAATCCTTACTTTAACCCATTTTAACCTAAGGCCCCTGCAAAAAAAAAAACGCCTACTAAATGCCTAAGCCCTTTTTGGGAAAAGGTGGCCTCAGCCTATTAAAACCTGAATATCTCAGCCAGTCCAAAGCACATAAAAACATGAATTAAGTTACATTTAAAAGCTAAGACCCTCATCTTACACTAGAATATCTGCATTCAGCTCTAACATACCCACATAAAAAACACAATTCAAATCTCATGTGCCTGAATGTTGCATCCAATGTTGCATGTATGCAGCGCGCAGCATCAATGGGGGGGGGGGGGGGGGGGGGCTCCTGCATTTCAGGGAAGTTATAGGGGCCCAAGGCAGTTGCCAACTCTTGCCTCTCTTGTAAAGCCTCTCCTGTTCCCACCACCCTCACTCTCATCTCCGTCCTAATATTCCTATTCCATATTCCCACCTCCTCTGCATTGCTCATGCTTCTCCCCACCCTGACGTTCAGGGGTAGATCTAGCCATTTTGGGGCCCTAGACGAAATATAAACATGGGACCCTCAAAAGTCATGGACCTAGCCATGTTGGGGCCCCTATGGAGGACACATTTTGTTGAGGCCCTAGGCAATTGCCTAGGTTTACCTAATGGAAAGTCCGCCTCTGCTGACGGTGCCATGCGGTGCCTCTCATGTACCATGCAATACCGCTTCCCTCCCTGCCTGCCTCTCTGCTTGCCTGCCTCCCCTGCCTGCCTGCCTGCCTGCCTGCCTGCCTGCCTACCTGCCTCCCCTGCCTGCTTCCCTACTTCCCTGCCTGCCTGCCTGCCTGCCTGCCTGCCTGCCTCCTGCCTGCTTCCCTGCCTGCCTGCCTGCCTGCCTGCCTGCCTCCCCTGCCTGCCTGCCTGCCTGCCTGCCCGCCTGCCTGCCTGCCTGCCTGACTCCCTGACTCCCTGCCTGCCCGCCTGCCTCCCTGCCTGCCTGCCTGCCTGCCTGCCTGCCTCCCTTCCTGCCTACCTGCCTGCCTCCCTGCCTCCCTGCCTGCCTCCCTGCCTGCCTCCCCTGCCTGACTGCCTGCCTGCCTCCCTCCCCTGCCTGCCTGCCTGCCTGCCTGCCTGCCTGCCTGCCTGCCTGTCTGCCTGCCTGCTCAATGTGGCATGGCATCAGAGGAGAAGGCAGGGCCTAGCTGCTGCTGTGTTGGTGGTGCGTGGCACTGTGATTAACTGCTGCCGGGCAAGGCCTACGCATCAAATATTCACACGCTTGCCTACACAAACAGATACACACACACACACACTCAATAAAGACACACTTAAACACACACACACACACACACACACACACACACACACACACACACACACACACACACACACACACACACACACACACACACACACACACACACACACACACACACACACACACACACACACACACACATACACACAAA
>NC_085870.1:39087453-39089953 GCF_034702125.1 Engraulis encrasicolus
GGGGTGTATAACTTATCAATGTGATGCGATGTACTTTCATCAAACAAACACTGAACACCAAGGGGAGCATGACATGAAGAGTTCAGATGCAAAACCCCCTAACTCCATTTCTGAAGACCTGCACTTCTATATTTTTAGAGAACCCTGTTGTTGGTTTGGTTTACATTCATGTACTTGATAATACATATAAATAGTTATATTACGTAAATAAAATAAAAAAATATGCAATTTTGATAGCTTTGTATTAAATAAAAATGAATTAAGATTATTTTCTGAAAAGGCACCTAGGGGGTTTTGCATCTGAACTCTTCACATGTAAAAAGGCTGGAGAACCAAACAATGAGGTATAACTAAGGTGCCATGTTTACCACCAAGTCATTTTATAATTAGACATCAGCGATGGAGAGTTAGCGTGGAGGAGTGGGGTGGAGCTGTGGGGATGGACGGGAGTGTAGTGTAGGAGGCAGGATGGAGGAAATGAGAGGAGATGAGAGGAGAGGAGAGGAGAGGAGAGGAGAGGGGAGGAGAGGGGAGGAGAGGAGAGGAGAGAGGAGAGGAGAGGAGAGGAGAGGAGAGGAGAGGAAAGGAAAGGAAAGGAGAGGAGAGGAGAGGAGAGGAGAGGAGAGGAGAGGAGAGGAGAGGAGAGGGGAGGAGAGGGGAGGAGAGGGGAGGAGTGAGAAGAGAGGAGGAGAGGAGGAGAGGAGATGAGAGGAGTGAGAAGAGGAGAGGCACTTGTTAATTCCATTGCTGTCTGCTTGTATTCTTCTCCTCATTAATCTGGGGGAGATGCGAGCACCCTGTTGTCTTGCGTCTCGGCCTAACGGGGAATATTTTGTGAAAACTCACGCTTTCCTGTGCCACTGTGAAATTGCCAGAGTAAGGCGGTGGGAGAGGCAGGCGATGAATGTTAACGTCACCTTCAGATCCATACGAGTCTCACTCTCTCTCTCTCTCTCTCTCTCTCTCTCTCTCTCTCTCTCTCTCTGGAACATACTAGAACAAAAGAGGAATCAGCCACACTCTTGTCTTTGGGAAATAGTGTTAAAATAAAAAAGGGTTGCAAAGCACACAGGCTGTGACCTTGGTTTCCTTTCCTTATTTACCCTCTCGGAATACTTAAGTGAAATCAGATGCTAGCGTAGGTGACCTCTAAAGAGTGGAAGAGTGCTGGAAGATCTTCAGAGTTTCGGCGGAGAGAGCTGCTGTGTCCATGCTTCGTCATTGACTGAACTTTAGATGGCTGACCGCCAAGGCATTTCTGTGCTTGCTGTGTAATGGTGCATTTAAATCAACAGTGCATTGACCTGATTCAGGGTGGAGGAGATCCGATGCACTGAAGATTGGAATGTTTATACTTTTCTTATTTGGCTGCAATTCCCACACGTTTCGTGTATATGTGGCCTTCTTCAGGGCATATCAAGGAAAAGGTGAAGACCCTGAAGCACTCCAATTTTGTATTTGTTTTTTGATAGTGTGCTGATTGTCTTTGGATGACATACACTCTAGAAGCAAACTAAACAATGGTTACACAATCATGAACAGACAAAAGGTGTACAGTGCATGAGGACTGGATGCTGCCAAAGGCTGTAGGATTTCTTTTTTTGGTGTAATCCACTGCACAAGCCATTTTTCAAATGTAATACTGTAACATATATTCTGGGCGATAGCATTTGTCACATTTTGTAGCTGCAGGATTGATAAGTCCCTGTATCTTGCATGGATATAGACATATGACACACCATATTTCTAATGCTAGTCTGGGTTGTGAAACTATGTAATCAATAACCTCCCTTTAAAGGACCAGTTCAGTCAATTTCAATATGCTGTTGTATTGCTCATGCTACCCTTGACTTGTCAGTACCCGGTGATGGCACATTTTTCGGCTATGCCCTTTCTGAGATATGAGCTATTCTAATGGGGGCAGCGTTTGTTTACATTTTTTTTTAATTAACATAGGCCTACTCCAAAAATTTTCCCAAAAGGTACCGCTGTTTGCTAGTTTGCTGATGTTGTCTAACCTTTCGGATGTTTTTGGGAATAAATAAAAATGTTTTTTTGAAATGTAAACAAAGCGCTGCCCCCATTACCATGACTAAGATCTTGGAAAAGGCTGAAGAAAAAAAAAAAAACCTCAGGTACTGACAAGTCCAGGGTAGTGTGAGCAACTGCATGTTGAAATTGACTGAACTGGTCCTGAAAGAGCAGTCATGGCTTAGTGGTTAGACAGTACATCTTTCAATCTAGGGTTTGCCGGTTCGAATCCCCCCCTGACCTCTCTATCACCATCCATGGCTGAAGTGCCCTTGAGCAAGGCACCTACCCCACATTGCTCCAGGGACAGTAACCGATACCATGAAAAATAATAGTTGTAAGTCGCTTTGAATAAATGAAAGCGTCAGCTAAGTGCAATGTAATATAAGAGCAGGTTTATAAAGGTTAAAATAATTTTTTGCTGGCTTGATAGGACTGTGTTCAGTGCAGCAATGCAGTTATGGCTGTG
>NC_085870.1:39094953-39099953 GCF_034702125.1 Engraulis encrasicolus
GTGTGTGTGTGTGTGTGTGTGTGTGTGTGTGTGTGTGTGTGTGTGTGTGTGTGTGTGTGTGTTTGTGTGTGTGTGTGTGTGTGTGTGTGTGTGAGGCCACTGCTTTTGGAGCAAACCCACATGCTGAGGCCCTCGCTCCACATGGGGCCCAAATCCTGGCCCATGTTTTGACCCCTTTTGCTGGGGTAGTTTTGTTGTTACTGGTAAAAGTAAAAGTGTAAAAACATTTCCTCACTGACAGGTAAGGGTTAGGGATTGTTTTGGTTTGGGCACAGTATAGCATTCTTTAGCTATTGTTAAAGTTAATATGAATGGAAGGGCCCCACAAAGATAGGAAGGGCCCCACAAAGATATAAAGGTGCGTGCGTGCGTGCGTGCGTGCGTGCGTGCGTGCGTGCGTGCGTGCGTGCGTGCGTGCGTGCATGCGTGCGTGTGTGTGTGTGACTGTGTGCACGTGCTTGTGTGCGTGCATGCGTGTGTGTGTGTGTGTTGGGGGTGATCATGCTGTTTTGATAATGGGTTGGAAGAACTAATGATACACCATGGTAGGGTACAATAAGGCAGACTAGAAAATGCTTCAAGAGATGTTGTTGACATGGCTTCTCTATGGGCTGATTTCATCACTGTGGTGCAATTTCTCTGACTTTTTTTGCATTCCTACACCATTTTTCTGCAATCAGTTTCTGCCTTGTACAAATGTCAGTGACATGAGAATTGCAATCACTCAGCCTTGTGTTGGCACGTCAGTAGCAAAAACACCATCACAATGGCTAGACAATTGCACTCATTTAGTTGAAGGCTTACTTGCAACGATCTAGTGCGATTCACGAAGGGCGAAAACAAATTTGGAAACAAGAGCAAAACAGGCAGTGTCATTGTGTGTTGAGACTGAGAGGCAGACATGGGTTTGATTGGTCTTAAGAAAGAGGTTGAATTATAATCAGAGATGTCAAAATCAAAAGCTGAAATAGAGAAAAAGGAACCTGCCACAGTTTCTTTCTAACACAGGTAACTTCACTGGGCAACCACTAATCCAGTACCTGTCTGACTATCAGCTGTTTCTGTGTTGGTTGAATCAATTTTATGGGGCTTTTTTCCAGTCCATCCACCTCATTAGGTACAATACTAGAGTAAGTGGTGCAACAGCTATGTAATATCATGTGCTAGTATTATACTGATTGCAAATCATGAATTTACGTTTACTTTTACTTCTGACATCTGTGATGATTACAATCATAGGGCAACATAGCCTACATCTGTCAAGCATAGACAGGGCAACGTGAGTTCGACTAGTTAGGTCATAGTGAGAGAGAGGGAGAAGGCCTGTCTAAAATGTGGCTTCTATTCTTGGCCTCTTTTTCCTGCTCCCCACACCCTCCCAGTCAGATAGAAGGACATGTCCAATGAATTAATAATACAGGCAATCCCACAAAAATTGCACCATACTGTGTCTCCCTAAAGGTGCCGGTATGCTTGCTGCGAGCTGTAAATTACGCGCGTCACCGCGAGCAACCGACAGCACATGATTGCTTCAAAAGCAGTTGACCAAGACGCAAAATACTGGCGGTATCATCCAAGGGGCAGAGAGCACGCAGCATTGGGATGCGGAAATTGGGAACACAGATGGCAAGGAAATCAACAAAACAAAAAGAGGGGCTCCCTGGGCAAGGAAAGAATACTGCTACTACTCCTGTACGTGCATGGTCCTTTTTCCACAAGGAAGTATGATCACAAATGTTTGAAATTTCGGACAAACTCAACGAGACGCTCTTAAAAGTTGCTGCCATTGTCATTTTCATATCAAACACACGCGTGGACCTGCGCAGTTTATCTTACGATCGCCCCCAGCGAGTTTGAAGGTATTGCACCTGACGCACGCATTTGGCTGCCGTGTCCAACGCGCGCGGAATTGACATTAAATACGCATGTTAACGCGTTCATGAACGAATCGTGCACGCGCTCGCGTATCTTGCAGCAAGCATACCGGCACCTTAAGAGTCGTTTGAAATGAGACGGCTACTGAACCCATTAAGTCTTTGGATGGTTTATGTGAGGCCATCGCAATCAGTCCTCATCACTTGAGGATCAAACTAACGAGCACGCCTATTACAGTGGAATAGAACCCATCGAAGTGTTTAAAAATAGTCCCAACTCCAGGAACTTAAAAAAAAAAAACATATTTGGAGTTTTAGA
Organism: Engraulis encrasicolus; assembly: GCF_034702125.1. Classification (NCBI taxonomy): domain Eukaryota; kingdom Metazoa; phylum Chordata; class Actinopteri; order Clupeiformes; family Engraulidae; genus Engraulis; species Engraulis encrasicolus. The sequence goes on from NC_085870.1 coordinate 39,097,147, forward strand.
ATGTCTTGAGACATTGTATTCCCACTGACATGCTCTCTAACCCGCAGATTAGTTTCGAAATTCCATGTGCTGTGCGTTTTGGCGAGCTTAATGTGGTCTAATAATGGTTGTGCTGTAAACAAACTCCTAATGAATTAGCTCGGCGATGCTAATACACTGTAATCAAGGCGGCCCGGGTTTGCTTCTCTCTCGGTTAGCTGCCAAGGCAATTCCCCGTTTATAGTTTGCGCTCTTGGATGAAATTATCTGACACGTGAATGAATACGAACTGCTGTAGCATTACTGAACTGCGGGCCCATTATAACTGGAGGCCTCCTTTGTTTTCAATGCGGCGGCACGGCACGGCAGCAGCAATGGAGCAGAGCTCCCTTCATTAACCGTTGTTTACTCTTCAGCTTTGAATTAGTATAGGGGCCTGTGCTGTGTGTGCCGGTTTTATGTCTGGAAAATGCAATATCTAAGGGCAACAAAAGTGCATATGTCCAGTGAAAAACATCACACAAATATGTATGGTATGGACTGTATACTGTACAATGGTACCGGCAGTCTTAGCAAAATGGACTAAAGAAGGCACAGTAAACAAACACAATAGCCTAAAACAAAAATGTTACTGCAACAAGCTCTTTGGTGATAACACTGTAAAATTCTGGTTTTACAACAAATCATAACAAAATGAAAAGGAGGCCTTAGTTTCCCACTACGAAACGCTCAAATTGTCATTGGTGATGCTTACCTTTATTCTCAATGCACAAGAGGTGCATATGGGTATAAAATTTCCATTTAAGTCATCAGCTGTGCAGGCACCATCTGTAATAGTTGTGTCATTTTGAAGTGTACATGCAAACAAAGGATGATTTGTGAGGAAAGACAAGCCGCATCCGACAATGTTTATAGCCACAGATATGTAACGGGTTGGCCAGTATGTTCCACCCTACAGGCTAGTAAACGATTCCCAGTATGGCGGGAAATGAATTTGCAAACCCTGGGATGACAGGGGATTATTGGATGGGCTTGGGTAGTCAAAAATTCTGAAGCACTTCTCTGCAATGCAATGATGATGACAGGACAGTAGGATTATTACTTCACACTGCCTTGGTACAGTATGTATAGTTGATTTTTTCATACATTGAACTTGTTACGTAATGGCACAAGTATTGTGCATAGCACCTTCAACCTGATAAAACACAGCGTTGTACATTTGCTGTTACCAGAATGGCAATGACCGAGTTGTGGTGCATTACGAAAGGCCCTGTGTTATGTCATAATAGAGTAGTACTATGGTAGTTAACCTTTCAATGACTATTACAGCATGCCTCAGATGGTACAGCGTGCATTATGGGGCTACATATTTGCACGGCAGCATAGACAGCCATCAGAGCAAGGCTATTTTTTCCTTGCTTTTGTCAGACGCACTCAAATGACCTTCTGGAAGTTCAGAAGTAACTTAGAGCCCACGAGGCCTCCGCACATAAAGTGTCAAAGTAAGTGCAAATCAACCTTTATTTATATGGCACCTTTGGTCTAGCCTGTGCCAGGCACAGCGCCGCAAGAATTAGACAGTATTTCAAAAGGCATCCTGGAAAAACAAGATAATGGAAGGTTAAAATGCAGCCACCGAAAGTATCATAATCTTAAATGAAATTAAACGCACTGAGCCCATTTAAATATTTCTCATAAAGCTTTACGGAATAGCAAAAACAATACCGTCATGTAGAAAACAGCAAAAGGCTCAAACACACAGACGACGAGTAAACAAATACGGACGTTAATAAATGTTTTGTGGAAAGAAGATGGAAAAGTCATGTTTTTTAGCATTTAGCTGTAAAATGTCAGCAGGGCAGTGATGCCCTCAGGCTTGGCACAGAAGGTTCTGGAAAGGTAGACTCCACAGCAGTCTCCACAGCACACACGGCACATCAACTTTCATCTTCACAAACACCTACGAGCAACATGCTGAGACTTGGCTAGACTAGTGTAGTGTGCGTGTAGTGTGCATGTAGTGTGCGCCTCCAAATGTGCACTCCCTTATCTGAATGCATCACTTTTAGATATGTTTTATCAAATAAGTCTAGCATCTGACATCTTGCCTCCCCACATTCAAGACTGTTTGGGTCTTCATTTGCCTACAGCATCGTCCGGCTCGTGAAGGTTATTAATTACCTCAAAAAAGTTTTCTAGTACCTCTTCAAAGTCAAGAGTGACTATGATGCTTTGAGTGACTCAGGCAATCCATACTGTTTCATTGGACTACATGTTAAACAAAATGTAATATGCGTAGAGTTGACAGCATATTTAAATTAAAATTCAATTCCATTGTTTTGAGTAAGGCTTATTTTAATGACTCTGAATGTAATAAAGTTAGGCTGCTATAATGTTTCGCCGGCTGCCATCTAGAAAAGCAACAGTATATCAACAACAACAAAAGCAGACTTCAAAGAAGCATCTGCCTAAGAGTTTGTTTGTAATTCATGGTCCCAGACTCCAGTCAAGTCTACAAGTTTCTCCTTGTTCCCTCTCAATTTTCTCTCTCTCTCTCTCTCTCTCTCTCTCTCTCTCTCTCTCTCTCTCTCTCTCTCTCTCTTTCTTTCTTTCCTTTCTGTCTTTCATTCTTGTCCTTCCTACCTTTTAGTCTCTTTCTCTTCTCTTCTCTTCTCTTCTCTTCTCTTCTCTTCTCTTCTCTTCTCTTCTCTTCTCTTCTCTTCTCTTCTCTTCTCTTCTCTTCTCTTCTCTTCTCTTCTCTTCTCTTCTCTTCTCTTCTCTTCTCTTCTCTTCTCTTCTTACACAAGTGTTATTGTAAGTGCTGCTTT
>NC_085870.1:39107453-39112453 GCF_034702125.1 Engraulis encrasicolus
TGCCCAGCACCACGCGGCGGTGAGATGCCCCTGAAGCAGGAGTGGCACGGAGCCACCACCACTACCCACCCACCGCCACCACTACCCACCGCGCACCACCACACCCTGCAAACCCACCACCCACCGCGGGCTACAGGACTGGAGGTACAGATGACCCACCACTGGGAGAGAGAGAGAGCAGTCAGTAGGGGGGAGTTGAAGCTGGAGGCAAGGTTGGAAGGTGGGAGGGTGGGTGGGAGGTTGGAGGGGAGAGGGGTGTTTGGGGCTGGGGTGATGTCGGGGAAAAGATGATTACGGTGGTGTGCTGGGTGCTGATATGACTGACTCGTGTTATGCCTAGATGCACAGTGCTGACCTCTTTTCCTAGCTCTGCCGATGGATCCCCCCCCCCAAAAAAAGAGAATGTTTTTCCTTCATTATGTGTTCTATGAAAAAAAAAAAACTTATAACTCATAAACTAACTAACTGTGCTACCTGTTCAGGGTATTTTATTTTTGCAACATGAAATAAAGCTATAACTAACCAACCAAATGACAAGCTGGCAAACTCTGTAAACTAACGCTCTAACTGTGTTACAAACTCACATTTAATTTGCCTTTAGTAAAATGAAAGACATACATGTAATGTCTAGCCAATGTTAAATGCAATGATTTCAGCTTTGTCTCGTTTCTGTTATGACAGCTCACTAACTAGCTAACTCTGCCTAACATCTTCACGGGCCTTATAAAATTCTAAAACATTTTATCAATCTATTCAAACATAAACTACCTTATAGACATATATGTATGTCATGTCTTGAGTTCACCTACAGTGAGGAGAATAAGTATTTGATCCCTTACTGATGTTATTAGGGGCCAAGCAGCGAAGCTGGCGAAGGCCCCTATAGAGTTAGTAGGTTTTCTTCATTATTATTATTCTCTAGTCACCATTCCTCTCCCTCTGCAAGTCTATGGCAGCCCATAGAACCGTACGTAGGAAAATGCTGTAAATCGGCACACACATTCGGGCCCGGCTCAGCATTACCCACAGCAATTTATAGGTCCCCAGCCCCAACGCTCTAGCGCCACCAACAGGTCAAAGTTGCAGGTACATTTCTGCTTGTAACTTTTGAACCGCTGGGCCGATTTTCATAAACTTGGTATCCCTGGAATCCTTGGGCCAAGACGAATCCAACGCACCCTATGACGTCATTTTCCGCCAGGATAGTTTTCCCGCCATTTTGTATTTTGTAAAATTCAATAAAAATGCTATTTTTTCGGCAATTTTTGACCAATTCACCCGAAATTCGGTATATAGTATCTCTGTACTGAGCTACACATGGGGTCTTCAGGAATATTGGATATCTTTTATCGTTTAGCCGTGAGAGCCAATCAAAATTGTCGTAAACGTGGCGAAACAGGAAGTGAGGTCATATCTCAGCAACCGTTTGTTGAATTAGGCTGGGATTTTGTACACACATAGTAGTCCATCCCATGACCTACCACAAAAAAAAATCGAATCCCCAGCTCAAACTCTGTAGCGCCACCAGCAGGTCATAATTTTAGCTACATTTTTGCCTGTATCTTTTGAACCGTACTCCCAATTTTCAAAATATTGGTACACAGGTCATCCTCACATCATGTTGCACCCAGGTATGGATTTTCGTAACGATTGAAAAAACTATCAGCTCACAGCAGCCATTCAAAATTGTGGAAAGAATGGAGGGATTTTTTCTCATCTCTCTGTCTCCTCTGCTCCCCGTGCGCACGTTCACTGACACCATTCTCGGCAGGGGGTCAAGCCCCACTGCCCCAGCCCCTGCACCCCACCCCCCACCCCCTCCTCACACACACACAGACAGACAGAGGGAGGGGAGAGGGAGAAGGAGGGGGGAGGGGGAGAGGGAGAGGGAGAGGGAGAGGGACAGAGAGGGAAGAAGGGAGGGAGGGAGGGAGAGGGAGGGGGGAGAGGAAAGAATTTTGAACACCTCTTGTCGTTTGCCGGTGACAGCCAATCAAAATTGTCATAAAGGTGGCAAAACAGGAAGTGAGGTCATAGCTCAGCAACCGTTAGTCAATTTCTGTTAGGATTTTTTGCACACATTCTAGTCCATCCCATGACCTCCCACAAAAAAATCCAGACCCCAAGCTCTCTAGCGCCACCAACAGGTAACAGGAAGTGAGCTCATATCTCGGCAGCTCTTCAACGGATTCAAACTAAACTTGGTTTATGTGATCACACTCTTGTCCAAGGAATGCACACCAACATTGGCACATTTGGACCAAAGGGGGCGCTGCAGTTCCTTCTGTTGCCGTGGCGGCTCTGGCAAGTTTACTGCTTGGCCCCGCATTGCTGCTTGCAGCTATATTTTTGATGTTTTGATGTTGTTTTGTTGGTTTGCCCACTACTAAAGACATGATCAGATTACAATTACAATGATAAGTGTATTCTAACATGGAGAGACAGGATATAAACAAGAAAATCCAGAAAATAACTTCAAAGAATATATATTAATTGATTTCTATTTAATTGAGGGAAATAAGTATTTGATCACCTGCCAACCAGATTTCTGATCCCGCAGACAAATGGCACTTCCAATCAACTTGTTATCTGAATTGAACACACCTGTTAATAGTAATCTGCACAAAAGACACATTGAATCTGCAGAATCAGTCCATCGAATCAGTCAATCAATCAAACTAAACTCGCCAACATGGGACAGACCAAAAAGCTGTCAAAGGTTGTCAGGGAAAAGATTTTAGAACTCAACAAGGCTGGAATGAGCTCCTGGATCTTAAAGAGCAAACTGTTGGTGCGTTTCTTCCCAATTTTAGGACATGCAAAATGATCATCAATCATCAATCTTAGGCCTGTCTCTGGTTCCATACAAGATTTGACCTTGTGGGAATTTAATAACCAGAAAAAAGGAGATAAAGCACCTTAAAACTGTATGGGAGGAGCTAGGAAATGATCTCAAGGCAGCTGGGACCTCAATCACTAAGAAAACTATTGGAAACACTTGATACCACAGCGGATTAAAATCTTGCAATGCATGTATGGTACCCCGGCTTCAGAAGGAACCTGTTCAGGCTCACCTGAGGTTTGCCAATGAACATCAAACTGGATTAGGATATGATTGGGAGGTGCTGGAATCAGATGACACCAAAATCAAACTGTTTGGCATTAACACAACTCGATGTGTTTGGAGGAAGAGAAATGCTGCCTATGATCCCAAGAACAACACCTTCTCCAACATCATAAATGAAAGTGGTAACATTATGTTTTGAGGTTGTTTGTCTGGCCAAGACACAGGACAACTTCACATCGTCAAGAAATGGATGGAAGGAGACATGTAAACGTACAATGCTGCATGCCAACCTCTTTCACACCACCACTAGACTGAAGGTGGGTCATGGATTGGCCGCCCAATAGCATAATAATCCACAACATACAGCCCAAGCAACGAAGGAGTAGCTCAAGCAGAAGCATATTAAGGTCATGAAGTGGCCTAGACAGTTTCCAAACATTAACCCTATACTAATCCTGTGAAGGGAACAGAAGCTCCCATTTGGCAAGCTACAGTCATACAACTTAAGTGATTTAGAGATGATCTGCAAAGAAAAGCGGACAAAATCCTTTCTAATATATCCACAAACATTGTCATTAACTGAAAGAAACATCTGACCTCTGTATGAGAAAACAAGGGCTTTGCCACCAAGTAATTTTGTCTTCTTTGACTAGAGGGGTCAAATACTTATTTTCCTCAATGGAATACAAATCAATTAAAATATATTCTTCAAAGTCATTTTCTGGATTTTCTTTTTGATATTCTGTCTCTCTATATTATAATAATATAATATAATAATTTTATCATTAATATTATAGAATGATCATGTCCTTATTAGTGTGCAAACCAACAAAATCAGCAAGGGATCAAATAATTATTCTCCTCACTGTATCTACCCAACCATGTCTTACTTCTTATTTCTTAGTATCTGTGCTTGTTACATTCTTAATGTCTGTGCATGTCAATATGCTACCTATTAGCGCTTTGGAGGCCATGTAAGGGTCAGTGTGTTTGATTTTTGGCTGTGTAAATCGTAACTGATCTATAATTCACAGTGTTGTTTTATATATCTAATGCTTGCTATGCTTGCCATGTTTCTTCTCCCTGTGTTGTTTATTTTCAGGAGATATTGTAGTTGTTGACTTTCAGTTAGGTCAGTGCCTATGCATGCATATAACAAGACAGAATGTGGTCATTTGTATGACTGATTTTATACAGGCTGATAATTCCAGATGGTAGATGATTATGAACTGGAAGAAAGATGATCACAGTTTCTGAAACCCCTGCAATATGCTTTGATAATGTTATAACTTTTCAAAGGCTCTAATAAGGAAGACTTCAGAAGAGGGTTTAAGTACAACTTTTGAAGATTTTTTTGCAAAAGGAAAAGAGGTCAAGAATCCCTTCTCTGTAAGAGTGTTGCAGACTTCTCTTCTTTTCACTATCTGAGCTTTTAGTTTGACACATTCCCCGCGTAATGCTCATTTAGAAATCATGCTGCTGTTGATATAAACACATCTCCAAAAAAGCTTCGCAGGCCGCCCGAGAGCTATTTGTCTTTGTTTGCCATCCCATCCGGGGGCTATTTGGCTTCACATAATGAAATGCACATTATGAAACCATAAATCAAATGATCATTACACGGATGATCAATGGCGTGCATGCAAATGCATTGGCCTTAATGTGATCCACGCGGCGAGGGCATTGCGAACAGAGACGACGAGAGCAGATGACAGGAAATGCACTGCCATATGATCCATAGACACCCCCATGCTATGTTGCAATGTGAACTTGGCATATGTTTTAGTGGTACACAGAGAGAGCTTTACTGGATATGGACCGTTCTGATGTTTTAGAATTCGCAGCTAACAGCCCAGATGAGCTCCATGGATGGCCCCCGATGGATGTCAACGCACAGTAAAATATATAGTGTTGATTCAACGCTTTGTGGGTT
>NC_085870.1:39117453-39122453 GCF_034702125.1 Engraulis encrasicolus
CTGCACATGCTCTCTCTCTCTCTCTCTCTCTCTCTCTCTCTCTCTCTCTCTCTCTCTCACTCACTCTCTCTCGCTCTCTCTCTCAGACAGTTATATAACATACGGATAAGGAATGTATAATTTGTGGAAATGGAATGCGGAATTTACCAAAAGACCTTGCAGTGTTCAACTGAATCTGAAGTACATGTACCACTTGGAAGTCATCATGAAGACAGGCCTCTCGCTCATGCAGTCTCAAATGGAAGAGTGACAACCTCATAAGGCATTCATTATTTGGTGACTCATGTAATTAACAGTTATACTGGCAGCTACCACTGTCAAGGCTACATTGGCACCTCAGCTGAATAGGCCTATGCAGCTATAGGTGTGGAATGTGAATATCAATATTTTGATTACCTTAACCGTGAGACTCCATTAAATGTGTTAAATCCAAAGCCATGTACTAATCTCTTGCTGTGTGAAAAAAGGCCTTATAACCCCATCTGAAGAAGACCACAAATGGTTTGAAACATTGTTCTGCGATATGGATTTTACAAAAAAAAACATTTCAAGTCTGCTGCTGACTTTTTTTGTAGTACTGGAACTTGAATCACACTTTGTCCTGTGCCTTGACACAGGATGTGAGCATTTCTTTTTTCACTTTAACTACTATATGTATAAACCCTGACATCTTCTTGGCATCCATACACCGTCTCTGCCTTTATTTGGATAGTAGCAGCAGCGGGAAGATGAGACAGTGAGGGAGGGAGTAAGGGGGGTGAGGACAGGAGGAGGGGGAGGGAAGGGAGGAGGGAGGGAGCTAGAAAAAAAGAGAGGATCAAGGAAAGAGTGATGGCCGCTCTTAAACCCGAGTCCTCGTGGGCACACGGCCAAGCGTGGTAAGGGACACCCGTGCTTGCTGCTGCTGCTGCTGCTGCTGCTGCTGCCTCTGCTGCTCCCCCACCGACTCCTCTCGACCCCGGGCTCTCTCTAAACCTCACTACGCCACAGTTATCATACCAGAGGCCAAACGCACCGCCGACGAGAGCAGTAAAGCGCAGCGCAGAAAATAGAGTTTGGGTCAGACTGGAAAATTACATTCAATTGTCCTAGGTAATTATATGATTTTCTCTCCTCTCAGCAGCTCAGCTGGAAACAGTTCATTTACACCGGGAAAAGAGCTAGAGAGAGAGAGAGAGAGAGATAGAGAGAGAGAGGGGAGGGGATAGGAAAGGGCCTGGAGATTAATTGGTAGGTCGGCCGCGTTAAGAGCTCCCTTGATCAGAGACGCTCAGGTGCCCGCGGGGGATGTTTTTGAGTGTGACATTGGGAGCTGCTCACATCCGAACCACACATGCTCTCGTTTCAGTAAACAGAGATGGTGACTTATACCCAGGCGCGGAGTGGCCGTCGGGAGATCGGGGACTTGTCCCGGTGGGCCGCGGCCGCGAAACATTTTCCAACGGCCGAATTATTTTCTCAGCCGGCCCTAAAGTGGTCGGCCATTTTATAAGCTGACTAAGCGTCGAAACTATTGCGAAATGGTTACAAATCACTTCTTGATTAAACAGTAGTTGACTCAACAGTATATATACCGTTTACCCGACCGCAATACCTCAGTGACGGTGTCAAACAGTAAATTGGCCACACCCCTTCTCTACTGATAATGTTCATACACCGTAGATCGCGGAAGTTTACTAGATCTTAGTAACATAGTTTCGTTTTCAGTATTTCAAGAACCTGTGATATTTAGATTGGTTACCAAGGAACGGAAATATTAGTCAGTTGTGATTTATTTTCCGATTTCCACATGACTGTTACAGTTAACAGTCTGCCACTCCAGATTCTCTTGTTCTGTGGTTATTGACTTGGGTTACGAACATACTCCACCAAGTGGTAAGGAAGTGAACTGCAGCTAAGCAGGAAAACACGTTGTACATGTTTTGATGGCATTGGTTTGTTAGAACTAGAGGTATATCTCATTACAGTCGAAATAATGGTATATCAAACATACATTTATATATGGCACATTTAGGATGTAGCCTATGTAATGTCTGAAGAAATGGAACAAAATAATTACCACACAAGAAGATTCTGATGTGAGCAGTGCTGGGTGTGTAGCCTAAACTGTGGATTAAAATGTAATTGCAAGAAACAAAGACATTTGCTGCGACGAAGACAGCGTTTTAAGGTAGGCCTACACCGTTTGGTTATACATTTTGTTGACTTATGGTTGTGCTTTGAAGTAGCTAGGTTTGGCTTATTTGCTGCATGGTGGGTTTATTGCACAATGTAGACAGACTTTTTGTAAACTATAGGCTACTATACTATATTTTGTAAGCCTACTCTTCTAAAAATCCCCACACTCAAAACTTTGTGCCCATGCTCATCCGTCTTCCTTAAACGATATTTCAATTTCAAACTGTCAAAATGACAGTGGAGTGCACATTTGCATGGAACAGTAGCGTGATGTAGCCTAACCTAGTAGGCCTATGAATGCTTTGGACTGTGATGATGGCTCCAGTGGTGTAGTCTACTTTTTGAAGTGGGTATACTGTATATTTGAGCATTTTTTTTAAGTGTACTGTATACATTTGTGCTATTGTAAATAATGGATCAATCCATTTTAAGTGGGTATACTGCAATCCCTGACATTTTGAAATGGGTGCGTATACCTGCGTTTTACATAGACTACTCCACTGGCTGTGCATTTCATCAAGGTGTAAGCTAAATTCTCCAATTCAGGTTGATATTTTGACTACACTAATGTTCACATGTAGTACGACTGCAGATTTCGTGGCTTTTGTCTTTTTGGTTAGGAAACCATGTTGTTCGCTTTGTTTTTTTTTTTTTTTTTTTTAAAGAGGGCCGCCAAGGGGAAAATTCTCCCGGTGGGAAAAGGTGGGCCACTCCGCCCCTGCTTATACCACTGCACGACTGTAACACGAAAATGATGACTGTGTTTAGGGGAAGTCTACATGTGCTTAGTATCCTTAGGGGATAGGTGATGTCTGCTGAAATCTTAAGTTGCTAGTCAGCCAAACTCCTGAATTATTTTATTTGTATGGAGGCCTAATGTCTGATATATTCTGCTACCAATTGGTATATTATTTCACACTACAGTAAATACAAGCCTACATGTGAGTGATTCTCTAATTCGCCTACACTTTTAAGTCCGTGGATTTTATTTGGCAATTCCACTAACTATTAACTGCATCCAATGATGTTTTGGACATTAGAAAACATTTATCTTTCATATAATACAGAAAGTGTAGACATAGCATTATTTCCCTTAGCAAGAATGAATATTTAATACTGGTTTTGGGCGTTTTCATGCCGTCCTGTTTTCCAAATGTCAGATTCAGTCTTCATATTAGCATGTAAAGAAACTTGTTTTGCCCAAGACGATTGCAAATGTTCATTCACAGTAATCATCACAATATGACAAAACTGTCAGAAAGACCACTGTCCTTTCCATTATACATGAAATTTTGTGTCCACGAAAACTGTGTTAAACTGTGAACTGTGTTCACGGTCTGAAACCTCCTCCATAAATCAGTAATGGTTTGGTCTTAGGCCATACGAATAACATCACGTGATGTCATAACCTCTTTGGCAGGATACGGGAAGACTTTTTGGTAAATTTTGAGCTCCATCCTTCCATAATTTAATCCATTCTTTTTCATGTTCTCATAGCGGGAAAATTGCCTGTCAACTGTGTTATCAACATATTCATAAGAATCTGAATTAGAAATCACATGTAGAAAAACACAGATAAAGCATACAGATACATGAATTGATTAAGGTGTTGTGGTGGAACTTCTGAGGTCCTCAGTTAGCACAACACCATAAAAATGGCTGAAATGTCAACGGTGTTACCGTCAATGGTGTTACAATTAAGTATGACAGTCAGGGTTGCCAGATGAGGCTGATGATTTCCAGCCCAAGAAATGATCAAAATCCGCCCTAAAAATCCGCCCAATTCTATTGATTTATATGGCAGTGGGAAGGTTTTTCTGATAGATGCCATTTTTACCCGCACACGGCCATCCTAAGCAGCCCAATTGGGCGGGAACCAGCCCAATATGGCAACACTGATGACAGTTGAGGAGGAGTATGTTTTTGCCAATTTATATCCATATTGACAGACAAACAAACAAAATAATTTGTGTTCTAGGGAGATGGGTTTGTCTGCTCTGTTTTTTTCTCCTAAAAAAGTGCCGACTTGTTCCCCTGCACTGTTGACCGTAACACAGTTGAGTAACACGGTTGACTGTTTTGAAAGTGTTTTTGCGCTATTGATCCCCTATGTGTTGGAAAAATCCTATGAAGGGATTATCTCTGGAGAAGGAAGTCTTGTGTAAGGAGGGTGACTATATTCAAATCAGACGTTACAGGGATTTATGATGAAAAATGTGTCAGTCTGTATCACAGTGACTGTATCACAGTGATAAAATCCTACTTATGAAGCTCAACAATCACATTTTCTATATCAGTTGCACAGATTAATGACAACATTACTGCTAAGGGACATAAGCACTTTCAAACATATATTGTTTCAACTCTGTAGTATTTTTATATATGTTTGAAATGACATAGTATTTGTCCATAACACTGTTGACAAAATAATTAAGCAAATGTTCACTTTCATTAGAGTATTTATCAAATGATTTAAGATTAAGCTTGGCAATTTGTTTGTTTGGAAACTTAAATATATACAGTATGTAAACATCTAGGTCATTTAGTTGAAAAAAAATATTGATAATTGACATTTTGCTTTTGCCAAAAGCGTAGGGGAATCGTAGAATCACTCATATGTGTTTTTTCTTATGCATCTTTATTTATAAACAGCAGGCCCATGTGTACATATTTTTCACATGTCTATCTACTGTATACTGTAATTCATGCATAACATTGTGTATTTTGTTAATTTATTGTACAGCATTTTGTAAAATAATGTCTTGGCCAAGTTATTTCAATTCTGGCTTGGTTATCCTCAATACAACGGTTTGTGCTTGACA
>NC_085870.1:39132453-39142453 GCF_034702125.1 Engraulis encrasicolus
TTGGCACACATAGCAGGCCGTCCTAAAGGAGGTGTTTAAGGCTGGACGGTGCCAGATTTTCATTGCAGTGGACAGGTGTAATAGTAAATGTCTCTCCACGGACTCTGCCTGCATCTCTAATCAAACTGTTACAGACGGCTGGTCCAGATCCACCATCTTTCCTTTTTCCTTTTTTTGTTGTTGCACTGAATAAAAATGATGTTTCCTGATATGCTTTTTTTGCTGCTAAATGAGAGTGTTAATCGAAGCCTTTCAAATCTGTTACCATCTGCGCGTTCATCCTCCCCATTACTTATCAAGACAGTCGTCGGAAACTGGCAACAAGGAAACGTCCCCCGGAAATATATAGCGTATCGATTTTTGGAGCATATGGCAGAGGGATTTCACAGATAGAACAGGCACGGGATGAGGCCTAGCTGCAATGATGAGAATGGACACCTTGGTTATGAGGGGTTTTGGCCCTGTGTGTGTGTGTAGTGTGTGTGTGCGTGTGTGCGTGTGTGCTCGCGTGCGTGTGTGTGTGTGTGTGTGTGTGTGTGTGTGTGTGTGTGTGTGTGTGTGTGTGTGTGTGTGTGTGTGTACGCACACGTGCATGCATGTGTGTCTTTGTGTGTGTGTGTGCGTATGTGTGAGTGTGTGTGTGTGCTCTCAGGTGTATTTGTGTGTGTGTGTGTGTGTGTGTTTGTGTGTGTGTATTCCTGTGTTTTTGTGTGAGTATTCTTGTGTGTGTGTGTGTGTGCGCACGACTGCACGCGTCCATGCATGTGTGTGTGTGGGCGTATGCAGGGGGGGCAGGGGCTGTGATTGGTCGGTTGGTTGGGTGATAGCAGGGCTACTGCTACATTTGGCAATGATGTCAAGATGATGAAGGGATTAGATCTGGGTTAGCCTTTTGCGATGGCTGGGATCTGCTGAAATCGGATCAGATGAGAACAAGGTCAGGGTGTGGGCTGGGTCACATTGGGAGATTTGCCAGATTGGTGTTAAAATGGCGTGCAGTCTGTGGGCCGAGTTCAACATCGTTCGTCACTCACTACACACAGCGCACTACGGCATACATAACAAGAGCAGTTGTAGATGGACACCAGCCCCTCTGGCTAACACTACGGTAAATGCATGTGATTTTCAGATCCATATATACAGTATACGATGATATGATTGCACTTTGTCAATTTTCACTAAAATTCATTTGACATCTCTCAACAAAACTCAAATGCGGTCGCCGGCGGGCCTATTCACTATTTGCTAAAAATACTCCACTAACTACATCATAACAACATTGCTATGATAGTACCGAGAGATTAAGACATAGCCATTACAGTTTTGGTGAGAGTAGGGTTACAACATAGGCTCTGCACTAACATCACAGGACTATTGCTTATTAGTGCCGTGGGTAGCATAAAGCACCATCATCCAAACAAAACATGGAGCCTGACCCCACAGTAACAGATACAGGTATAGGCAAGATAGGGGACCAAGACGTACAGTGGTGTAGTCTACTTTTTTATGGTGGGTATGCTGTATATTTGAGCATTTTTTTGAAGAGGGTATACTGTATATATTTGTGCTATTCAAAATAATGGATCAATTCATTTTAAGTGGGTATACTGAAATCCATGAAATTTAGAAGTGGGTATACTCCGTATACCCGCGTTCTACGTAGACTACACCACTGACCCAGACATACAGTGTGTACAGACATACAGGTACATACATCACATACATACAGACATACATAGCATGAGGACAGTTTTCTCCATGGGGGATTGTACTACAAACAGCTCTAAGACTGAAGATTCATCAAAAGAAGTGATTGATGTATGAAGGAATGTTTGAGTCTGTTGCTGTTGAAGAAGGGAACTCTATTTGAGACGTCTATTTGAGGGTATAATTCTTTATATCCGGCTCTACTGATGTTGTGCGTTTGGCGCACCCTGACGATGAGACAGAAAAACAGACAGGTAGACAGACAGGTAGACCGACAGGAAGATAGACAGACAGACAGACAGACAGACAGACAGACAGGCAGGCAGACAGACAGACAGACAGACAGACAGACAGACAGACAGGCAGACAGACAGACAGACAGACAGACAGACAGACAGGCAGGCAGGCAGGCAGGCAGGCAGGCAGGCAGGCAGGCAGGCAGGCAGACAGACAGACAGACAGAGGGGCCATTGCAATGCCTGGCCCAACCCTCTCCAGGAAGCCAGCTGACAAAAAAACTCGCACCCTGTAGTGCACAGCACAGCAGAGAATGAAAGGATGAAGATTTTTGGATGTGGCCTTGAAGAAACAAACCAAACTCTAAACACAAAGATGGATGATGATGCAGCATTTTACATCACTGGCCTAGATACATTGTAATTACAACACTGTATTGTATAATGTAAAATCATTATCATTATTCATGATAACAGCACCGGCACATTGTGCAACACTTATTTATTACGGCAGTGCTGCCGCACTGTCACAAAGACAGAGTAATTTACTGCAAATGGCTAAATTGCTCAGAGATAAACAATGTCAGTGTGTGTGTGCGTGTGTGTGTGTGTGTGTGTGTGCGTGTGTGTGCGTGTGTGCGTGTGTGTGTGTGTCTGTGTGTGTGTCGTGTCTGTGTGTGTGTCGTATATAACGTCTCTTATTGATTTTGGCTGTGACATTGTTGAGGTGCACCGTCACTGAACGCTGAGACAGAGATTGCGGCTGCTGTGAAATACAATGGAAAGGAGGGAACAGAGAGGAAGGAAGTCACAGCTGCATTATTCAGGGGCCAACCAGTGAAATAAGTGAAGTCTTTGGCAAAGGTTTCGCTGAAATATCCTCACATTATGTTGGTTTGAAGAGGAAATTGAATATTGTTGCTCCGGGGATACAGAGAAATGAAATGCAAAAAAGAGGGAGAAAAAAAACACGGAAAGTAGGGGAGTAGAAAAGGAGAGCAGTACAAAGGAATGAGATTGTCTGTCGGGGGGAGTTAGAGAGAGAGAGAGAGAGAGAGAGAGAGAGAGAGAGAGAGAGAGAGAGAGAGAGAGAGAGAGAGATAAGGACATCAATAATGAATGGACACTATTAAACTTACCATTAACTATGAGAATTATTGTGGTATTTTTTTCTATAAGCGGAAATTGATTTTTCTCTTCTACGGTGTCTTTGTAAAGAAATGTTAAAGCCATAATAGAGGTCAGCTGTTACCTCATCCTGTGTCCTTGTAACAACTGACTGTAATCATTTAATGTTGCCGCTCTTTATATAAGATATAATCATTATATTTTTTCAATGTCCCATGTTCAGGCTCCAAACACTCCGCAATGCAATTTGGAGTATTGTGTTAGTGTACAATGCCTTAAGTGGATTGCTGAAAATAGTGAAGTAGTTGTTGTAGGTAAGAGTATATTGGCATCATCTATTCATGCAGTGGGATTGACTTTGTGTACTCATTTCTACTCATATTGCACACCTTTATGATATAACGTACTCCCTTTATTTTCTGATGTGTTCTGTCGATATTATTGACATTTGACGAGAACTTTTGCTTGCAACTTAACTTTTCATATTTGCTTGTCTTGGGAGAGAGTCTACGCTATTATACGGTTCAAATGCGTACCTACCTACATTTCATATGCTTATATGAATAATTTAGTTGTTGGTGTTGTTTCAAGTTTTCAGGGGCTATGAGACGTCACATCACATCAAATCACATGAATTCAAATCTTCAGAAAAGGGAAAGTCAGTCTCAGCCATGCAAGGATAGAAATGTGCTGCCTTCTTTGTTATTATTTCCTTGTCTTATAGTATGTAGAAACAGCCTACTTCATCAGGATATTGTAAGACAACTGTGTTGTCCTGTGATAACATAGCAGCATACACATGTTTTGTAATGTGGTATGACTATGTGTATATGGGTGTCATATGTGTGTGAGGATGTGGTACTGTGGAACATACCAGTGTGCAGTGTTAATTCAACAGTCAAATAGTTGAATTAACACTTAATAACTTGGGACCATATACAGTGTATTCTCAGAGTAGTCAACTGTTGAATTAACGCTGAACTTTAACTTAACCCTTGTGTTCGAGTCATTTTGACCCGCTTTCAGTTTTTTGCTTCATAAGAACAGTATCAGTTATTATTCTTTCACACTGAGACTCATTGGCTTTGGCTCATTTTCTATGAGGAACATGAATATGAAAAAAAATTGTGACCCCCCCCCCAGCACGTTTCTATTGCACAGGAGGTGTTTCCGGGTCTGTTTGACCATCATTTTGGGAGGTTTATGCATCAACATTTTTGTAAACTCTTTGATACTATTCTGATCACATGTTGAGTACACAAGGCAGAGGGTGAGTTATGTGGGAAAAGGAGTGCAGATATTGTCCGGTCCTCCAATTGTGCATCAATGTTGCAACCTTGCGCGAGAATAGCACCAGTGGTTCAATCCGACAGCTTGGATTGTGATTACTCACTTCCTTCACCTTCCTCCTCCTTATCTTTCTCTCTCTGTATCTCTCACTCTCAAAAACATATATACACAGAAATTCACAAACAGGATGAAGGGAACATGACGATGAATATGAGCTATGATTTTTTTTCCCTTTTTAAATTATTTTTCTATATGTCTGGGTGAAAATGACACGAACACCTTCTACGTAACAAAAACACGAACACCTTACAAGGGTTAACTTAATCTTTTTACTGTGCAGTACGTTACTGAGTTTGTGTTCATTCACCCTCAATGACTTGAATTCATCACTATAAGCAAATGGGAACTATATTCTAAAGCCTATGTTGAAATAACACTGTATTTTCCTCCTACTTTAGAGATAAATGAAGTACCTCTGCTAACTTTCTCTGTTTTACTTTACTTGTATCAGATATTGGCTCCAAGTGCAGGTGCAAAATAATGTCCTCCTTCCCACTGAGCACACTGAGCAAACAACTCATTTGTTTTATAAGACAACATTTTTCCTACTAACCTGGAAAAGGTCTCCTGCCAACAAGCAAGTTGTTTTAAAGCAGTTGTTTACAAAATGGAGTTGGCTCCTCCTTGGCAATCATTCCAATGCATCCACCTCTACAGTGCTAAAGAAGAAGCAGGGGGTGCTACTGATCAATGGCAGGTCATGGTGGGTCTGGAGGCCGATGTGCAGATGGCTTTACGTGGCCAGAGTAGGGCTCCACGATATCAGAAAAAAAATCGATACGCGATAACAGCATGCAATACCTCAGTAACGATATTTAAACGATATTTAGAAATATAGCTGAGTCTGTGTGGGGGCGTGGCTTGGGTCATGGTGGGCTTCTTGCGCATTCGTTGATATTCAGCTAGTAATTGGACTACACAGAAATCTTTTATCTGTTAGCGATAATTAATAGTTTTCATTATCACCCGGTGAGCAGACGGAACATCTTCTAATTGGCTGAGCAGGTGTCCTTTATTCCCCGGTAGCAGGACACCTATGATGTCATGCAGGTGTGCGGGCGTCTAAGTTGCTTCTTTTCTAACTTTCTGGCAAAGTGCCGTTACTAATTCTATCGCATCTGGTTGTCTAGTCAAGACCCCGTTACTAATTCTATCTCATCTGGTTGTCAAGTCAAGACCCCGTCGTTAATTCTATCTCAACTGGTTGTCAAGTCAAAAACCCAGTCGTGACCCCAACGTTCTGCGAGCGTCCTTACTTGCCTCCGATAGAGACGCGTCTCACTAGATTAGGAAGTGGTGTCCATAGCAACATACCAAGTAGTAGGCAGTGGTTAATCTACTTTCTCACACAGCCTTAGAACAACATATTAATAAATTAATTCTTAAATGCTGGTAACCGGGTGATAAGCGGAATAACGGCCTTCAAGGTGTCCTGATATCAAGGGAACATGGACTTCGGCTGCGCCGTTGGGCTGTGAGAACGATCCGCCTCGTCCATTATTTCCCTTGATATCGGGACACCTCGTCGGCCGCTATTCCATACATAATAATTTAATTTCCCAACTGGGATAATAAAGTTAACTTTGACTTTGACTTTGATTAAGTCATTTTCGCGATACGCATATCGCCACTTTTGATATCGCAATTTCAATACATTTTCGATATACTGTGCAGCCCTCCAGAGCAGACCCTGCATTGCTCTTGGAGTAGAGCAGTGATTCTTAACCTGGGGTGCGGGCACCCCCTGGGGGTGCGCCAGAGATTTCAGGGGGTGCGCGGAATTTTGTTTGTGTAGAGGTTGTGACCAAAATTATATACTTGCAAACATTAGAATTAGACCAAATTAAGTCCAAATGTTGGTTTTGGTCCAAGTTTTGGTTCCCATTTAAAGCCATTCAGGAATTGATTCATGTCTCAAGTGAGAATCATTGTAATTAATCACTCATTCATAATTTTTTTTAGTGCATACACATGTAGAAGTTTCTACTGGGGGTGCGCGGCCTGTCGTCTGCACAGGTAAGGGGGTGCGCTAAGAAAAAAAGGTTAATAACCACTGGAGTAGAGTATAGTCCTTTCCTCAGGCCAGCTACTTGAGTCAATCACTACGTTTACATGATGTTTTCAATTCCGAACGAATAATTCCGAATGAAATTGTTCCGTCGAGTTTACTTTGATCTTTCCTTTAATTCCGAATTAAGAGGTGTGACGTTTTTGAAAGCGGAATTAAGCTTTATTCAGAATTGAAGCCAGTTCATGCCAAATTAAATGTCTCATGTAAACGTAGCAGATGGCATACAGGTGCAGCTGCTGGACTTGGGTAACTTTCCCACTGAGAGAGCATGCAGGGCAAAGGTCTCTCTGTCTGTCTGATGGTTTGTATGTCTGATGGTCTGTCTGTCTGTCTGTCTGTTTGTCAGTCTGTCTGTCCGTCCGCCTGACTTATTCGGCCTGTATGTCTGTCCATCACTATAATCTAACTGCCTTTGCCTCTAACACTGACACATAGAGACACGTGCGCGCGCACTCACACACACACACACACACACACACACACACACACACACACACACACACACACACACACACACACACACACACACACACACACACACACACACACACACACACACACACACACACACACACACATTGTGGCCTGAGGCACGTGTGTGAGTATTTCAGCAGAGTGTGTAAGTTGTGCATCTGTGTTGTGGATCTACAGTGACCGTCAGAGTTAGTGTGTGCATTTTGGAAGGCTTGAATTTACTCAACTATGTTATCTGTGTTGTCCGTCTACCACTGTGCATGTCTGTCTTGTATTTGTTTTTGTAGCAGTGTGTGTGTGTGTGTGTGTGTGTGTGTGTGTGTGTGTGTGTGTGTGTGTGTGTGTGTGTGTGTGTGTGTGTGTGTGTGTGTGTGTGTGTGTGTGTGTGTGTGTGTGTGTGTGTGTGTGTGTGTGTGTGTGTGTGTGTGTGTGTGTGTGTGTCTGTCTGTCTGTGTGTCTGTCTGTCTGTCTGTGTGTCTGTGTGTCTGTGCATGTGTCTGCATGTATGTCTTTATGCCTCTGTGTCTGTATGTGTGGGTAGTGGGCATGTGACTGCGTGTGTAGCAGAAAGAGCAAGAGAGAGAGAAAGAGAACTAAACAGAGAGAGACAGAGAGACAGACAGAAAAAAAGAGAGATACAGAGGAGGTTGGAAGCAGAGTGACTATACTGTAGAACTGACTGGCTGGCAGGCAGGCCTGCTAGCTGCGCTGGGCTGGGCTGAGCTGGACTGGGCTGGGCTGGGCTGGGCTGGGCTAGGCTGCCTGCATGGTTGGTGATTACCTCTGGGCAGGTGGGATCGATGGAGACCGGCTGAGCCAGACTCTCTGCCCCAAGCTGCCAAACATCCAAGCTCAATGTCAGCGCTTGACCTGGCCCGTAGGCTTCAGAGCCGGGAGCTGACCCACGGCGCCCTCCCCCGGGCCCACCTGCCCCACCTGCACACGCCTAGCAAAGGCAGGGAGGTGGGGGGGCACCGAGTCCACTAACTCAACCATCGATTTTAGCCAGCAGGCTCTTTTGATAAGTACCAGCCCCACTTATCAAAAGCCAGGACAGGACAAACACACCTGTGTGACTGAGCATGCGTGGACAAACACACTTATTGCTCTCGCTCTCTCTCTCTCTCTCTCTCTCTCTCTCTCTCTCTCTCTCTCTCTCTCTCTCTCTCTCTCTCTCTCTCTCTCTCTCTCTCTCTCTCTCTCTCTCTCTCCCTCTGTCTGTGTGTGTTTGACTGACTCTCTGTCTTTGTCTCTGTCTGTTTGTCTGTTTTTTCTCTCTCTCTCTCTCTATCTCTCTCTCTTTCAGAAGAGAGTGGATTAATTCATTGTATATGGAGAGAGAGAGAGAGAGAGAGAGAGAGAGAGAGAGAGAGAGAGAGAGAGAGAGAGAGAGAGAGAGAGAGAGAGAGAGAGAGAGAGAGAAGAGAGTGAAGTAAGGAAGGTGAAACAGGTGAGCCATAATTACTGTCACAGAAAACCTACACCCTCAGCAGTCTGCTCTGTTTCAGGTTCACTGCAGTGATAATGACCAACCAACGCTTCTCAAGGCTTACAGTATATAGGCCACGCCATGTAATGTAAATGATGATACTGACTCTTCACTGGCCTAATGTGATCCAGCCTTATTGGTCAGTGGGGTACCAGAGGGGCTGCTGGCATCTGAAGGTCTCAAGGCTGGTAGAGGAAGCAGAACGAGCAGGTTCATTGTGCTCCCGGCAGCAGCATCAGCATCAGCAGCAGTGGAGGTTTGTTTACCTTTGGGAAAGGTCTAAGTCGGCTAAATGAGTGGGATGAGCATTGTTTGTCCGACCTTCCAGCAAATAACGACGGTGGTTTGTTTTCGTTTAGTTTCCCTGCCAACGGGTCAAAGGGAGGATTCTGAGGGAAAGTTGAGGAGGTTCCATTCGCAAGGAGCATGGTTTATGTTCTTTTCTCCCCTATATGTGCAAAAGCTATAGGTATCGATCGAGACAAAAGATGCAGCATTTGATTCACAAGGAATATAGTTTACAGTTTGTACCTAGGGCAAATTAACATACCATACACAAGGCGCTCAGTTCCAAAGCTGCAATCTCACAGCATCATTATGAAGACACATCTGTTCGAAACACAAATATACATCAGGAGACGTCAACACTTCTGACATACACCTGACAGCACTATCCAAATAGAACACTATTCTGCCTGTTCCCAAAAAATACACCGTTTTATTTTCATGTTCTATTTTAATTGGTTGCTTGCTAAAATCATGTAAAACCTTACCCTCAAATAAAATGACTCACAAAATGACGGTCCAGTAGAGTAGAGCATGAAGTAGGCCTATATGGCATTGATTGACTTCCTGTATAACATAGGCTGAGCCATGCCACCCAATTTGACAGGCATGATGACAGTATCTTCGAGCCTTTTCTCTGCATACTGCTTGATGATCAGACTTGGTAAAATGGTTGTCACTTTCAATACACAACTGTCAACACATTCAAATATATTAACTTTACTTTTGATCACAGCATTTTGATGTCAACTGGATATTTGTATAATTGTTTACATGTTTGTGAATATGAATTCGCCATCCCAATAAACAGTCCATAAGCCCACACTGTTGTATTTATTATGATGCACCGTTTGAATGATCTTTTACTTCAGTTGAATTGAATATTGTGTAGTGTAAGGTGCCCTTCTGTAATGTACAGTATTGAATATTGGGGTGTTGTGAAGATGTACATTCTGTGAGACTGTAAAGTGAACTGTAAAGAAGAAAAATTGTAATGTTTTACATAGAGCAGAAAGTGGTTTAAATTATCTAACAGTGTTTTCATTAGGTGGTAGTTTTGAAAAAGGATTGATGGGTTTTTATGGCAGAGTTTAGGTCTCAATGACAGAGTGTAAACGTGGCTCTAGGATGAATGTTCTATTTCAGATGTTTCATGGAATTGTGTGTAGAGCTTTGACACTACTATATAAGGCAATGTTGTTTGCAAGCAATAAGCAGAAACTGAATTACAGAAGATTACATACCCCAAGATGGGTGCAG
>NC_085870.1:39147453-39157453 GCF_034702125.1 Engraulis encrasicolus
TGATTGCCTGATAGAATTTTTGAAAAGCCATGTCATTAAATTGTAACAGGGCTGTGCCTGTTACTTCCTGGATGTGGGCATGCTGGGAGTGGGATGTTGTCTTACTGTTTATGTCTTTAAAATGTGTATATAAATTAAAGGCAACATGGAACATTTATGAAGGATAAAAAAATGTGCATACTCTGCCTGATACATAGCTTGGTACACAGTAAATGTTGTGGTGTTAATTCAACACTTATAGAGTTGATTTGACATCATTTGGACTCAAATGAACTCTCTAAGTGTTAAATGAGCACTGCAGAATTTACTGTGTATGTTCAACGGCAAGCATATTAATGGTTGCGAGCGTGGTTACCGTGCAGAATTATTCTGCAGGCTTATGATGGAAGATGTATGAATGTATTCATGTTGCAGTCAAAAAGGCCTCTGGGCATGTTTTAGAACGTGCCCATGACGATGTATAAGTTATGGAGATTGAACTGTTGCTAAATTGCACTCCATGGGACTGCTCAGCTGGCCTCCCAAATAGGCCCCAATTCCAGGGTGACACTATCTCTGTCTCTCTGTCTCTTTCTTTGTCTCTCTCTCTCTCTCACTCTCTCTCTCGCTCTCTCTCTCTCTAGCAAGGCCACTGCGTCTGCCAGCCAGCACCTGGGAGAGATTACTCATGAGATCTCAGACCTCACCTCCTGTCATCCACCTCTGACTCTGCCAACGTTAGATCTACACAGACATCAAGAAGAGAGAGGCCAAGAGAGAGAGAGGGGGGGGGGGGGGGGTGGTAGAGAGGAGAAGATGGGGAGTAAAAGAGTGAAGACACATTGAGAGAGAGATAGAAAAAGATAGATAGAGACAGAAAGAAAGAATGATAAAGAGGTAGAGAGAGGCAGAAAAAGAAGGGTAGGGGATAGAAGGGTATGCTCCGGGTGCAAAGAGCACAGTGCAAAGCGGAGCCCGTCCCAAAGTCAAGGCGGTTGCTGAGGCAGGGGTGTAAGACGGACGCTCCCTGGAAATGATTAGGACTTCAGAGGGAGCCTCTCCCATCCCACCCTCCTCACGTTAGCGGCTCTGCACCCTGCCAATGCGGAGTTAGCCTCTCCTTTCATGCCGTGCCCTTGGGATTATCGTATCAATCTACGTGACCTGATTACTAGCGCGGGAGAGCGTCGGATCAAGCGGTGCGTCAGCCCCTTTTCATTTCGCCCTTCTAATTAGCCCTGGCTTGGCATACACCCCCCCCTCTCTCTCTCTCTCTCTCTCTCTCTCACTCTCTCCTCCATCTCTTCCACTGAATCTTCCCTCTCTCTCAGAAAAGTTATGGCCTGGCAGACATTTTCTAGCACTTATGCTAGATGGAGCGTTTTTTTTTTTCCTTTCGTTTTTTTTATTCGAGGCTGCAGTGGAAAGTTTCATGTTAGATTGATTTTAAGGAATGAAAAATCCACAAAGTTCCAGAAAAAAGAAGAGAAAGAAAGAAAAAATCCTGGAACAGCGTGTCTTGGGGTTTTTAAGTAATCGATTTCCATTTTCCATTATTAAGGTTCATAGTTTTGCTCTCACACGAGTTAATTCATTAGTGATGTGACCTCTCCAATAATTACAGGCCACCGCGTGTAATTATAAAAAGAAAAGGCTGTCTATGTGTAGCTGTGAAAACCCATGCATATCCTTAACCGTAAAGGATAACGATAACAAGCGATCACTGTTTCACAAAATGGACAAGGTGCATACATTATGATATTAAATCCATGTTGCTTTAACCCCAACATTCAGCCTCCATTCCTCATGAGAAGAATGGCAAAGTACTTTTCAGGTACAGAGTGCTACCTGTGCACATTGAAGTAGATGGGCCCAGGAAATACCGAGTTGGCTTATCTCAAACTACATACAATATGTTATCTTTATTCCTATACAATACAGTGACCTTTTAAAGCTGTCTGAGTGGTCTATTGGCAAGTGAGTGGACACCATGGTTCCTTTGCAACTCCGCCTGCAGCCCCTGGTGTTTGGCCAAATCCCAGCTAGCTTCAGCAATGACTGCTGACCACAGTAACATTTCTGGCGCCCATTGTGGGGGTGCTCTCTAGTAACCAGACAGAGAGGTGGGGGGTGTCCAGTGTCTCTGTAGTTCCACAGCAGGAGAGCGAGAGAGTGCTTCAGCATCTATGGTTGACCACAGCTCTAAGACCAGAGACAGAGAGAGAGCCGTCCAGTCCGGGGGTGGCTCTGGTGCCCAGCTGCAGTGCCAGCGAGACGACGCATCAGCCGGGCAGACGGGCATCATGGGCAGCCGTCGGCATGCCCGCTCGGTCGCTCGGTCATTAGGAGGTGTGCAATTAATTCCCGCAGATAGACACAGCTGACACTAATGAAGGCTGACTCCGTGTGGCGGCCCCCTTCTCCCTGGGATTTAAATGAGGACAGCCGGGCGGACATGTCCTTGTCAGATACACACACTCTCACACACGCACGCACACACAGACACACAGACACAGACACAGACACACACACACACACACACACACACACACACACACACACACACACACACACACACACACACACACACACACACACACACACACACACACACACACACACACACGTCGCCCTACACATACCGGTGCACACAAATACTGTAGATACACTCATTTTCTGTCTCTCGCTCTCTCTCTCTCTCTCTCTTGTTCTCTCTATCTCTCTCTCTCTCTCTCTCACACACACACACACACACACACACACACACACACACACACACACACACACACACACACACACACACACACACACACACACACACACACACATCTTCTCTGTTTCTGGTGTCGTGGCCCACACTGGCTTGTGTGACTGTCTTTAACCCCCCCAATACCCCCCCCCCCCCCCCCCCCCCCCACACACACACACACACACACACCACACACACACACACACACACACCCTTACAAAACACACAAACACGGCTTTCTTGCTCCTCCTGTGTTCCTGGTGTGGGTGGCCGTGGCCCTGCTACAGGAGCGTGTGGTGTGAGTGTGACCCTCCTCAGCCGCGCCACTTATATCCCCCCCAGCGGCCCTTAACAGCCTCCGCCAGTAAGCCGAGCGGCCTCGGCAATCACTGCTACCGCCAGGGGGGCTTTCTCTCATTCCTCGCAAAAGCCCGAGGCCCAACATTTACCTTTTTTATTGTTTTGTTTGCTCCGCTTTCTTTTTTTCCTTTCTTTACTTTTTTCATTTCTTCGTGCTTCCTGGGGGTCTGTCATATTTTTTGACAAAAAAGCGTCCGGAGCGGAGAGGATTAGAAAAAGTGGTGGTGGCTGAGGTGGAGGCATGCGGGGGGGTGGGGGGTGGGGGGGATATTATGCTTTCCCTGGTCTTCGGTTGTTTGATATGGTCTTATTAGGTTTGAATGCCAGCCCTTCAGAGGTATTTGCTCTCTCTCTCTCTCTCTCTCTCTCTCTCTCTCTCTCTCTCTCTCTCTCTCTCTCTCTCTCTCTCTCTCCAGGCAATGCTATATCAAAAAATATGTCCTAAAATGTGGAAAATATTGCTGTGGATTTTTATGCCTGTCTTCTGATGGTTGGGATGGGATGTGCCCCCCAAAAAAGCATGTTTATACACATTCAGAAAAGGCGCCGCAATTATTAATCTGCAAATTATTTGTCTGAGGGGAGGGGAGGGGAGGGGATAATAAGCAATTTGGTACTTAATATCTTTGTTTGTAATCTTTGTTGCACTTTGTGGTCAAACACTGGTGTCACTTAACCACTTCTGTACTTTACAGAAATCTGCTGATATTACTCCTACTGAGTGTTGTACTACAAACAAGCACAATACCGTTGCCTTTTTGACAATGACACTAAACTCTTGAACCAACACCAAACATCCTCGCCGTCGACTGAGTCGACTGAGTAGGGCCAGCAATGGGGCAGTTGCCCCAAGTCCAGGGCTGCAAGTGGTTCACTTTGGCATTTGGAAGCATTTAAAACCCCGATTTTGGGATATCGACATATGGGTCATTGACATTTTTTAGTAGACGTCAACTGGTACAACCACAGCTTATGGCAATAGGTAAATGAATTTATAAGTGGTACAGTAATTAATACACAAGCAGTTGATATGCCTCTTAAAGAATGCAGTGAAAACAAAGAAAGCCATTTACGTAATCCATACAATAGTGGCATTTGCTGCGGTCGCACCACCCTGTACCACCCATTACCTCCGCCTCTGGGCCATGACTCTCCCTCATGCATCCACGATTCATGTTTCACTCCGAAACCCCTCTGTCCGGGTAAAGCAGGACAAATGGCGCTTTAAAGAGGTGCGGCGGTGGCACGGCAGAGGTGACGCTGCTGACGATGACGTATTGGATTATGAATAGGGACAGCGATTGATTCCCGCGCCGCCTGCCCCGCCACCCTCCATGGCATTGTTGAGGGCGCCCAAGCATGCCTTTGCCTGTCGCGCCCGGCCCTTTGAGCTGACAGTCAGCTTGCGGAATTTGTCAAAGTCGTTCCAAGTACCTGTGAGGTGGTGTGTGTGTGTGTGTGTGTGTGTGTGTGTGTGTGCGTGTGTGTGTGGCATGAGTTACAAAGGACGCTTGGGTGGCAAGGGAACGCTAGGTCAGCATATTCTTCTGAAGGGGGGTGAGAGAAGGGGGAGAGAGAGAGAGAGAGAGAGAGAGAGAGAGAGAGAGAGAGAGAGAGAGAGAGAGAGAGAGAGAGAAAGAGAGAAAGAAAATATGTGTGAGTGAAGCTAGCTGAGGAGAGGCACTTCATCTGAAATGAAATGCACACCTGGCGTTTACCTCCATCTGGTATAGGTGCTCCATGGTTCTGGCGTGGCGCCGGCGCTTCACACCGCTTGCCTTTTTCGCTTTGTGCGCATGGCATCAATTGGACGGTACATGAATGGAAAAGGGGGCATAGAGCAGAGTGATGCTCTCGCCCTCTTCTTTTCAATGTGTTCTTTGAAGCCTTGGATGTCCCTGCATGTTAACAGGCTCAACAAAGCCCCTTTGACTCTTGTTAAACTTTTTTTTTTACTATCCATGGCTTCTGAAGCAACAGACCACCAGACTTTGAGGCAGTATTTGCTATTCCATATTTGTCAATGTCTCCCTTGTTGAACAATGTCTTTTGTCAAGGGCTGTCTGTGAGAGTGGACCTTGCATGTAGTTCAGAGTAGAGACAGAGAGAGAGAGAGAGAGAGAGAGAGAGAGAGAGAGAGAGAGAGAGAGAGAGAGAGAGAGAGAGAGAGAGAGAGAGAGAGAGAGAGAGAGAGAGAGAGAGAGAGAGAGAGAGAGAGAGCAACCTCAGTGTGTTTCTCAGCTTTTACTACAATTCTGAATCACTGCCTTAAACAAACTCAATCAGGGACTTTTGGAAACGTTTGGACAGGTTGCTTCTTGGGTTTGATTGAATGCATATAATACTGCAGTCAGACTTCAACACCACGGTGTGAACTGAAGGCCTCTAAAGAACGTTGTGTGATTATTTTCCTCTCTTGCATCACTTTTATTTGTAAGTGGTAAGGAATTTGTTTGTTCAGGTATCTCAAAGTGTTCCCCATACGTTGGCATGAGATGCACTAACTCAGATATATTTCCTACCGTAAACAAGGTCAGGTGCTTTATGCCTGTGCTGAGGAAGGGTCCTGTGGTGGTGATCAAGGTTGATTGTGCAAATGGGAGCAAAGCAAAGCAAATTGCATTCTCAAACTCAGAGCTAAAGTCTATAACAGAGAAAATCATGGAGAAAGTTAAATGTTGTAAACCAGACTAACTATCTTTACAAAATAAGAGAGAAGAAAGAAAAGAAAGAAAGAAAGAAAGAAAGAAAGAAAGAAAGAAAGAAAGAAAGAAAGAAAGAAAGAAAGAAAGAAAGAAAGAAAACAGTACAGAACAATGCTGTTTTGAAGATGAGATCAGCATCTTACGACAGTTGCCTTTCATCATTTTTGATATATACTTTTATCCTTGCTATATCAATATCATGCTTTATCTCTTAATGTTCAATGTTGAACACAAACAAGCATGCAATACCAATCTTTGATCTCTAAGAAAACAGTTTAAACTTCTATCACAGTTCAGAATCCATGATTGACTTCATTTATTGTTCAATGGTTTTAAACCATGCACTACAGTACGGTTTATCTGCACAAAGCAAAATACCACAGTGCAACATTGGCATAGGAAAGAGGAGGCTAACCGCACGAATACACCGGCCGTAACCTGAGCGAGGCTAGCAACGGAAGTAATTGACTGTATGAGTCGCACAACAAAAGCGATAAGGTAGACTAGAGGTGATTTCCTCGACGAGAGCAACAGTTTGTAGTTGAACTCCTGGGAATATTATGCAAATGAGCTATGACGCGGGTCAGCAACAGCCACCACAGCCAATGGGAATGTTGGAATGCTTGCATTCTGCTTTTACCGTAACGGACATACTCTAGTAGTCACTTCAATCGCTCGTATCGCTCTTGCTGCACAGAAGCAATTCCCTGTCGTTTGAATCTCACCGCAGCCTGTGTATTCGCCCGGATAGACTGTCTGGCAGTCAGTATCTTCGAAACCTTTGTATGACCCCTCTCTGGCATACCATAGATTAGATCCAAACTCACCTCCTTGCCACACGCTGCATCCCTGTCTGCTAAGCACTCTAGCAACTAGCATTTCTCTCCTCTATAGCACACAGCAACTAACAAGACATTGGCCCAGCTGTGCAGCTGCAGCATGGTCTACACGTACAATCCGGACTGTAAGTCTAAAAGATTAGCCCCAGACCACTGTGAATCAAAACTGAATGGCTCACCAGCCAGTCAGGTCCTCCCAGTCTTTTCCAGTAAATATCTGAATTATTCATTCCTAATGGCGAAATTCAGCCCATTTGCATATAAGGGTAATTGATTTGCAAGAAAGGATGGAATAATGAATTCCACCTCCCTTCACTGCCTCCATCCCTCCCTTCCCTCCCTCCATCCTTCCCTTTCTGCATCCTCTCGTTCTCACCCACTCTTTTTCATGCCAGTCTTTTCATCTGCCATTTGTATGCCTTTCATTACCTGTTGGCTCCAATGTGAAACACTGGTAATAGCTTTTTAGTAAAGGCTTTTTGACAAATTCAAATCAGACGAGCGCGGGCGAGAAGGATGCTTTGTGTAAAACCAATTGTTTTTTTTTCGGTTCTCTCTCTGTCTCTCTCTCTTTCTCTTTTTTCTCTCTCCCTCTCCCTCTCCCTCTTTCTCTCTCGCTCTCTCTCAATTGGAGGAGGTCATGTCATCATTTGAGGTCAGTCGCCTGTCTGTGTCCCGTGCAGCCTTCTTACTGAGTGTTTTGCATCTGCCAGTGCAAGGAGTCTGTCAGCCTGGGATGAACAAATTTGACAAAATCACAGAGCAGTACATTCATGAAAAAATATGAGACGGGCGATCTAAGGGTCAAAATTGGACCTGCTCCCAGGATGAATTACTATAAACTGGTTGTGTGCCACACCACAGACAGCCGATGTCTGTGTTAAGATTGTCATTCACCCAGATCCTTGTAGTCATATGGTTAAGTATAAATCTGCACATCTTATAGGAACATGAAGTGGGTTTCACTTCTAAAACCAAGACATGGTCCCCAATATAAATGTGCTTTGAACAGAATGGCAATGTCAATGACCAAGTTGTAATGTATTACTAAAGATTATTTTAATTCATAATAGACCGTCTCTGGTATTACTAAAGACTCTGCAATGTTGTAGTAGTGGTAATATGGTAATGGTCTTTTTAATAACTAGTGCAGCGTTCCATTGGTGGAACAGTGCATTATGAGGCTACATCCATGCAATGGCTGAAAAGTAAAATGTGTTCAAGGAGGTCCATTTAATTATAACAACTTAGCTCCATTGACCGTTGACTTGCAGAAGCACACACATATGAAGTGCAATGTCAATTTGCCGAGGTCATAACCATGCATAACATTATCATATGAAGTCATATCTGTATTTCTGTCCCATGGCTTCATTGTCAAACCATACAGTATATTTGTGGACTGTTGGCTGTTGACTGAGGTGTGTTACCAGTAAACGATCAAATTGATGCAAGGCCAGGCACTGGTGTGGACCAGGTCTGGCACCAGGCTGAACCAGGTCTGGACCAGGTCTGGTGCACATCTGCTCCCATTGCTTGTGTAAACTCTGAGTATAGCACAGCCATAAAGCCTTAATCTCAACCAGCATGATGGCTGCTGTTGTCAAGAAAGAAAATGCTATTTGCTTGACAGATAATTAAAGCAGCCTGCGACCCCGGTGTTTGGAAACTCTTTGGCATGTCCCTTTGTGTTCGTCCTAATCCGTCGAACCTATATGTGGTTCTGATTCACATTTTTTCCTCCTCCCTTTGATGTGCGACGGTGCTTATTACCATATCTGACCATGTGTTAATCTCATATACCGTATGCGGAGCGCGCGCCTACCTCCCGCCCGCCTTCCCTCCCTCCCTCTCTGCTCATCCTCCCAGGCTGGAGCTGCAGTAGATTTCATACGATCACGTGTGGCTGTGTGCATCCGACGGTGCAGCCCCGAAATCACCTGCCAAAAATAATCTTTTCTCGTGGCATTGAGGTGCAAATAGCGGTGAGCGAGAGAGAAAGAGAGACGGAGAACGAGCAGGGGAGGATGTGCGCACCCAGATGTGATCTGTGGGCTGGGAAGATTAGTGTCTTCACAATGCGCTTCTGAATAGTCCCTGTGTTTAATGGGCCTCTAAACGGGGGGGGGCTGGCGCACACCTTGGCATGTAAAACTTTATTAAATTTTTATATTTAGTGCCAATATTAAAGTCCGCCTGTCTGAATATTTAATGGCAGCAGAGTCAAGGATGACTCGTTTGCAATAAGATGTAACAATCCACTTGAAACGCAGAGAAAACTAATGCCTAATGTGCATAGTAAATGTCCCACCAATTAGATCAGCTACAGTGCCCTGCACAACTGCAAAAGAGTCTCATTTAGTCTGTCTGGTATGCGCAGGGGAAAGTAGTGAGTTAGGATGACACAGCTCGCTCACCCACCCACGCAGGGGTGAATTTCTCGAAACCAAAGTTGCTTACTACATTAGCTACTTCGTTGCTTTCAATGCATTTTCCCATTGGCAACTACCGAAGTTGCTAACAGGCTAACAACTTCCCTTTTGAGAAACCCACCCACGCAGATCAGAGTGGACTAAAGGTGATAATTGTGTCTGGCTATTACAACAGAAGCGTTCTTCGCGGTGCAAAAATCAGTTTCCATTCTGCGGGCCATCCGTCTTGATTTCCTGTTGTGACATCCTGACAGGAGTTTCCATCATGTGTCATTATTGGTGGTGCATGGAGCAACTCAGCACAACAATCTTCAACTGGGGGGAAACGCATCAATCACTGACATCCCTGTCCAGCCCCTGCCTGATACCCCCGGAGCACGTCAAGGGGAACATTAGGATCTATGTGCAGTTGGGAGCGACTTAGCCACGCAGGTAATTAAGATTGGCCATCGCATACATTATGCAGATGACAGCGTGGATCGTTTTAGGGCCCGCCATCACCATGGATTTCACATGATGTTTTTTTTAATACCACGTCATGAGATTTGAGAACCATGTATTGCAAATATTTCCAATCTTCGCCAGAAGACATTTTTTCCCTCCCTTTTTTTTGCTATTCCAAGCTTGGCCCATAAGGGTTAATGCTATTCAGTGCTGGATTGCATATAGCCATATATTCTTAAGGGCTTTGCCTCTTGGGGAACGCTTCATATTCACTCTCTCAAAGTGGTGTACCTCAGAGAGCATTACTGCTTATATTACAGTGCTCGGCTGCCTGGAATACTGCCAACGCAATTACGGCCATATATGTACAACTGAAAATATTCAATATTTACTGTTTCCTCTGAGTGGTTTACGATGTTTACGTTTCCACAGGTACATGATATTACTTTTACATCATATGTAATGGTCCCAATTTCGAGCATATAGTAGGAC
>NC_085870.1:39159953-39169953 GCF_034702125.1 Engraulis encrasicolus
CAAGACAGAAATTGTGAGGAAAAAAAAGAGGAATGAAATTAAACTTTGCAGGAGACGTCTGGAAAGGATAGTGGGATTGAAGTTGCAGCTATCCCCCTCACCATCAAAGTCAATAGTCTGCATTGAGGCACCCGCGGCACTCCCCCTGCAAATGTTGCATCTTCATATATTGACAGATAACCCTCTGGCACACAATTGAGCCAAAGTACTGACAGTGTGTCTCTTTTAGGGGGCTGAGAGAAATAATCAGGCCTGCCGACA
Organism: Engraulis encrasicolus; assembly: GCF_034702125.1. Lineage (NCBI taxonomy): Eukaryota > Metazoa > Chordata > Actinopteri > Clupeiformes > Engraulidae > Engraulis > Engraulis encrasicolus. The sequence continues at coordinate 39,160,215 of NC_085870.1, forward strand.
GGGGTGGACAAACAGGTATGTTGTCCGGGGCCCAGAGAAAATGGGGGATCCAGAATTTGGTGTCCATTAGATTGTACGCGTTGTGTTGGGGGCACTTTCAGATGACTTTGTCCTGGGCCCAGCAAAAGCTGTCAGCGGCCCTGGAAATAATAATAATAATAAAAAAAACACAGCCCAGCACAGGCCCATGTGCAGTAATTAGGTGTTCCATTGTGAGCTGTCACTGAGGCAATGCAAGCATTTCCGTTCTCATCAATTTAGTGTCGCTCGCGTGTTGCCCCAGATTCTGCCTGATTGGAAATGCATTTTTTACCCAATTATGCTGCTTCTAGGCTGATGTGTCTGTGTGTGAGAGAGGTTTGTGTGTGTTTGTGTGTGTGTTTGTGTGTGTGTGCGTGTGCGTGTGCGTGTGCGTGTGCGTGTGTGTGTGTGTGTGTGTGTGTGTGTGTGTGTGTGTGTGTGTGTGTGTGTGTGTGTGTGTGTGTGTGAGAGAGAGAGAGATAGAGAGAGAGAGAGAGACAGAGAGAGAGAGAGAGAGAGAGAGAGAGAGAGAGAGAGAGAGAGAGAGAGAGAGAGAGAGAATATCTACGTGTATATATGTGCAGTGTTGCACTAATCTGAAACCAACACATATAATTACACTTAGACTGTTGCACTATCTGCACACACACACACACACACACACACACACACACACACACACACACACACACACACACACACACACACACACACACACACACACACACGCACACGCGCCTCCCACACCAGCAATCAAGTGCAATGAGACTGCAGGGGAGGACATGGCTGGTGAATCCTCCGCTTAATTACATTAAATATGATACAGATGGAACAAACACAGATCAAAGCGCGCAATTACACCGTGGAGGACGGATGGCAGAGAGAGGGCGGAGGAGAGCAGCGGCAAAGGAGAAGAGAGACGAGCTGAGGGAGGGGATGGAGGGAGAGGAGGGGAGAGTGCTTAAGACTGACGGAGCGACTGAGTGTACCCTATTGTGCATTCCTGGAGAGCAAGAGACAGGCTACCCCCCACCCCCCACCCCCGATCTGTTTAGGGGGAGAGCAGGGGGGCAGAGGGGTTCCTCAATGAAGCATGTGAAGAGGCTTGTCATTTGCTACTGTATGTGTCAAGAGGTGGAAAGCCAGGAAGAGTACATGCATTTGTAGGCTAGCTGTCGAGGAAGAGTAGGCCTACATTCATTTGTAGGCTAGCTGTCAAGAAAGGCTAATTATTGTGGATTAATGAGCGAGTGAATGAATGAATGAATGTATGAATGAATGTATGAATAGAATAGAATAGAATAGAATAGAATAGAATAGAATAGAATAGAATATGTTAGCTTGTTCTACTGTTGTTGATGCATTCTGTTGTCTAATGCATTATGTTGTCTTACCATGCATCAAGAGGTGAAAAATCAGGGGTGCTGTTTGCTGTGCAAAAAAACGCTGTGGGTGAAACATGTAAATTAAGTGAATTTGCGTTGCACACAGAATCGTATGTCAACTACCCAATGGCAGAGGTAAAAACGAAGCTTCCCACAATGGCAACAGTCCCATTTATATGTAAAGTTCCATATCCTGTGACTTACAGAAGAATACAGTATAAGGTGTAGTAGACTATGGGTAACGTCTAGGCCTGCAATCTATCAGTATGTATGTTCTTTCTATTTCCGGCTGAATAAACATCAGTCTATGGTTGTTCCAAACCGCTGCTGCTGTAGGAAGGAAGCACAATGGAATAACCGAGCTCAAACCCCATTGGCTGACCGTGGATTTCACCTGAGGCGCCAGACCGATGAGGCCCAATCCCGCAAATACGGATGTCACTGCCTATTGTTGCCATAATAGGTATGCTAATCCCTCATCATGACATGTGCACTTCAGGTTTAGTGGCTACATCATTTCCATGCGTGTTACACAGTAGAGTTAGAGTTAGCATTAGTGGCTTCCCAGTAAAATGAGGGTCTGTGAAGGCGACCCATTGGCTGACGGCGTGCTGAGGGCGATGTGCGGCTAATGCTGCAAATTATTCAGCCTGTGCCACCTCATCAGTCACCCGGGATCCCTCGACTCGGCTCACTCCGCAAGAGCTTCTCTGGGAGTTGATCTATTTACCATCAACAAAACCAGACACGATTAGCATAATGCAGTCGCATGTTGCGGAAATAAGGATTGCAGCAGCTGATTTTTTTTGTTTTTTTGTGTATTGTTGCTGATGTAAATTTGACAAATAAATCAGCCAGGAATCTTATTTTGATGCGTCTAATTATGTATACGATCACAGAAGTGTCGCTGTGTACAATTTTCATTCATTTGAATTAAAGTTTTTTTATGTTGTTGCTCAGTAACACAGACATTCATCAGCATATCTTCGGGGAGCGAGACAACAATTCTTTTGGCATTAGCTAATTATTTGTCATTAAATGCTTTCTCACGTCTCCTAAGCAGTTGCTGAGGGATCCCCGGAGTGGCAGTGGTAGAGCAGTTGTCATACCCATGGGGATGCGCCATCTTTGCAACATCTTTCTCTCTATCTCAACCTATCTCTCTCTCTCTGTGTCTCTATTGTGTTCCCGTGTTTTTCCTCTCTCTCTCTCTTTCTCTCTGTGCAACATTTTACTCTCAGTCTTCCTCTCTCTCTTTCTCTCTCTTTCTCTCTCTCTCTCTCTCTCTCTTTCTCTCTGTGCGCCATCTTAGTAACATTTTACTCTCGGTCTTCCTCTCTCTCTCTCTCCCTCTCTCTCTCTCCCTCTCTCTCTCTCTCTCTCTCTCTCCCCTCCCCCCTCTCTCTCTCTCTCTCTCTCTCTCTCTCTCTCTCTCTCTCTCTCTCTCTCTCTCTCTCTCCCTCCATCTCCCTCTCTCTCTCTCTCTCTCTCTCTCTCTCTCTCTCTCTCTCTCTCTCTCTCTCTCTCTCTCTCTCTCTCTCTCTCTCTCTGTATGATAGATCTCTTGGCGAGGCCCTGGTTCCCTCTGACGGCTGCGGCAGTAGCCCGGTGTGGCGTCAGGAGGAGCCCCGAGAGCATCCGTCTCCTCGCGGCACCACCTTGATCAACACTCCCCGTCTCCACACGCATTCATCATCACCTGCACATGATGGCACATTGCCCAGGAACGAGAGGTGCAGCTCTTCTCTTCTCTTCTCTTCTCTTCTCTTCTCTTCTCTTCTCTTCTCTTCTCTTTTCCTCTTTTCTCCTCTCTTCTCTTCTCTTCTCCACTCCTCTCTTCTCTTCCCCACTCCTCTCTTTTTTGCTCTCCTCTCTTCTCCTCTCTTCTCCACTCTTCTCTTCTTCTCTCTCTGTGCCGGCACCGCTGGGCCTGTAAACATCACAAGTGCATCCCCATCTCCTTTGCATTCTCCCTCTCTTCTCTTCTCTTCTCTCCACCTCCACCGTCCCCCCCTCCCTCGTTTCTATCTCTCTCGCTCGTTTTGTTGCTGTTTTATGGGAATCTCCTGAAGAGATCCTTACACACTCCTAATAAAACTGGAGATCTGATGCAAGCTAGAGAAATGGTTTCAGCAAAACACTCTCCTCTCCTCTCCTCTCCTCTCCTCTCCTCTCCTCTGCACTCTTCTCGCATGCGACGTCTAAACTTAACATCGCGACACACACAGAGACAAGATTAGTGGATCATTCATGAGGGTGCAGACTGTGCAACACACTTTGCTCTGGAGGCCCAGGGGCCGGATTACAGTAATGCTGCAGCCACCTGATAGGGAGCCCCTGATTGAAAAATTCACCTGTCAGGTTGGGTAGAGTTGGAAGACATGTTATCCCAAATTCCTAGCACGCAATTATGACACTGTCTATGTAAATTTGTTGCAAAATATCCTTTCCAGAGGGGCCCACAGCAAACTGGAGCCTAGGGGCCCCAGGCCCTGTGGAGGTCTGTTGTTGGTGCCAGTGTTGTGGCCAGAGCACAAACACTCGTGGAGTGAGCTAATTCATTGCAGGGCTGTGGAGAAGCGGCCCATTTGAGGCCATTCGGCTACATTCACATCAAGCTGAATAACTACTGAAGGCAGCGGCACCAGCGAAACATTCATCTGCAGCAGCACAATGCATTATGCATGCCTTTGTTTTACATTATTAAACATTTATCACATATTTACAGATACTTACTGAGTTCCAGACTCTACGATCCAGATTAGAATGACATGAAAGACTCAGTAATAAAGCTTGGGTGTGATTGTCCTGCACTGAGCCTGATGAGACTATAGTCCCACAAATGCATTGATTCCCCTGCTGTAGATAGACCAAGACTAATCTGTTGGCTGAGGTAGGCTTAGTATCCATATTACATTGTAATTACTTTTTAATACGCAAAATGTTTTTTTGTATACAAACCCCAACTCCGGTGAAGTTGGGACGTTTGGTAAACAGTGAATAAAATCAAAATGCTATCATTTTCAAAGCATTCAATCTATTCATTAGATGGAGAATAGTGAAAAGACAACATATTAAGTGTTAAAACCGAGAAAAAATATTATTTTGGGGGACATATGTACTCATTTCTGATTTGATAAATCCAACACGTCTCAAATAAGTTGGGACGGGGATCAGTGAAATTTAGTAAACATCCAAATAAGATAAAACAACAAAGAAGAACATTTCAAAATGAATTGTACTGACGGACAATATAGGTATCTAGGTATAAGATCAAAGAGAGGCTGAGTCACTCAGAATTAAAGATGGAAAGGGAATAATTACCATAGTTATTACATACATTTTTGAATTCCCTTTGATTTACAACGATTGATTGTATATAAGACATATTTTTGTTACTAAAATCATTGTATAGGTTCATGACATCATGAAATATATATTGGCTGCAGTCTCACTCTAGCACTCCAGGAATTAGAGCTATTGAAAATTGACCATATTAAGAATGCTTAATGCGTGCAAATGATACAGGGGTGTAACATTCTCCTAAGCACCTGAGCTCACTTGAAATAGACCCAGAAGACATGAGAAACTGTCCTTTGCTTACAGAAGTCAGCAGAAGTTGTAGAAGTCCATTCTTTTTGACAATAATAGAGCATTGCACATCCTGTGCTACAGTGAAAATGGACCATCCAACTTGTGTTAGTGCTAGCTTCAAAAGTCAGCCTCCATGATGGCATGCGGGTGCAGTAGTGCATTGGTTAAGATGTTCTCACTCATCTGTAGAGTTAAATACAGTGCTGAATGGTATAAATGGGTTTTAAACAGCATGAAAAGCCACTCATGCATAATATTTTGAAGGGAGATCTTCGATTACTGCCACATAGTAAGGTCAAATTGCATTCTCTACTATGTTTTAACAGTTTGGCTCCATCATAAGGACCAGCAGGTGATAAAATGGTGGGCTTTTGGTCAAGACCTGTCACACTGTAAGCACTACAGAAAGGAAAACATTGCAAAACATGATAAGGAATACACCCACCATTTAAGCTGGTGAAATCATGTCCAAGATAGGAATTAACACTGTTTTTTATATAAAATCATCTCATCGGTTAATGTATTTAACTGTTAAGCGTTGTCTTTTGTTTTGCTTTTAGTCTTCCTCGAGATTTGCTGCCATTTATTGTCCCCGTCCCAACTCTTTTGAGACGTGTTGGATTTATCAAATTAGAAATGAGTACATATGTCCCCCAAAACAATATTTTTTTCTCGGTTTTAACACTTAATATGTTGTCTTTTCACTATTCTCCATCTAACGAATAGATTGAATGTTTTGAAAATTATGGCATTTTGATTTTATTCACTGTTAACCAAACGTCCCAACTTCATCGGAGTTGGGGTTTGTACATTCACATAATATAGGTTGCATCTTGTAACAAGAAGAAATAACAAATATGGATAGGTCATGTCCTAAATCCAGCCAAAACAAGATGCTGTTCAGATATTGACATTTATATCCATCCATTCAATAAGCTACATGCAGCACGGCGTTTCCTCTTTGATCATAGCAGGTTGTAGACAACTCTGTAATACCAGGGAACCATTATTACTCCGATATATTCAGAGGAAGGTGGGCAGTCCAAACCAACTTCTAATGGCAGGAGGTCGACCCAAGCATGAACTCCAAGTGAATGAACACTGTTGGCCAAGACCCATGCTTGTCCAGGGTTAATGTTTACCTGGGATGGATGTTTTTTACGGTACTTTGTTTGTTTGGCCTCTGTGCTCCTGTGAGCGAGGATGTGGGCCTATATACTCCCCTCTCCTACCCCAATTACAAAGTACTAATGCATTCTGTGGCTGAGGCAGAAGGAGCCTCGAGTGCCCCAAATTTAGAGTTATTTTGTTGATGTTTAATTTGGCCATCTAGGACATTATCTGTAAGTTTCCTACTTAGAAAAATAACACTGGTTTATGCAAGTGTTTTGCCAACTTTTGTTAGACTAATTGCTGCGAAATGCAAATAGACCCAGTGTTCAGACAGAGAGCAGTTATTTTAAGCACGGCACATATACAACACATTGTAATTGCTGTCGAAATTGTGTCAGGGTTAATCTTTTCAACTGGTAAGATGAACCAGCATGCTATAAAGACTATACAGTATATATGCAATGTAAAGACTAAACCGTATTTGTCCATATATGACTGAAATTCCACAGCATTCATTAAATAATAGCTACGGCTGTCCAACCCATACCTATATTTAGCACAAAGGCACCTAATTTGTTAGGCCTATATAACATTGTAGTAATGGTATGAACTGTCTCGTTTCATATCCTGGTTGAGAGAAGGGAGGGCTGAGGAGGACATTTCAAATATGCGTTGGGACACTCAAATCAGATTTGACAGGCTTTACACATCCATCCAGAACAAAGGCTGAGGCCTCAAAAGTTCAATACGGCCTGACCTGGATGATTCATCTCGTGATTCATGACTTTAACCTTTGAGGAAACACTGATATCCTGATGAAAGACGGCTCTCAGATTGTTTGACATTGACATTCACATTGTTTGAATAAGAGCTTCAATGTTTCTTCAGGGATATACCCACCACCTTGGAATTAAGTAAAAGGTCGATCAGACTGACACACGATTGTTTAATTAGCTGACATTGTTTGGCTAGCTAAGTGTCGGAGGAAGGCAAACATTATCTATCATCTAGTCCATTTTGTCCATTAAAAACTATTGTCTGAGTGTGTGTACATAAATCAGACAAATACAATTTTATGATTTCTTGAATTTGCCCCCCGCTAAATTATTCTCGTCTGACCAGCTGTTGTTTGGACAACCCCGTGTAGTTGAAAAGCAAAACATGTCCACAGGTACTGAGCCATTTCTCATCATAATAACTGGAGAATCACATTTAGAAGTTAGTTTGCCAGGCAACACACTGATTCACAAAAAAGATGGCTGCAATATCCAGCCATAACCTTCCCACAAATAAAAAAAAAAGATCCTCAACCTAGATTCAAGAGTAGTTCCGTTCAGGCCTTGGATTGCAGCTAGAACACCAATAAGTTTTCTACCTCGTCCAGGCTGTCAAAAAACCATTCAATGCTACTACATCCCCCACTACTTCCCCCTATATGTTTCAATGAAGTGGTATTCCTCATGTGGAAACAGTCTATGTCGAGCTTGTCCGTCAAGAGCCCTTTATTTTCCCCACTCTGCCGAGGCACTCGTTATACAATATCTAAACCTACATGCTGTCTGACGGCACGGAGTGGAAGGAAGGAGAGTCGAACATGGTGGTGGCACGCGTGTTCTCTGACAGCTGTGTGATGAGTGACAGTCGAAAGGCAGCTGAATTAGCATGCAATGCTTGCCCAAAAATACAGCTGATCTAATTGGGCTGTGGACAGGCGCGGAGTGGCCGTCGGGAGATCGGGGACTTGTCCCGGTGGGCCGCGGCCGTGAAATGTAATAATACGGCCGCACTGCGTTCCCAACTGGCCCTGAAGTTTGGAGATGGTACTTATATGCACTGACATCCTACTTTCCACTTCTTTGTCCAGGAACTAGGCTGACTAGTTAGGATTTATACCGTATACCAGACGGCAATACCTCACTGACGGTGTCAAACAGCAAATTGGCCACACCCCTTCTCTACTGATAATTTTCATACACCGTAGATCGCGGAAGTTTACAAGATCTTAGTAACACAGTTTCGTTTTCAGTATTTGAAGAACCTGTGATATGTATATTGGTTACCAAAGGATGGAAATATGAATAAATTATGATTTATTTTCCGATTTCCACACGACTGTTACAGTTTACAGTCTTTCCAGTCCTGATTCACTTGCTCTGTGGTTATTGACTTGGGTTACGAACAGACTCCACCAAGTGGTAAGGAAGACAACTGCACCTAACAGAAGCAAGATAACTGCACCTAACAGAAGCAATGGGTTTTGTTTTGATTTGTTAGACCTACCAGTATATCTCCTTATAGTCGAAATAATATTATTATCATACATATATTTATATGTGGTACATTTAGGATGTAGCCTATGTCTGAAGAAATGGAACAAAATAATTACCACACAAGATTCTGATGTGACCAGTGCTGGGTGTGTAGGCTAATAAACTGTGGATTAAAGTAGAGTGATTGCAAGAAACAAAGACATTTGCTGCGAGAAGACAGCGTTTTAAGGTAGGCCTACACCGTTTGGTTATACATTTTGTTGACTTATGGTTGTGGTTTGAAGTAGCTAAGTTTAACTTATTTGCTGCATGGTGGGTTTATTGCACAATGTAGACAGACTTTTTGTAAGCTATAGGCTACTATACTATATATTTGTAAGCCTACTCTTCTAAAAATCCCTACACCCAAAACTTTGTGACCATGCTCATCCTGTCTTCCTTAAACGATATTTCAATTTCAAACTGTCAAAATGACAGTGGAGTGCACATTTGCATGGAACAGTAGCGTGATGTAGCCTAACCTAGGCCTATGAATGCTTTGGACTGTGATGATGGCTCCAGTGATGTAGTCTACTTTTTGAAGTGGGTATACTGTATATTTGAGCATTTTTTGATGTGTGTATAGTCTACTGTATATATTTGTGCTATTGTAAATAATGGATCAATCAATTTTAAGTGGGTATACTGTAATCCCTGAAATTTTGAAATGGGTGCGTATACCTGCGTTTTACGTAGACTACACCACTGGCTGTGCATTTCATCAAGGTGTAGGCTACAATTCTCCACTTCAGGTTGATATTTTGACAACACTAATGTCCACATGTAGTACGACTGCAGATTTCGTGGCTTTTGTCTTTTTGGTTAGGAAACCATGTTCGCTTTGTTTTGTTTTTTAAAGAGGGCCGCCAAGGGGAAAATTCTCCCGGTGGGAAAAGGTGGGCCACTCCGCCCCTGGCTGTGGACCTCGAGTTTCAACTCACTGCGCTAGTGAACTGAATTTCTGTTGTTTCTTATTCCTTAACACGCATAGATCGTGAAGTGGCATAATCACATTCTTTTTTTTTTCTTTTTTTTTTACATATTCACAGAAAATAATCCGACAGCAAACCCAATAAAGTCTAACAGTTCGCAGCTCTGTGCAGGCGCAAAATATGCATGGCATAGCTGCAGGCTCATCCAACTCCATCATGTAACTCCTTTCAAGGCTCTAAATTTAGGGACAAGTGCAGAAACAAACATATTTAGATGCAAAAATATCAAAATTATATATGAGAAGCAATTTTTTCCTCATTCCATGAGCTCGCTTCGGCTGCCGCTGCCGCGTTCATATCAGGCGAATTGACGTGGGCTGCCTGT
>NC_085870.1:39172453-39197453 GCF_034702125.1 Engraulis encrasicolus
CTGCTCTACTTGGCCCAGTATTATTTCAGCACTTGGAGAGTAGAATCAATACTATCATTAAGTGTTAAAGTGTTTTTATACCAAATCATTAACACACCCACCACATTACTAGCACACATTGCAGCAACTAAAGTATAAAACAATACACAGACAGTAAAACATAAAAATAAACTTTCATCTTGTTTTCTCTTTTCAAAAAGTATGTTAATTTGAGGAGATCATTTGGAAATTGTGTGTAATGCGCTGAATGTTGTTCATAGCAATGCAAAATGAGTGTTTTTCAAAGTGTGTGCAAAGCAGTTTTAGTGCTATGAGTTTCACTGATTTGGTTATGGATTTGTGCATCTTTGGGAAGAGGTCAGCAAAATCAGCCAAAGTTACAAAAAATGTAGGCCTACTTTAACGAACAGAAAAACCCCTGCTTTAACTGTGTTTGTTTACAAAATCTGTACTTGGCTCTCTGGCTGAGGAGAACATTGACCATGTTATACATGCTGCAGATGAAACTGGACTGGAATAATGCGGTGAAGATGAAGGGGGCTAAAAATAACACTCCATTGGCAGGCACAGCCATCGCCGCCAAAGCCTAATGGGATTGATCCAACATGGTGGCTTAATGGAGAGGTGCTGATGAGATGGATGTGTCATTGTGAAGGCTAATGCCTCATAAAACAACAACAAACCAATAGCATATGTACATACAGTACAAGCACATTCACATTAACACGCTCACATGCACACATGCACACATGCAGACATTCACTGTACCAGAACATTCATATTCATCATCAGATGCATTCGTTTTCTTTAAGCTTCTAACGATTTCATGATGTTATGTTTTATGATTTTACGATTGTATGATGTGGGATCGTAAACATACTTTTGTGCTGTGATGAGCTTATGATGAGCTACCTTTGACTCTTTGATACAACTTGCCATGAGAAATGCACTTTTCAGATCATGGAGGCTTAATTTTGTGCTTTGTTCTGTTATATTACTGTATTTAGATATTGTAGATGTAAGATTCTACACATATGTGATGGAGTGACCATCACTTGGGTTGTGAGTGTCTTCTGACTGTCATGCCAATGAGCCTGGCTCTTTGCTGTAACGGTCAGAGCCCCAGTTTACTCTCCCAGAGGGTTCGGGTTTAAGGCCCAGCTAGGCAACTTTACTTCGCTTCGCTACAACATATAAATCATTCACATTGAATAAACTCAGATTATCTGAAATTCTGTGCATGGCAAAGCAAGTAGACTCTTCTTTTTCGTGACTATCTGCTGCACTAATGCTTGAGTTATGGCATGGTGTGTGTGTACTACTAACGCTGTGGTAAGGTACTTAACCCTTTGAGGAGTACCATCACTAATATGTGATAAGAATTTTGCCCAAATTTTGAATTCTCATTATGATGTCACAATGTCTTTGCGAGATTTTTAACACAGACATCTATAGGAGCTGTAGAGTGTTCCAGTAAAATTCTAGAAGAACCTCTAGAAATTCCTTACTCCTCTAAAGAAAATACTAACCCTACTTGGCATCTGCACTTGTTGGTCTGTATATTTCCTGTGCACTTTGAGTCTGTTGTTGGCTATGATTGTGTCCTCAATTACAAGTGGCTTTGGTTAAAAAGTGTCTGACAAATTCAATGTGATGTAATGTAATACTATGTATATCATGTTCGTGTACCGTGCACTATGACAATGGCCATCACCGCAATTTGCCTTTTCTTGAAACCTGGCACTAAGTCAAGAAGAGAAAACAGAAAACATAGGTCCCCCATAAGGGGGGTGGGGGGTGGGGTGGTAGGTTGGGTTAAAAAAAAAAAAAACTGCCACTTAGTCATCTCCAGAGCCACCTTCCTACACTTGCAAGAGAGAGAGAGAGAGAGAGAGAGAGAGAGAGAGAGAGAGAGAGAGAGAGAGAGAGCTGTAATTGACCAAAGATGAGTGACATAAACAGAAAGGCTCTCGTTGTCCTGACGGGTTCAAAGAAAGCCAGAGAAGAGAAGCCAACCTTTTCAGAGCCCAAACGCACAGCAGCGTTTCATCTCCACTGCCTTGGCTTGACCAGTAGTTAATAATTCATCAGCTGGCAGTGAAACAGTTGGATATTAATTATGTCTGAGGGGAGGCAGCACTTTCATACCACCTCATGAAAAGCCAGCAGTAGAGGAGAACAAACGACCGAAGGAAAGAAGCAGAAGAAGAAAGAAAGAAAGAAAGAAAGAAAGAAAGAAAGAAAGAAATGAAAGAAAGGAAGAAAGAAAGAAAGAAAGAAATGAAAGAAAGGAAGAAAGAAGGTGGAAAAAGATGGAAAGAATGAGGCCCTTTAGCGGAGTACTCCGCCGGGGGTGTTCCAGGTTTCATCACAATGCATGGAAGTGACACAGCTTGCCTCCCTCCTGGGGATACAGTAGACTTTGAACCAAAAACAACAACAGCACAAACCATCCCAGCCAGGAGGGAGTAGGACTCAGTTGGAACATATCGCAGTGTTAAAGGTCGAGTGAAAACAACTGTGAGCGTTCAAGGATGTTTTATGTGCTTATTTAGCCTGACACTGTTAATGTAAGTTCAACAAAAAAGACTTACTTACTCTTGCAAATGTTAGGTTGTGAGGCAGGGGCGAGTCGGCGACCAACTTCAAAGATCTTCTGAGGCTGCCTTATGCTGGTCTGGTTTGGGCGCCAAAGACATGTCACACTGCAGCCAACAACCAATTAGCATGTAAATTCTTCACCGGTGTGACATACAGCTCCAGGCCTTTTTATTAGAATACCATGAAAAAGTTGAGAAACGTTTGGCGCTAACTCACCAGTTTAATTCTAAATAACCAGAAATGAAACCCCATTGAAAATGAATGGGGTTTAATTTCTGTTGAGTTAGAATTAAACTGGTGAGTTAACACCAAAACGTGGCATGGAAATCTTCAGGTATATTGAAGAGGGAAGTGTGGGGCACCAGGTCAACAAACAAGAACAGCTGACAGCAAAGCATCAAGGATATCTGGGCTTCCATAACTCCCATGCACTGTTTTTGCCATTGACTTCAATGTTAAACGCATCATGGCCATTATGAAGACAGAGAATGTCCTAACCAAGTATTGACCATTGCATGTTATGTAGAAAGTACCAAATTTCAACTGATTTAATGTGACCCAAATTTTGATGAAGAAAAATGTGATTTTATAACAATATTCTAATAATGCGAATTCCCCAATTCATGGGTTTTTTGAGCTGGAAGGCCAACGTATATAAAAAGAAAAAAAATAATGATTGGAATAGTTAAAAAACTGGGCCATGAATCTACAATCCATGACAGTTTAACATTATTGATGGAATTATGGAAATAAATCAACTTTTTCATGGTATTCTAATAAAAAGGCCTGGAGCTGTAAAGGCATCAACAGCAGGAAAACAAAACATGCTTATAGTTCCACACTGCTCTTGTCACCAGGGACTTGCATGACATCAGGTAGACAAGAAGAAGTTGCAACTGCCTTGTTGATGGGGTAAACAAAAATAGGGATGAAGGTAAAATACAATATGATATAGGCCCTATAGCGTATCCTATACCACAACTTTATTGTCAGTTAACACTGACATTCTTTTGCATTCTTGGGAAAACCCATTTTGATACATGAAATCATACTGGTTCACAGATCTGTGCACACACGGTATGCGATACACGAACCTCTTGAAATGTAAATATCTTCAAGATGGTTTGTGCACAAACGTTCATTTTGCACAAATGGACCAAAATGCTTTTATTTCCAACATAGGGGTGCCAACTTCACACAGGTGGAAAACCGTCATATGAGCATGATAGTTGTAGATAGGGTAGGCTATAACAAAAAGGCAGCGAGAGGATTTGTGGAGATTTTGACTGGATTTGTTTTAATAACAGCAGGCCCTGAAGAGCAACTTCAAGAACGGTCTTAGAGGCTGCTTGCACGATCGTGTGCGATGATCTTTGGAAAACAGCTGTAGAAAATCTAAGAGCGTTCATAGAATCCGTCATAAACATTGCACGTAAGGCTATGAAGTTTCGTTATTGAGAAAGGAGCAGGACCACTAACAGCTTCCATTGGGCCCAGGATGGAGTCATTCGAAAAATAATTTCCAACAGGCCTATACCATTTAATGGGGAACCCCTTTCACCCTAGGCCCAGGACAATTGATCCCTTTGTCCCCCTGTTGGCTTGCCTTTTGTGTTGTACAATAACTAAGATATTTCATAACCAGCCTTGACAATGCCTTGCACGATACAATCAATCAGTGACATATGTCTAGTAAGTTAGCCCTCTGTCGTCCCATATGCTTCCAGTCAAGTAACTACTATGAACCAAAGATAATAGAGCTTCACTGTAAACTGGTTCTTTAAATATTTTTGAAAATGGGTGAGAGTAAAAGGGGTAGGAGCCATGGAGGAGTAGGAGTCAGGGGAACTAACATCTAACTTCAAGTGGAATTGGTGCGCAAAAAGAAACCAAGAGGAACAAAACTAAAAACAAATAAAAAAAAATACATCACATCCATCAGTCTTATGACAGTTCATTAGAATCGTAGTGCCCATTGCCACTGTTTCAACAATCTACAATCACAATGATTGAGTGATACAATTTACTATTAATAATTTACTTGTTAGCCTAATGTCTGTCATTAGTCCATAAGAGTAATGTATGCTGCATAAGAATAAGGGTTGCTGTTATGAGAGGAAATGTGTGGCTCATCTGAATATTGTAGTTAGTGTTATTTGCAAATTGTCAGCGGCTGGTTTTCATGTTTTCCTAGAAATTATGTGTTATAGTGTTATAGTGTGAAAAGCGTTTTCTTGCTGCCTTTTAATTGCTTTCATATTATGATCCTCTGTGATTGTCTTATTTTTAAAAAATTACATCAATGCTTCAGAAAATGTACCACAACAGCTGAGTAGTGAGCAATTAATGATTAATACCAAGAGAGACATTCTTTATATTTAGATGTTTGATGAACAACAAACTAAAGCAGCATGGCTGTGGTGAAAATTGCAAAGTGGAAAGTTCAAAAGCAAACTATAAGTAGGCCTATAATATTTGAGAGACAAAATATCACTCCACAGACACTATTTCCACAGACATACTGTATGGCCAGAGAAAGGACGCATTTGACAAAGCATAAGAAAGTGTTTGCCATAGTGGAACTGAATAAACCTACAGTATGGTGTAAAAGCACCCACTGCTTGACTTCAGACAAAACAAACAATGAAAATTCAGCTTGGAACAGTAATGTTTAACAAGCGCGACATCCACTCTCTGCACTGCAACAATGTGATGCAGCAAAAAAAAAACCTTTTCTGAGCACAACTTTTTCCCCTCTGCTTCGGTGAATACTCATATTTAAGATAGACTGCTGCGAGTCTCCGATGCAAGGCCAATGTAAAATATGTCGTCTATAAACCGGACCGGGATGGGATAGGAACATCTTCACACACTGCTGAATTATAGATGGACTCGGTGAGAATGGTGATATACTGCATTTGTCTGCCCCTCCACACAGGCTGTGTGTGTCTGCTATCTCAGGGCGATTTACTCCTTTTATATGTCACAGAGCTCAAGGGGGGCCTATTCAATGTTTATGTGGAGGGTGTTATGGTTCCAATGTTACCTGATGTCTCAATGGCAGCACTGACGCCACCCCTCTCGACCCCCACCTACAATACACACTCACACACCACACATGCAGACACGAACGCACGCACGCGCACACACACACACACACCAATCCTACCCACTCATAAAAACAAGCCATCCAAACACACACACAGACATGTCTAAGAAGCACTTCTTACATATAGTTGGCAACCGATAAATACCAGACGTTCCACCCCACCACCCTCTCTCTCTCTCTCTCTCTCTCCCTCTCTCTCTCTCTCTCTCTCTCTCTCTCTCTCTCTCTCTCTCTCTCTCTCTCACACACACACACACACACACACACACACACACACACACACACACACACACACACACACACACACACACACACACACAGAGAGAGAGACACACACACAAACCTGTGCATGCATAACAAAACACAACACAAAACAGAACACATACTCAGACAGACAGACAGACACACACACACACACACTCACACAATACACACACACACCCACTGCACACACCACACCAACACACACCCTCCATCCATCATGTTTGCCCGGGGTCTCCATGCTGATGTTAACCTTTGCCGGTCACCCCAGGTGACTGTGAGGCGAGGCATCCCCCCAACCGAGGCTAGCTCCTGACAGCCGCCCGTCCCTCCGAGCAGCGTGCCATCACGTCATGTTGCCATGACACCTCAGATTTTTTTTTTTTTTTTTTATATAACGCAAAAGAGAGGTTAGAGAGACAGGTCTGCCTTAGGAAGTGTTTGTGTGTGTGTGTGTGTGTGTGTGTGTGTGTGTGTGTGTGTGTGTGTGTGTGTGTGTGTGTGTGTGTGTGTGTGTGTGTGTGTGTGTGTGTGTGTGTGTAAGAGAGAGAGCGAGAGAGAGAGAAAGACAGAGAGAGAGAGAAACAGAGAGAGAGAGAGAGAGAGAGAGAGAGAGAGAGAGAGAGAGAGAGAGAGAGAGAGAGAGAGAGTGTGTGTGTGTGTGTGTGTGTGTGTGTGTGTGTGTGTGTGTGTGTGTGTGTGTGTGTGTGTGTGTGTGTGTGTGTGTGTGTGTGTGTGTGTGTGTAGCTGTGTCTGTTCATGTGCATGGCATGTGAATGTGCATGTGTGTGCATGCATTTATGTCTGTCATTTCCATGCCACATTAATGTGGCACCACCGTGGAAAGCTCACACGCTGTGAATACAAATGGGATGAAATCATTAATGCAACAACCCTACATGTTATCTTTCTATGTATCTCTTCATCTTTGCAAATATTGCCGGAGTCACAAGTATTTGCATGACTTGGGAAGTGCAAGGGCCATATGTTGAACGTAACATAAAAGTGAAGAAGCTGAAAGTAAGAATACAGTGAATATTTATGCAATTCTCTATAGGCTCTGTTTCCATAATTAAATTAGCTAAGGATAATGTTGACCTCTACAGAGAAACATAATATTTACATAGTAAATATGAAACGTGCAATAGAAATATATAGACTATATAGTCTAAACTAAAGCAACCTTTTAACATAGTTTATGTAATTGGAGTTCAGGAAAGGTAACCAGCCTCACAAATGTGACGCGTCTAATTTCTCCTTTGATATGCAAAAGCGTCACTGAGAAAAGGTCAGCCCTATATTCTAGTCTGTAGCACGCATTCTCACCAAAAATGGCTGGAACATCATGCACTGTGATAAATTAAACTAGAAAGGATCTGTGTGCTCATTTGCGCTGAACTTTCGCAATCTTTTACAGACAGCACAGCATGTAACACTTCTTCACACTTGCCGCAAGCTCGTTTTTTTTTTAACAAAATGACTTACATGTTCTGATCTTTTTTTCCCTCGCTCACTGAGGAGTCTTATTCCATTGTGTTGGCTTGGATGTTAGACAAACACACACTGTGGGTGTGGAGGAGTGTACACAGTGCCACCCGTGCTCTCTTGGGGTGCCTGTCTGTCTGTCAAACTGACTGTCTGCTTGTCAGTCTGCCAAACTGACTCTTTTTTGTCTATGCGACTGCTGTCTGTTTGTCTATCCAACTATCTGTCTGTCTGTCTATCCGACTATCTGTGTCTCTGTCTATCTTACTGCCCGCATGTCTGTGTTACTACCTGTCTGTCTGTATACTGCATCTGTCTGCGTTTCTTCCTGGCTATATGTATTTCTGCTTGTCTGTCTGCCAGCCTGTCTTCCTCCTCTCTGTGTGTCTTTCACCTCCAAGCCTGAGTCGGGCCTCATCTGGGCCACATCTGGGCTGCATCTGCGTCCTCCGTTCAGGCTGGCTCCATCTGAGGCTGCAGTGGGTGGGGAGGGGCGAGGCAGGATGAGAAGGAGACAGAGACAGCCAGATAGTGAAACAAATGAAGCACCATTACAGAATAGAGACCGGTTCAAATAAATCATCATAAAAAGGCGGCCCCGCTCGGGGCCTGTCATATTGCAAAGATGTGGCACCTTGGGACGCTGGGGAGAGGTCTCCCATCACATGCCTCACTGAAGCACAGACAATTGAAGCAAGTGGGTCCTGGTAATAACAGAAGTGTTTTCTTCTGTCTGTTAGTCTGTCTGTCTCTCTGTCTGTCTCATTTTCTTTCCTATGTATTTAGTTTTTTTCCCCCTGGGTCTCAATCCCTTTCTTTCTTTCTTTCTTTCTTTCTTTCTTTCTTTCTTTCTTTCTTTCTTTCTTTCTTTCTTTCTTTCTTTCTTTCTTCCTCAATACATTGCTTATATTGCTTCTCAGAGGTGTTTTTATTTTCCCTCTCTGAGGATATGTTTCATGTAGCCTGCTGTATAGTGCGGAGGATGCCTGAGAGCATGTGTGAAACAGAACACAGCGCTGCTTTATTTTTAAACCGCAGCGGCACAAAATTGGATCCAGAGTGCTTGGAGATGAGTGGAGTGTAGGTGTCGGACGCCCGGCGTTATGAGTGACCATATGGACGGGTTCTCTGAGAACTCATCGCCGGCAGTATGGCGGGGGAAGCTAATGAGCCAGACAAACAAAGTGAAAGTGAAAGTGGAAGTCAACCGAGGCTACAGTACCTGTGCGATTACGGGGGACCAGTCGCAATGATATTATGAGGAGGTAATGATGATTTGGGGAGCAAGGGGTGAAAAGTTCTCTGTAATGATAGTGTATTTTCCCATCAGTCCTTGGCCCTACAACCACTGATGGTGTTTTTCTCTCGGCTCTTCCATTCGCCCTCCTCCACTGATGGCTTGGTGAAGCATAAAGCCTCTTGGATTATAGTCACTCTGATGTTGCGTGCTAGCGAAGTAGTTTCGAAAACAGAGAGACGTTTCTGGTGAAGGCTTTCATGCACCATAAGGAGGCAAAACAAGTACAGTCGTTGAAAATGATGAGATTAAAGGTGACTCTTTTTAAAAAAAGATAACTTTAATGTTCTAGTTTTTTTTTCCTGAGCACAATGACAACAGTGTCAAGTTAAAACAACGAAGTTACAACAAACAGTCGTTTTTTTTTTTAAACGGATTTTATGTCTTCTAACTTTGCTCTTGAAGTCAGTTGTGTTGACAGACTGCAAATGCTTTTGACTTTTCCCTGCCTACCACAATAAGTCAGCTGTTAATATGTGTTGTCATCAAAGTCATAAATGACTAGCGATGAACAGCACGGAACTTCTTTTTTTCCCCTGTCTGAATAATAAAATACCAGTTAGCACTCCATAATACCAGAGTTATAAGACCAAGACAATTTTTAGCATCGATTTGCCTGATATGTGCAGACGCTTTTCATAACCCCCTAGTTATTATTTGCCCGATGGAGACACGAGGTTTATGAGAGAATTAATTAAGCCGTTTTGATGTTAAATGTCATTGATTCTAAATGTCACTGCGCTGCCAGATAGATTTATAATGCACAGCCCCAGACACCCAGTGTCTGACACCGCCGTCACCATGGTTTTTTTTTCCATCTCCTCGAACTGGAAAACAGCTACTCATGTCAGAGGGACAAATTAGCACTGAACCTTTACACAGTTCAACAATAGGACTGCTAATAAGTGTTTGGGTGGTATGGACAAAACACACTCAGTCATATAGTGTTCCCTGGGGTTCAGGAAAACATGTATGTATGCAGGGACTGGGGCCCCTAGGCTTCAGCTTGCTGTGGACCCCCTGGAAGGCAAATTTCACGACGAAATTACATAAACCATGTCATAATGACAAGACAGGAATTAAGGATAACATGGGTACCAGCTGTGGAGAGGAGTATGAATAAGATTTAAAATCGTACTCAATATTACAGATTTATTTTTCTACTGTGTATTGCATCATCACAATTCTGCAATTTTTGACTTTTGGCCAATCGGGGGCCCTCTGGCAGGTGGGGGCCCCTGGCTGCAGCCATATAGCCTGCGCATTAATCCGGCCCTGTATAAGTGTAGGTATGTAAACCCATTTGCATCATGCATCATGTTGGTTACAAACAGGTGCAAAATTAATAGATAGTAATTAGCAAATTGATTGCTGGTGTGTAATTACACATGTGATATGCCTTAACTGTAGATAACAGCCTGAACAAGATCAGCAGGATCTATTCATTCAATTAACCTGTGGTACTGTACTGCTGCATTTTTTCTCTGTAGAAATGAGAAATGAGAAAGAGAGAGGGAAAAATGGTTATTTGTGGTGTTTGAAAGAGGAATGATGAAGACACCCACTCTCATAGTAGGGCCATAGGGAAACATTCAGTTTGTCCGCTGCACCATGACATCATCATCATCATCATCATCAGACTGGCCTTCAAATTGGGCATGAGGGATCGCATGCACTTTGGGTCTCGAAATGTCAGTTTCACTGCGGTTCGATCAAAGGGATCTGAGATGCAATTGAAAGACAGCCAGCCTGTAGTGAGCACATTATTATCATCATCATGCCATTTTAAAATTTAATAAAGCTCTTAAGGTCTCGTCTGATCCAAAACTCTGAGTGATCTCCTTCTCCATTTCATAATTCATACTACATGATCATGCACTGGATATGATTAACTTTATTCTGTTTTTTCTTTTCTTTTGTTCTAGTTTAATAATGTCATCGATGTACTGTATATTGTGGAACTGTGTCTTGGCCTGATTTCATAAAATATTGAATACCTCCTACTGTACATATGCACAATAACACACAACATCACATGAAGGAATTTCCTGTTGAAATTCGGGCAACCTTTGAGTCTTTCACTGAAAGCAAAATGTACTGCACATGCCTGGGTGCGTGCATGCAGGCCCACCAACAGGGGGCACAAACAGGTATGTTGTCCTGGTCCCAGGGAGATAGGGGGCCCAGAAGTGGGTCCTCATTAAATTGTATGCTTTGGGTGGGGGGCGGGGGGTGTCTTTCAGATGACTGTGTCTGGAGCCCAGTGAAAGCTGTCAGCTGCCCTGCGTGCATGCATGCGGGTGTGAGTGTGCACGTGCGGTTGCGTGGTCTTTTTTAGTTGTATCTCCTTCACATTGTGCCTGGGCCAAGATAACAGGGTGCATTGTGGGTATATTCTCTCCCAGCAGGTGTTCAATAGAATCCCCCGAGCTCCGAGCTCCATCGTCTCAGAAACCATAAATAACAAAACTAGCGAACAGCACTTTCAAATGAACCACTATTATTAACGATTTGCTCCATGACACTGGGATTGTAATGAGTTACCAGTGTTGTGGGGCGATAACGCCTTGAGCATACCGCTGACTGAAACCCTTCACAGGAGGCAAGTCAAATCCCTGCCACCCCTACCAATCGTCGCCTCTGTCGCCGACGTGGCAATATCACAAATATTTTATGGCCTTGACACTGTTTTCATGTTATTGTTTTTCCAGCGCGGCATCAATTATTCACACAGACGACAAGGAAGAAATAAATATCGCCTCTGTTGAGTTCTTATTTGGGGCATTTGATTGATTTTTTTCCCTATTATGAAGCACGCAAACATTCGCACATTCATACAAAGGCAGACACACACACACACACACACACACACACACACACACACACACACACACACACACACACACACACACACGCGCGCGCGCGCACACGCACACACACACACACACATGCAGACGACTCTATATCACATTCCCCCCACAACCCAGCTGTGTCTGCCTCACTCTGATGTTTCATTTACAGGAACAAGCTTTTGATTGTCTCTGAAGGAGTGGTAAAAGAAATGGATTTGGATCTCAATGCGATGCTTAATCTAGAGGATCCACAAATCTGAAGATTATTACTGTATCTGTGTTTGACAGCTGTGCCTTTGCCAGACAGCATGCGAAGAGTTCTTTGTTATCATCCCAAGGAACCTTAGCATGTTGGCGCAAGGGTGCATATTGAGTATCAAGAGCATTCTTTTTGCGTATTATTGCAAAGACTGCATGATGTGTTGTGTTTTAATGTTTACCCGTCACATGACAAGCCAAGTGACAGCTGGGAAAGCTGAGAGAAATATTATCACTGTAAAACTGAGTAAAATAAATGAACAAATACAAATTATCTCACAAAACGATGATAATCTCAACATCGATAGAAGAATATACAGTGGCAGAGATTAAGCCAAACTGATGTATCTTTTCAGAGCACAAAATGAAAAAGAAGAATTGTATCTTTATATCTCTGGTAGTCTTCAAAAAAAGGGAAATACTTACTTCAGTGCTGAATCCATCAAGATAAAGACATGATTGCTCTCGGATGTGTGACACAGTCATGAGAGAGCCTAAAATCCTGAAAGATGAAATCTTCAAACTTTACTCAAATTGTGCCCTGTAGACTATTCACACAGTGCAAAGAGTCTAAATAACTTATTTGCTGAAACCCCTGCTGACAATCTGCAAACTCTCCAGGCAGACACTATAAGTAAAATGTACTGCCTTTTCTCTCATCCTATACTCTACCATTGCGAAAATCAATATGGCCTTTTACTTGGGTAATATTTGCCTTAATAAGCACAGAAGCCCTGTCAAAACATTTGCAAGAGTATAAATTACTTTTTTTCGATTATTACTGTGTGCTTTGAAGGGCAGTGGGGTCAGGGAAAGTTGGCGGATGTTAAACAGGCCTACACACACAGCACACATGAACAAAGAACCCATGCAATACTTCTGTCTCAATAAATCTACCTCTTCTTCTCAAAGGAAGGACGGGAGGATGGAAATGAAAAAAAAGAAAACTCAATTAGCTCTTCCTTAACTGTCAAGCGGTCTTATCGTGCAGTAATCAAGTTGTAGGAGGAATTTGTGCGCTGGGTTCAGATGTGGGATTAGCGGCCGCGGCTAAGCAAAGGAGGCCGGGGCTCCGGAGCCCCAGAGGGGGCCGCGCCCAAGACTGATTTTTCCCATCGAGCGGCAGGGTGGAGCGGAGCAGAGAGGAGAGGAGAGAAGTGGAGCCAGGGTTTTCCGTTGAAGAGGGTGGGGCGGGGGGGAAAAGGGGGATAGCGCTTTGATATTTGAGAAGGCTAATCCTTCACCCTAACCCACCCAGCGCACACAAGCACACACACAGACACACACTCGAACACACACCATCTTAAACACAACTACCAACCAACCGAACAGCCACCCCCTCGCGCTCCTCTCAGCGGCAGCCACGTCTTCATCTTTGTGAGCAGGTGCCCTCTCATTAACCTCTGCCTGCCACTGGCACCCCGTTTGAAGAAGGCGGCTCCCGGCTTTGCGAAGGCTTTATCCGCCCGCGGCATCGCCTTGCCTCCGAGTCCACACTGCCGCAGCCGTGGCAGCGGCAGCTGTTGCTGTGTGGTGGTGGTAGAGGCACGAGGCAAAGACATCATGCTGTTGGTAGCAGGCAAGGCCTATGTGACGCTACTCCTCGCTACACCACAGGCATCACAGCTGGTAAGGGTGCTGGTGAGAGCTGGGGCCTGCATTATATAATAGCCTTCCATCCACCTCTCTATACACGGCTACAAGGGTAGCAGTTGCTAGTGCTAAGTCGTTCAGAGGGGCTATGGGTAGCCTAACCGGAACTAGCAGACCAGCAATGCTGTGGGCACACGACAAACATAGAAATGGGCGGTGTTGGTGGGTAATAAAGAGGATATTATACAGTATTCTACTGTATACTATACTACTACACTATGTGATACCATACAACAGTATACCATACTGTACTGTGCCATTCCTTTCTGCACCACAGACTCAACAGTTGATGATGGCAGCAGCCAGGGCCTACAGCAGTGGTTCCCAAACTGGAGGTCGGAAGCTCTAGGGGGATCACAGAGGCACTGAAGGGGGCTCACTGACAAAAGGGACATTGCATAACAATGGGAAATTCACAGGTTAACAGCTAACATAGTTCCATAATTTGGTTAGTAACAGTATTCACTTGAGTGGTTACAGTAATAGATGCAATTGCTGTCCTGTGGATTTCTAGCAATTAAATTAGTGGACAAACTATTAATGGAAAATATTATGGACAAAAATGCCTAGAGTAGGCTATTGCTTTTATTGATATTACAGTAATGCTATATTTGAATTGTATATAACAGTAATTTCTAGCAGCACTCCTGAAGTGTATGGTAGGATCTGGTCTGTCCTTGTCTAATGTAAGTACAGTTATGGGGGGCATTGGGGAATTGGGGATTCAGGGGCTGGTTTGCTGGCATGGCGCTGTGCTGTGCTGTGCTGTGCAGTGCAGTTTTCAGGTGTCAGCAATGGAGGAGATTGCAGTAAGTAGTGCTTTATTAAATGACTATATAGTGACTCATGGTGAGAATACACCGTGACTCATGGAGGAGTCACATGGACTACAGAGCCATTTTTTGAAGAGGAGGGAAGAAGAAAGCAGCATAAGCCAAAGGCTGGTGGAGGAGGGATGGAGAGGGAGAAGGGGGGAGAGAAGACAAATGCTGGCTGGCAAGAACAAGAGATGAAAGGAAGTAAGAGGAAAATAGTGAGAGAGAGAGAGAGAGAGAGAGAGAGAGAGAGAGAGAGAGAGAGAGAGAGAGAGAGAGAGAGAGAGAGAGAGAGAGAGAGAGAGAGGGAGGGAGGGAGGGAGGGATGGAGACAGAGAGAGAGCCAAAGATAGAGAGAGAGAGAAAGGAGGAGAGAGATAGAGACAGAGATCGAGGGATAGAGAGAGGGAACGAGAGAGTAAACACTGAAATACGGATGTTTCTATTGATTGGGTAGACACTCGTCATCCTTAATCTCCTTCATTGCACCCAGGTCACTGAAATTATTTTCCTTTGTATAATGCATCTCATCTCTTGTAGGCCTGCCCTGTCTTCGTGTGTGTGTGTGTGTGTGTGTGTGTGTGTGTGTGTGTGTGTGTGTGTGTGTGTGTGTGTGTGTGTGTGTGTGTGTGTGTGTGTGTGTGTGTATGTGTGTGTGTGTGTGTGTGTGTGTGCGTGTGTGTGTGTGTGTGTGTGTGTGTGTGTGTGTGTGTGTGTGTGTGTGTGTGTGTGTGTGTGTGTGTGTGTGTGTGTGTGTGTGTGTGTGTGTGTGTGTTGTGTTGTCTTTTGTTGTGTTCGTGCGCACATACATAGTGTGTCTGTTTGTTTGTGTTTAATACTGTGTGTGCATGAGTGTGTGTGTGTGTGTGTGTGATGTAATAATAGTGTGCGTCTGTGTGTGTGTGTGTGTGCGTGTGTGTGTGCGCGTCTGTGTGTGTGTCTGTGTGTGCCATAAGTGTTGTGCTATTGCAAAGCTGCAAGCTTTTCCAATCTTATGCATCAGCCTCATCAGAGTATTGAATTTCTCCCTCCTCACTCCTTTGGCATGGAACACAGGGCTGAGCATGCCTGTCAGATAAATAGCATCCACAGGGCCGGATCAAGATGGCCTGGACCCCTAGGCTACAAGGTTGCTGTGGGCCTCCATGGAAGCCAAATTTCACAACGAAATTACAGAGAGAGTGTCATAACTAAAAAACTAGGAATTGAGGATAACATATCTGCCAGCTGTGGAGAAGAGCGTTAAGAAGATTTAAAACTGTCTTCAACATTATTCATTTTTCAATATTGCATCTTGTCACAATTTTGCAATTTGTTGTCCTTGTGGCCAATTGGGGGGCCCCTGGCAGGTGGGGGCCCCAAGGCTGCAGCAGCCATATCTAGCCTGTGCGTTAATCCGGCCCTGAACATCGAGCAAGAAGAGGAGAAGGGGGAGGAGGAGGGGGAGGAGGAGGAGGAGGGAGGAGGCAAGACGGGCCAGGCCACGCGCCGCACGGTCAGATGAATGTTTCTCCCACCACACCCACCACTCATCCTCCACCATTTCTTTATTTTCTTGACCAGCAAGCGGGCATGCTCCTTTGTTCCTCCTGACTGGTGTCAAAAGCTCTCCAGAAAAATCACAGCACCCCTGTCTGAACTCACCGAGGGCAAAGACTCTCTTAGTTTATTTACTGGATACATTCTGCATTGGAGCCGAGGGAGGAGGTGGGAGTTTATTCGGTCATGTTTGTGCTATTTCTTTTCGTTTTTCTTTTAAGCGTATCATTTGGTATCATTGAGTGCCAGAGTAGAGATGATCTACAGGGAGGAGCGAACAGTGATACCAACAGAAAGATTTTGATGATAAAATCCATGACCCTGTCAAATGAGGAGAAAGCCTTAGGACCTTGGAGGCTATTGGAAAAGCATTTGACTTGAAGAATGCTGGCCTGTGATGACTCTAATAGAAGCCCTTTTTTAGACCTTTTTAATAGTAAAAAACAACAAAAGAAACACCTGAACAGTTTCAACTTTCTTTTTTAAATATTAGCTTTTTGCCTTTGTGGATAGGATAGTGAAGATCATGACAGGAAAGTGTTGGGGGAGTAAAACAGGGTTAGGAAATGACACAGAGCGCACTCGAACCAGGGTCTGGACATGCAAGCCCATTCATGGTATGGTGCCGTAGAGCAAAGCGTAACTTCATCCCCCAGTTTCGACTTGCTCTGCATTTCACATCCTTGGAAAGTTATACTATAGGCACCATAATCTTAATGATTTAACAGCTTTTGAAGTGGTCTATTTTACTGGTTTTTGCCACCACACCAGATACTGGGCACAAAATGTCGCTCCTTTTCAGTTCCCGATATCACAGCTAGTAAAGTCGATCTGATTTCTCTCGACAGTGGCTGTCATGGCACGTTAGTCATCCCGCTGACTGACTCCTGATGCATGTGACAATGCCATGCAATATGCATGAGACTGAGGATGGAGCCCATTGCCCATTGCTATTATTAGAGACACTGCTCTCCTTTATTCTTTTTCTGCTAATAAGTCTACAAGTACAAGGACGGTACGTAGCAATATCTAGCAGTAAGATAGTTTGAAATGAGTCACTGAGTTGTTTGACAGGCTTGTTTATGTGTGTGTGTGTGTGTGTGTGTGTGTGTGTGTGTGTGTGTGCGTGTGTGCGTGCGTGCGTGCGTGCGTGCGTGCGTGCGTGCGTGCGTGCGTGCGTGCGTGCGTGTGTGTGTGTGTGTGTGTGCGTGTGTGTGTGTGTGTGTGTGTGTGTGTGGCTGTCTGTGTGTGTGCATGCGTTTGTGAGTGTGTGCGTGCATGTGCGTGCAGTACAGTATGGATTCACGTGTGGATTCAGATTCAGTGCACGTGTGTATTTGAGATGGGTGATGTGATGGGTGAAGTGTGTGCTACTATCAGCTGTTTTGGAGATGAATGCATGAGATGGGGAAGCGTCTTGGTCTGATACTATACTGTACAGTAACTGTTACGAGAAGACTGAGAACCCATTCCTTGACATATCCTCTGGGCTCTTCACTTGTGACAGGACTGTCGAGATCTAGCTGCTGTTATTGATGGTGAATCACACAAACATACAGTAGAGGTCAGCTCATGTCAGAGTAGTTTATTCAAGGTCGTTTTAGACATAAAGCTGACTGGTCTCTACAGTAAGTCGGATGGACCATATTGAGTCACATTCTGAACATTTATCAGAGCATTTTCCAGTTATGAAGAAAGGGAATACCCAATGTCTGATCATTCTCTATGGCCTCATTTTGAAGCATTTTTCAGTAAGAATGATTACTATGTTACTCGTGCTAATACGGTGCAGTGCTTGTTGGTAGACAATGTGGAACATTTGCATTTAGGGCTGGGGCTTGATTAAAAAAAGTATTGAATTAATCTATAAGCTTTGAAATTAATTAATCAAATTAATCGTATTTTAATCGCATTTAAATATATGACTTGAGAACAGTGAAAAATATTTCTTTTCACATGGATTTTCAATAATTACACGAAATAAGCTTCATCTAAAAATTGTATTCATTTTTAAAAGAAGAGAGAACTCATCTCAATTTCAGCAGGCTGTTCACCATCAGGTGTAATCATAGAGGTAGAAAATAACACTAGAGGTGACCCCGCCCCCTTTTTACGGCAATCTGTAGCGGCCATTATCTGTAGGTAGATCAGAGAAATGGAAATTAACGGAGAACGAGGCTCACCTCTGTCAAAAATGGCTCAATCATGTGAAAATGTCCATCAACACACTATACAAGGACAATAGTTGAAGTGTGTTGCCAACTATATATATAAAAGATATTATTTGATTTTTAAATGTATTTTATCGACTCATATGATTTAAGTAAATATTTAGCCTGACATTTCAAATCTGGTCTTTGATTAAAGTGTTACTTCATATTTACACAGTTTTAGTCAATTTCTTGACAGGGGTGAGCGTGTTCTCCATTGACTTGCATAGCCTACACTACCTACGGAAGTTGGGAAGCTCCAGCTGCCATTTCCCAGTGCTGTCGCAAATTGCGGTGTCCTCTCTAGTGTTATTTTCTACCTCTATGGGTGTAATACTGCCCTCCACTGGTCTAATCCAGAACTATGTAGCTATATTATACTGCGATTTATATTTATAATCGTGTTAATTAATTAATCGAATCACGTGATTAATTAACCAAAATTAACGTGTTAATGTCCCAGCTCTAACTTTAACCAAACTAAATATCGAAAAAGATGTAATATACGCAAATAATGATAATGGATGATACTTCAAAGCACCTGTATTCTCTTCACAGTCTATCAGTCTGGTGTAATGTCCAAGTTGGCCATAATGAGATGGGAAAAATGGGTGAAAAGCTGTCAAGCCTACTCAATGGATAGATTATGAATGGGTCAATGGGAGGGATACCCCGACAAGAGGGGACAAACAGGTCTGCTGTTCCGGGCCCAGGGAATGAGGGGGCCCAGAATTGGGTCCCCATTACATTCTATGTATTTGGTAGGGGGCCCTTTCTGGTGACTTTGTCCCAGGCCCAGCTAAAGCTGTCAGCGGCCCTGCTTATAGGCATCGTAGGCTATAGCCAATTTCGAGTCATTAGTAATGCATGTACTATCAAGGCTACTCGTGAAAAGTAGAGAGTTGACTTCGCAAAAACATGCCTCCGGTGCCACCCTGGTGTAGTGTCCACGGTGAATGAAGTTGACCTGGTGTTTTCGGAAAGAAAACGGTGTACGATGAAAATTGAGAGGACCAGACAGACAAATGCCTAATCGTAGTTGGAAGTCTGGGGAGGTCGTATTGGTGTGCACACGGCTTTACGCAACAAATCATCTCGGTAGTCCCTGGAAGGACCCTTTGCATGTTATTTTCATAAACAGCACTGTTTACTTCTCACCAATGGGAAGGCAGTGTGCCGACCAAGTGAGGACAGTGAAGCCTCGTCGCCCTTTAGGGAAGGCATCCTGTCATTGAAGAAGAAGGATCGATGAGAGGTGCAAAAGAGAGTTCAGAAGAAAAACGACCATGGAATGCAAGCAAAAACAAATCCACACTACTGATTCACATAATAGCTCACTGTATTAAGCAAACACCAAGAGAATCAATACATCATGCTGAGAGGTAACACCTCTGCTCTTGTTTTGAATATAAGAGACCTACTCGGTAATGCATGTGTAAATCGGGTGGGGGTGGGGGAATCAAACTTATATTGTGTGCTTAAATTATAACCGACACCCTAAACTTAATCAATAAGTACAGTTGTAGTAATTTCACAACCAGACATGGGCCTTATATGTTGTGCTTGTGACGAACAATGATTTAGCTCACAGTTATTTGAAAGTGAAAGAAAGTGAAAGCCCATTGGGAAACTCCAACTCCCATTGTGACACAGCACTCCACAGCACACAAGTGAACACTGCACACTGCACACAACGAAATTGCATTTATGCCTCACCCGTGCAAGGAGGCAGCCCTCAGTGGCGCCCCATGGGGAGCAGTGCGGTGGGACGGTACCATGCTCAGGGTACCTCAGTCATGGAGGAGGATGGGGGAGAGCACTGGTTGATTACTCCCCCCACCAACCTGGCGGGTCGGGAGTCGAACCGGCAACCTCTGGGATGCAAGTCTGACGCCCTAACCGCTCACCCATGACTGCCATATTTGATCTAGTGTTGCTAGCCATAATAGTTCCAGCAAATGTAGCCTGATATGTATTGTTGACTGTTTAAAGGCATCTGACCATGAGACTGTCAATCACAGTAGAAAGGTGTTTCCATATTTTTACAGCAACAGACAACACTTACTGTATTGTTTTCAATAGACATGCGTCAAAAATCTGCTGTTGAAGGTGTCCTAGCAACACAAAGTATAGTCTACCATAGACTGTTCCACAATCTGTCAAAGAATCTTACAAAGTTTGCTGTTATTCACAAACATCGTCTGTCATTCTTTATGAGGACTGTAAACAAATCAAGGTGTCAGGCTGGGCAGACTGACAGAGGAGGAAACTGACATCAAATGAATGTTTTCCGCATCTCGGCTGACAGCGGCGTGGGCCATCCCTCTGATTGGACAACCTCAGCTTCTAATTTCCTCATCGAATCAAGCTGCTCACACACCAGAACCAAACAAGAGTCACGAATATAAACCCCCAGGCAGATGTTTCTTAATTTCCAGACACGTCTTCGAAAAATGCAAAATGAGGCAAACATTTCAGTCAATGATGGACTCATTTTTCAGAGCCATTCATTTTGCTGAAAAACAGAACAGATCCCTCAGTCGAAGCTCCACTAACACAACAGATAACACGGAGAGGCCTATTAAGCAACACACCCTTGACCTCTTCACCCCTGGTGCAATGGAGGAAATCGTGAAGACACAAGTGCAAAGTAAGCAGCATTTTAAAAGCTACAAAATCCTCACCCTGCCTCAGAAAGGTCACTGCATGCAATAGACACCAGGCAGGGCAGGTATAAACCTGAACGAGGGGAAGACATGAATAATCACGCATGCTTTGGATTCTTAAATCATTAAGAAGCAAGTGTTTCCCTGATGTCTGAAAAAGCTCCCTGTAGGTTCCCCTTCACCCACACCCCCAGCAGCACAAACAGTGCAGCATTTACACACGCTGCAAGACACACGTTCATAAATCAAAGGCAAAGAGTGCAGAGAGCCATCCCCCTCGTGAGAAAACGCTCGTTTGGCAAGGCCCAAGCTAATGAAGGGGGAGCCCCCTGGCCCCGCGCGAGACGTATTCTAGTCAGGTAACTAACTAGATTGCCTTGGGTGCTGGGGAGGCCACTGAAGCTCCCCCACTGAAATGATTACAGATACCTCTATTGTTCATCTCAGAAAAGACATGAGTGTGACTGACTTACTCAGAGAAAACACTATCTAACTGCATAATATAGTAGACTCGTTGTATTCATTCCTATTGTTAAAGACTCGCAGAAACTGTAGGCCTATATTACCGGAAATTGTCTTTTTGGCATCTAATGGTTTACTGTGAATCGAAAAGTAATCTAAAAGGGATGTGCTTTATACTGTATATACAGACTTTTTATTTGCAACATTGGAATGAACTTAATTGTTGATATGTAATAGTTTGATAGTGATGGAACAGATACATGCCTGACATTAGCGGTAGCAGACACCCAGAGCAAGCACCTCACAGGGACAAATGCTATTTGTCAGAGAGAGTCTTTTTCTTTCATTCGTTCGTTTAAATTGATTGTACATGTCTCCCTATTTCAGTTTCACAACTTTTGCACAGTGACTCCCGCAAATCAATAGAAATCTTTGGCACGAGATGCCAATTTCTTTAGTTAGGGAGAGCACAACAAGTGCTACAGTAGATGAAGCAAGAGACAACGAGACAACGAGACAGGTGGAATGACAGCGTGAGAGGGATAGCCAGGCTGCTTTTCATTCGGACATTGGACAGTTGGGGTGTTGTTGACCACCCTGACAGGTGTTTTTTTGCTTTGCTGGGTGGCATGTCTGGAATATGGCTGGCATGTGAGCTATGACTCATACACACAGGGAAGCTGACAAGAGGGGGAAATGAGGTCAGCCAAGGGAGAGGGGGGGCCAAAATTGGATCCTCATTACATTTCTATCTATTGAGTGTGGATGCTCTTTCAAT
This sequence comes from Engraulis encrasicolus, assembly GCF_034702125.1. Lineage (NCBI taxonomy): Eukaryota > Metazoa > Chordata > Actinopteri > Clupeiformes > Engraulidae > Engraulis > Engraulis encrasicolus. Next base: position 39,194,440 of record NC_085870.1, read on the forward strand.
TGACTTGGTCCTGGGCCCAGCCAAAGCTGTCAGCAGCCCTGCATAATAAGTTCTGTTTAAGTTCCAAGGGGGAAGACCCATATGTGCAGGCAGGCCAGAGAAATGGAAGAATTACTGTATAATTGTGCGGGTACAGACACAAGTGAAGCCCACGCTCTGCAGCACCAAGGAACTTACGGTAGGAGTTTAACGCATGGTGGGCAGATGATCAGAGCAGCAGATGCAAGAAATGTAATCGCACCATGTTAAGGGTGCACAATGTTCAAGAGGAAGAGAGATGCCGAATAAGAGGAAGAAGAGAGGTATGTAGGCAGTGATGTCAGCCGTCAGAATGTGCCCACACTCTGGAAGAGGTGGCATAGCACCATCTGTCATTGTTGCCAGCAAGCCAAGGCAAAGAGTAATTAAGGAAACTAATCACTCTCACAGGAAGTTTACTGTACACCCGAGACACATGCACACGTCAGTCAGTCAGCAGCATCATGCGGAAGAATTTCCATTTTCTTTATCTTGGATGAGATCTCACGCTGCTGCCCTGACTTGCGGTGCATTGGCTCTGTTCAAATGTTGAGACATTTGAGGATGAAAGAAATTGGAGGATGACGCACTAGTGTCAGACAATGAAGTGCAGTATTTGCTACATAAATGCCCCACCACTGACACAAACCTATGCTACTATGAGATCTGTCATTATTTTCGTCATTGGCAGATGCTGTTTTACCTCTGTGAAACACACCCACTGCCGCCCATCAGCATTGCTTGTGTCTGATCCCAGTGTAAATCAAGTAATGTGCTATACTAGTAGGTAGAGCCAGGCACACCCTTTTTTAGAAATATATATCCAGGCTTTTGCCTTTATTAGGATAGGACAGTTTGAGAGTAGACTGGAAGCGAGTGGTAGAGAGAGATGGGGAAGGGTTGGGAAATGACCCAAACCAGACTCGAAACTGGTCCCCCATGGGCTATACATGATACTGGTGTGTTAGCGTGCTGCGTCACCCACAGCAACCCCGTCCACTTGTTGTTGCACAACCGTTTTCATGCCTTCAACCACAGAGAAAAGGTCCCAAAGTGGCTTAACACTGTTCATAAAGATAAACTATCTTAGATTTTTGGATGTGATACCTTGTGTGCTAGAACCATGTGGTACAGTTCATGAACTCACAAACTCATGAATTCACTTTTGGGAGGACCAACACTTTCAAGATGGCTGCAGAATGCATCAGAATCAGCATTCTATTGCGCAGTAGAGTTCTTACCCGTTTCCATTCACTTCCTGTGATCTCTCCCGTTTTTTTTCCCCCTGCATCTCCACAGCTGCTGTTGCAGGCCTCCCGCCACAGGAGTCCATATAGGCGCCCATCATATTCCGCTCATGTTTCCATGCGCGAGTTCAAAGCCGTCATTTACTGCATTTGTAATGAGTCTTTGTGCTAATCATGCCATAATGAAACATGCCTCGCCCAAACCCCAGAGGAGAAAATGATCTTGTCTTCAAAGCGAGCCGCGGCGAGAGCGATCACATGCGAACAACTATACCTCTCCGCCTCTGGAAGAAAAAAAGGGGTGCAGTATCGAAATCACTGATGGAGGTGGTCAAGGTGCTCAAGCCAAGGGCCTGTATCGGTAGTACCATTACTTACCATCTGGATCATCTCGCTGCATGGTGTTTACGGAGAGGCCCCTGAGGTCCTAGCAGGGCCCCTGACAGGTTAGGACAAAGTCGTCTGAGAGGACCCCCCTCCAGCCCAATGTATACAATGTAATGAGGACCCAATTCTGGGCTCCCTCTCTCCCTGGGCCCGGGACAACTGTCCCCTTTGTCCACCTCCCACCCCCATGTCGACACCCCTGAGGTCCTAGTACGGCTTTTATCGTAAATTTTCAGCGTAATTATACCTATATAATGGGCGTGTATTGAGCACATTTCATCATTTATTCATCGGCGTAAATCCCTCCTGTATCATGTAATCACCATGCACAACTGTAATTGCTAGATATGCTGCGTCTCCCTGCGACTGTGCAGAGAAAGACTCGTGCAAACACATGCACAAACGCACACGCACACGTACAAATACACACACATACACAAATACACACACACACACACACACACACACACACACACACACGCACACATACACATACACAGACACACATACACACACACACAAACACACATACGTGGCCTAATTCTAAGCTAATGACCATGTATGTAGGCTACTTTAAGCTGTTATGCAATGTATTTAGGCAATTTGTGGGTATTATTTACCAACAAAAAGAGTGCTATTTCAGCACACAAGTCTAATACATCTTATAGATATAGATATCTATATGAGGATCCTGACCTCACCATAGCACCACACACAAATATTTATATATTGAACTTGTCTATCTTCACGCAAGACTGAACAAACCTAAAAACATTTTCTGTTTACCCTTTAGATAAATAATATCTACAGTATGAACCACATATTTATTTCGTCGCATTTTTCTTGGCTGGCCACGAAGGCTTCACGTTAAAATAACTTCAAGCAACTAAAGCTATTATTTAGAAACACAACTTGTCAAGTCTGTATCCTGAGTTGAGAGCCAAGAAAGCAAAGGGAAGAGAAAGACCTCAGCTCTACACAGGGCTCATTTCTGAAGCTGTCAAGTAACACTCCAACACACATTCCTAATATGAATGACACTTACCATACACTGCACATACACGCACGCACGCACGCACATACTGTACACGCACGCACGCAGGCACGCGCGCACACACACACACACACACACACACACACACACACACACACACACACACACAAAAAAAGCACACGCGCGCACACACACACACACACACACACACACACACACACACACACACACACACACACACACACACACACACAAACACACACACACACACAAACACTCTTCTCTGAGTCCTCAGCACACGCACGCACTAGAGCGTGGCTCGGGCCGGTTTTTTCTGTCCGAGCCCGGCCCTCAGCCGACAGAAAAGT
>NC_085870.1:39202453-39209953 GCF_034702125.1 Engraulis encrasicolus
CACACACACACACACACACACACACACACACACACACACACACACACACACACACACACACACACACACACACACACACAGTGCGCAAACACACAGCGACGCAGTCATGCAGACAAACACAATTACTCACTGCCACAAGCAAACACACCAAAACGCACACACGCACACACACACACACACACACACACACACACACACACACACACACACACACAGACACACACACACACACACACACACACACACACACACACACACACACACACACACACACACACACACACACACACACACACACACACACACAGTGAAATGCACAGCCCCTGCACCACCCCTAACCCCAACCTTTGCTGACTTGCTGAATGATCACAATGGCCAGGCAAGTGAACTTTGAGCTGGTGAACTTTATATTGGGTAGCAGCAGCAGCAGCAGCAGCAGCATTGGCTGGATAAGCACTCGACTCACCTCTCCATCATCCACAGTAAAAATGCAGTCAATTCAACACTTAGTGAGTCGATTTAACATCTTCTAATGTGCACTTGGTCACAGAGTACTCTCTAAGTGTTGAATCAACATTGTCATTTTGACTGTGCACCTCCATGACTGCCACAGCCACTGCTGCTGCCACTGATACTGCTACTGCCACCATGGCCACTGCCTCCACTGTCCCTTAATCTGAGGGCTGAACTGGGGCAAAAAAAGAAAGCCCTGGGCGTTTTTGCAGGCTTTATATTGTGGGCCAATCTCCAAGAAAACACAAAAAATCCAACCAGGGCCGGATTCAGATAGCCTGCAGGGTGACAAATTTACATAATAAGTGTCATAATTAAAAGCTAGGAAATAAGGATAGCATGTCTACCAACCGTCTTTAACATAACAGATGAATTTTCCCAATATTGCATCCTGTCACTTTCAGGGTTTTTCACTTTTTCACTTTTGGTCAATCAGGGCCCCCCTGGCTGTTGGGGACCCTAGGCTGCAGATTGTGCTAGCCTGTGCTTTAATCCAGCCCCGAACCCAACAGCATCTGTCCCTGAGGACTGTCAGTCCACCGGGAAATGCCCCCTGTATGCCGGATTTCCAGTCCAGTCGTGTTTACTCCTCCCTCCTCCTCCCTCTGTTTCCCAGACCACTGAGGCGGATCCCATCACCACCACTCTTACTGGTCCACTCCCTCGCTCACTCACTCGCCCAAATAAACAAATGCATTCCATCACTATTTACGGGATGGGAGGGAGGGAGATTGCCTCAACCCCCTCCCGCTCTCCACCTAATGGCTGCAAAAATGGGCTTGAAAGTATTCTGCGGTGGGGTTTTTTTTTGTTTCAACATCAGTCAGGCCGCAGAAACGACTCAACAAGGCAGGATAAATGTGTGTGTGTGTGTGTGTGTGTGTGTGTGTGTGTGTGTGTGTGTGTGTGTGTGTGTGTGTGTGTGTGTGTGTGTGTGTGTGTGTGTGTGTGTGTGTGTGTGTGTGTGTGTGTGTGTGTGTGTGTGTGTGTGTGTGTGTGTGTGTGTGTGTGTGTGTGTGTGCGCGTGTGCGCGCACATGTATATGTGCAATCATCTCATAAAAGTCTTTCATTTATGAAGCTTAAAAAGATTTAGATTTACCGTCAGCTTTGCCAAACGCAGGAGCCAAGTTTAATTACAGACTAACTGTACCTCTGGGAACAACTTAACATGAATAGTAAAGATTTGTGGATGCACTTAAATTTATTAAAACTGCAATTCACGATGCTGACATCACTACTTACTTGTGTATTAAAGCGCCTAACACCAGGATTAGTTTCTCATCGAACTCATCAATCTCTGCGGTATGTGAGTGCATGGAGAGCGACAACTCTGAGCTGATAGATATACACTGACCACTGATTTATTTCCAAAATACATTATTCCTTGTGATTACTATGCAGCACGCAGAGTGCATAATTAGCAGTAACCAATGTTAGCGTATTAGGCCACAGAGCTAGCATGCTGCCAACTTTCAAAGAGAATATGAGGAGGGCTGATGTAGCTTGTTTTTTTTCTCACTTCCCCCAGCTGGCCCTGCTCGCTGTGCCCTTTTCTGCTGCTGCCTCCGCCTCTGCCTCTGCCGCCCGCCTCTGTGCCACAACACAATAGCCATCCCTGCTTCATCTGGCTAATTATTCCATCGCTAATTAATGTATGTTAAAAGCCTCATATTTTCCCTCATGACGATGTGACATTGAGAGGAGGCCAACATTGGCAGCGGGGACCTGTCTGTCACATTTAGCTGTTTTTGTGTTTGTAGCAGTCCTGGGTGACTGGTGTTATTGGGAGGTTTAAGCCCCGGACTATGAATGTGAGATAGTGTGTATATACACTGCTACGTGGCTAGAATATCTAATAGGTAAGATAAGTCTGATATGCATGGCTAGCAATGAAAGCGAAAGCCCAACTGAGAAACTCCAACTCCCACTGTCATTGTGACACAGCACTCCACAGCACACAGGTGTTCACTGCACACAACAAAATTGCATTTATGCCTCACCCATGCAAGGGGGAAGCCCCCAATGGCGCCCTAAGGGAGCAGTGTGGCTGGACGGTACCTCAGTCATGGAGGAGGATGGGGTGAGCAGTGGTTAATTTCTCCCCCCACTAACCTGGCGGGACGGGAGTCGAACCGGCAACCTTTGGGCTATAAGTCTGACGCCCTAACCGCTTACCCATGACTGCCCTAAAAATGATGCATCCTCCTATGAGTAGCACATTTCAATGAGATGGAGCCAGGAAAGAGTCGACGGGATGGGCCCATGGGTTTATTGTTCCGGGCCCAGAGAGAAAGGGGGCCCAGAAATGGGTAACCATTACGTTGTATGTATTGAGGTTGCAGGCCCTTCAGAAGACTTTGTCCCAGGCCTGACCAAAGCTGTACATGGCTCTCCAAACAGTAATGTATATTGGGCAGTCATGGGTGAGTGGGTAGGGTGTCAGACTTGTAGTCTGAAGGTTGCCGGTTTGACTCCCGACCCTCCAAGTTGGTGGGGGGAGGGGGTATTTACAGTTTTTCTCAATTGGTTTTGTACATTTCTCACAACAGAATAATGATTCTCAAAAGTCTTTGTTCAATTGTGACTTCCTGGTGTTACCTGTGCACATGGTCAAATCAGTTTCTCATTGTTTTCGGCATATAGCAAATGCTCTCGTACACCATGCCATGGCTGTGTACAATTCTCAGTGATTTCGTACATTATCAATTGCTTTTGTCATATCACTCAAAAAGCTTTGTCACTGAATGCATGAAACTATCTCAATCTTATCTGATCAATGTAAAATAAAACTGAATTTACAACATTTCCCATCCAATCTAAACAACATTTCGCTTCAGAAAAGATCCTCAAGAGTGTACTATTCAATTGACAACATGGGAAATTGATTTGACTAGCTTGTCCATACACTATGACACAATGACTAACCATTCTGCTGGCGCTGATACGTTCATTGACACAAAAACTTGGTTTTTGAAAGACAAATAAGGGTTTTGAGCAAGAGACTCGGTTTTGCAGGTTATCCACCGTGTTTTGTCATTTGTTAAAGCTGTTTTGAGAATGAATATTATGTTTTGCAAATTGCGAGAGAGTTTCTTGAAATGTACAAAACCAATTGAGAAATACTGTAACCAGTGCTCTCCCTCCTCCTGCATGATTGAGGTACCCAGAGTATGGTACCATCCCACTGCACTGCTCCCTTGGGGCACCATTGAGACCTGCCCCCTTGCACTGGTGTGGCATAAATGCAATGCAATTCTGTTGTGTGCAGTGTGCACTCCACAATGGGAGTTTCGGTTTCCCAGTTGGGCTTTCACTTTCACAAAGCTGTGCCATAAGCCTGATATTCAACGTAGCAACATCACGTCCTCCTGTGAGTAGCACATTTCAATGAGATGACAGAAGGATTAACTGGAAAGAAGGATTATTCCTAATTACATTACAGTATACTTATCTGACCCTTTTTTATCCAGTGCGACTTACAGTTATTTTACAGGGGATTGGTTATAGTCCCTGGAGTAATGTAGGGTTAGGTGCCTTGCTCAAGGACACTTCAGCTGTGGGTGGAGGTGTAGAGAGTGGGATTTGAACCAGCAACCCTCTGATGTAAAGACCACCTCCCTAACCATGAGGCTGATATTCCCCCATTAGGCTGACACTCCCTGGATGATATAATATTCCGGGTGACTACCACACTACTAGCTGTTAACTTCTTAATTACCAGTGCATTTGGAGTAGATCACAAAAGGCACTGCAAGAAAGCACAGCATTTTCTTCTGGAAAATCAATTGATTGAAATGTGTGCACCATAGCATGAGAGTGAGTGGGATTGCATGTGTGTTTGCTCCCGTAACCCGTAATGGTGTGTTCAATGAAATGTTCATTCAGTGATTGATGTGTGTAAATCAAAGTGCAATATTTGATTATTTATTTTTTTTAATCCCTCCTACGCATGCGCGCACGCACGCACGCACGCATGCACACACACACGCACGCACACCCGTACACACACACACGTACGCACACACACACACGCCATTATACAAGAGCCTGGAGTCCCTGCTTTTATGTGTAGTAGCAGTGGCATGGTGTAGCCTTCTTCCCTGCCTGTGTTGTGCCTGTGAGCGAGTGACATCTCTTCTGAATGTGACACTCGGTGTCAGTTGTCCTCTCTTGAATAACAGAGGCCTGTGCTTCGCCTGTCACCACTATACAGCCGCACACTGCCAATGCTAATATTTCACTTGCAGTGTTGCTTTAATGTGTAGTTCAGCATGAAATCTTGACATCCTTCCGATGCATTTTTCACTAACACTGTCAGAGGCAAAGAAAGCCAGAGGACCACTTGTCACATGCAGGGACTTAAGCCGTGTGCTTTGAACAGGCCCTGTCCTCTGGGCAATCTTCCCCTCTTCCTGTCTCTGTCTCTGTTTCTGTCTCTGTGTCTGTCTCGGTCTGCCTGTCTGTCTGTCTCTCTCTGTGTCTGTCTGTCTCTCTCTCTCTCTCTCTCTCTCTCTCTCTCTCTCTCTCTCTCTCTCTCTCTCTCTCTCTCTCTCTGTCTGTCTGTCTCTCACTCGCTCTCTCTCTCAAATAGATGTCTCCTATATGACATGTTTCCTATGTGACACAACCCCACCATGACAAGTGATGAGGCATGTGACAAGAGACTGTGATCAATGATTTTCTTTGTCATCCCAGTGTGTCTTCCTCATGTTCCGCTCACAGCTCTGACTGCTTTGCTCCGTAAGCCTTTTTCTTGAACCCGCAAAACACACTAGCAGATAGCGAAAGCAGTACTTTAGATATACAGACGTAGATTATGCAATAGCAAAATGTCCATGTTCTTCCTGAAAAGCCTTTTATTATAGTCTTTTAGTGGTTTAGTGGTTTATGAAATGGAAAAAAAATGCTTGTTTTAAAAATATATATACGTATATTTACAACATATTGAATAAAATATATTCCGTTGCGGGGAAAAAAACGCATGGGATACTTTCTTATAGAACACTGAAACATCTCTCTTTTTACTAAATCATTTCACAAAATGGACTAGAAAACCGTGCATCACTCTAGTACTCATGCAGTGGGTTACTATAAAGTCCTCCTTCCATTTCAATAAAAAGCCCTTGACCTCCCTCATGATTCGTTCAAGTGGCCTGCTCTTATACGCCCCTGAAGCACCCACCCTTTTACCCACCACCGCCTGCCTTTAGGAACACTATCTCCACACACCGTACAGTATTTCTGGTAAGTCCGTGCTTATTCTAAAAATGACACAAGGTTTTTTTTTCTTTTCAATATTTAGCGATTTTGCCCGACATAGTACATAAAGAAATTGTGAAAATGGAGTGTCATGTGCAGCACTGGCTTAGTGAGTAAGGGACATAGTAACCAAACCAGAATAACCAAAGGGTCAATAGCTTGATTTGACCTTCTCCTGGCAAACTGTCTTTGAATAGCTCCCAGTGTGTGCTGCTAAGTATCTCACACGGCACCCATGTCAATGTGTGTATGAATGGGCGAATGTTGGCATTTATTGTCATGGAAACTGCTCCAGGTAGCCTACTGTAGGCCTACGTTGCAGTTTAGCATTGCACTGTATGACTGAGGTCCATTTACCATTTACTGTGCACATAATATCTCTCTGCTGTGTGCCTTTTGATTCCCTTGTAGTAGTGACATGCATCTTTGAATGGGATCCAGCTGTTTGTATGTAAATCTAATCTTCAAGCATGCTATCTATTGTGTCTCTATTCAGTGGTAGACACACTGCGCACAGGCGTGACAGCCGACCACCTCTGTCTTGATGTCTTTTTCATGTACTACACTCCTTTATGTAAACCGTTTGCCTGCTGACATGGGATTCCCTACCCCAGATATCACAGAAATCAATATGTCTCCAAGCTGACTGACGAACCGTCTACTGTGAGTTGTTGTGCCTCAGTGGATTCCTGCCAGCCTAGGCTACTCTACCCCACGGAAAAAAAACACCATTAAGTCCTGTGAAGTCCCTCACTAATGGCCTTATATTAGTATTATATAACCTATAATACATATAATACATATGCCTGTATTCATGTATCTATAAGAGTGTGTTCTAAGAAAGTCATTTCAACACCCCTCCCCCATTTGTATGTAGCTATGTATGTACTTATTTATTTATTTATTTATTTGTGTATGTACTTATTATTGTGATTTATTGTCCTTGTAAGTTGCTTTAGATGAAAACCTCTGCTAAATGTAATGTAATGTAGTCCTAATGTAATGTAATGACTATTTTTTATTATTATTTATAATATGATTATTTATTTATTTTAGTTTTTATTGACACAGTTTCATATCATATCCCAGAGTGTCTGTGTGGTCCTCAGCCACTGTTGGCTGTTGGGTGTTGGCCTGCCTCACTCTCCCCCAACTCCTTGACCAGGAGACATTTTAAGTGCTGCGTAGAGATTGATACTCGAGATTGAGGCTCTGGCCGAGGCAAGGCGAGCCAGTGTTTGTCTCGGGTTTTGTGAGAAAGGTTTGTGGTACGTGTCAGGCTTGCGGAGTCGGTTTGAATAGCGGCATTATTAATCATCTCCCGGGAATCATGTTGCCTGACCTTTATGGGCTATGACAGTGGCATGATAAGGTCCCCTCAGACACTCCTCAAGCGTGTAGGCGGCCTGATAGCTACATTAGTGACACTGCTGTAATGTATCTGTTTATCTCTCCCAGGCCCATCCCCGCTGTTTATTCATTGAAATATTTACTCCATTGCTTGTTCTGCATGGTTGTTGTGGTGGTTATGGGGGGGGGGGGGGGGGGGGGGGGGGGGGGGGGGGGGGGGGGGGGGGGGGGGGGGGGGGGGGGGGGGGGGCGCTGAGGGGAGACGGGACACTGTTGGCATTCTGGCCATTCTAGTGACTACCTATATTTTGAATAACACGAACCACTAGTGTAGCCTCTTTGTGCAGATGGCCCCCCCAGTGGGCCTGTTCACTCT
>NC_085870.1:39217453-39239953 GCF_034702125.1 Engraulis encrasicolus
CCTGTAAGAAGCTGATGCTATCAACAATTATAAATTATTGCATTTCATTTCATTATGTCAGGTTAAAACGCTCCTTTATGCTGCATTATCAAAACAAAAGCATGAAGTACACATAGTGTAATATAATGTAATATAGTAGATTATGTAATATAGCATGTAATGTAATAAAACACATGAAGACCATTTAGGCCTACGTAACATACACCATTGCACGTTTTTTGTTGTTATTGCTGGGTTTTTGTTTTTTTGCTGTGACAACAGAAACAAGTGGCACTTTTGTTGTGTTAAATGGAGAGGGCTTTGGGGAATAGGCTGAGGCATGGGACTATGCTGTTAGCCGTTAGCGCTTAGCTAGCGCAGCTGCTTGCCACCTCCACAACATTGCCGGGGGCGCGGAGGCACCAAGGGCAGCCCGCCCCAGGCCTGGCCATGTCTGCCTGATTAGATAAAACAAAAAGAGGCCAAGTGGGAAGGGCAGAGTGGCCAACTAACCACCCCTCTTCTCCTATATGCACTAAGGCCCCCCAGTGATGAGCCCCCAACTCAGCTATCTTCCGACTGTCAACTAACCACCCCTCTTCGCCTATATGCACCAAGCCCCCCCTGTGACCCGCTCCCAACTCAACTATCAGTGTGGCCAACTAACCAGCCCTCTTCTCCTATATGCAGTGGGAGCCGTTTTAGATTTTTTTTTGGGAGCCGTTTTTGTTTTTTGTTGTTTTGTCCTTCTCTCCCCCTGCCTCTCATTGTGTGTATCTTCTAAAAGTGCCAGTGGTTACAGCGGAGGTGTTACAGACACACTCACAGCGATCAGAAATACATAGTATATATTAATACCTTTTTCATATACTTTGTATTTGGGTATGTTGGGTCAGTATTTAACGACTTATTCATAAAGTCACACAGCATGCACTGCCCAAAGTGCGTCACAGTGTCAATAATGAAACAAAATGTTGTAAAATAAAATTAACACTACAGTATTAATATATGAATAATGTAACAAAATGTTGTAAAATAAAATGAACACTATTAATATATAAATAATGTAAACATATGTGTAGGGAGCCGTTTGGGAGCCGAAAGAGCCGGCTCTCCACAGTAAGAAGAGCCAATAGAACCGCATTAGAGTGTGGCTCGGGCCGTTTTTTTCTGTCCGAGCCCGGCCCTCAGCCGACAGAAAAGTGATCGACACCGACCCGAGCCCGAGACTAATTACAATGTTTGTGTCCGAACCCGTCCGAAGCCCGAGACCACTGTAATACCAACAGAACCTGTGTGCAAGCATGATTTTCTATGTGGGCTCCTCCATACTCAAAATAGCACGTGATAAATAGCCAGGATAGGCAAAGACGTTAGGATGAGGCAATTTGCAGTAGCCTAATTTAGTTACGCATAGTAAGTATAAACACATACACACGCACACACACATATGTGACAGTGCAGCTTATGTTTCTTTCGGTTAGACTAACCAGAGATGTTGGGTGCGGTGATGGAATGCATGGGAGGGGCGTGAGAGGATAAGAAAAGCGAAAACTAACGAATACGTTTTGGATGCAGTCAGCGCGGCTAGCATTTGTTACGTTACTGTTAGTGCAAATAAATAGGCCTACCCGCGAGCCCCGTGAAGCTGCCGCTCCTTGTCGTTAAGAAGGATGGGCTATAAATTAACCCCCGAAGAGCAGTAGCCTTTTAAGCCCTCCAAGAGAATGCCATTTCCCCTGATGTCCATGCGGTCAATACAAAATCAGGAAAGGTTGCACGCGCATAGTTACAACTGTACAGTAAAAGTGACACCAATTAAGAACCTACGTGAAGGACATGACATGTGACAGCGGACAAAATAGTAACAGGAAACCTCTCCGCCCCTACCTTTACTCCACGTAGCGTGTGCGTCTTCTTAGTTATCCATATTATGCTCCTTGCTAGCCCATGCTGGATGTAGGCCTAATCCTTGGCGAACAATGCAGTGACAAACTTCATCATTTTATGTTCAACATTCAAGACAGCCTCGAAGGCATGGCCTACACTAGGCCTACAACAAAAGACCATGCGTTCACTGACAACTGTTGATTTGGCGCTTATTAAGAAAGCAAGTTGACTCAGCATCCCTGCTCGGCTGACTCGGAGTGGGCGTCCAAATGTTGCCACTGGTAACTGGCGCGTGCATACAGCCAATAATAATCACTCGCACGAGTAGCCTACCAACATTTTCATTTATGTATATTCAATTACTTATTTTTTAATCACAAAACTGCTGTTTGCATGAACTGAAACTTTCCTCTGGTTGCTTACAATTTTCACAATGTCTGTTTGCTTCAAGCCCGAGCCCGACCCGAGTCCGACAGATATTCTATTTTTTTTGTCCGAGTCCGGCCCAGCCCGTCGGGTTCCGACCAGGCCCGTCGGGCTTCGGTCGGGTTGCCATGCTCTAAACCGCATCTCAAAGAAGAGCTACCCCGGTGACCAGCTCCCAACTCAACTATCTTCCCACTGTCAACTAACATTTCCCACCTTCCTCACTGAACCCATCCCCACACTCAACTCTCTTCCCACCATCCCAACACAGCCTTAATAGCAGACAGATTTCTCTTATTATTATCCTTACTTGTCATGTTGGCTATGATTATGTCCTTTTTTGAAAGTCGCTTTGGTTATAAAGTGTCTGCAAAATGCAATGTAGTGTAATGTAACGTAATGTATGAAAACATTTCATACAAAGTCTTTATCTAAAAATGGTTCAAAAAGTTGGCAAAAAGGACCACAGCAGCAGCCACTGTACATAACAACGCCTGTCACTACCACCCCCATCACACCACACCTCCAGCTCCCCTGAACTGTAGCCAGGCCCAGCTGGAATAGCAAGGCATGGGGGTGGGGGTGGGTGCGGGTGACGGAGGCCGGGGTTTCTGTGGGGTTGGGGGGTGTTGGTTGGGGTGGATGAGCTGGTCACTGTCACAGGCAATCTTGTCACGACAGGCGAGGGAAAACGGAAAATGTCCATCTGCACACACAACCCCCCACCCACCCTCCTTGACCCTGCACTGACGCTCCTACTCATGCAACATTCAGGAGCCAGGGTCCCAGGTCGCACTTTCACATTGCAGTGGCCTGTTCCCTTGTTTTTCTTTCCCTGTTCCCCCCCTTTTTCCCACTTCCCATGACCTTGTCAACATTGCACCTTCTCCTACACAGATACGTTGTGAGGGGGTTAAACAGCATGGTCCAAGGCATGGGCTTTAAAATGCTCGTGTATATTTCATGTCGCGTAAGTGAGACCTCTTTCTAGCTCTCTTTCCCACTGTCTCTCGTTCTTTTTTCCCCCCGTCTCCTTCCATCCTCCTCTCCTGCGTTCCATTGTCCGTCTCTATGGTAATGAGATTCAGTGAAGTGTCATATGGTGCCCCGAGCATTTCTCTCTCCTCTCCTTTCCCTCTGCTCTCTCTCTTTCTATCTCTCTCTCTCACACTACTCTCTCTCTTTTTCCTCTCCTCACTTTATCTCTCCTCTCCTCTCCTTTCCCTCTCTTCTCTCTTTCTCTTTCTTTCTCTCTCTCCTCTCTCTCCTTTCTATTCTCTCTTTCTCCTCTCCTCTCCTCACTCTATCTCTACTCTCCTCTCCCTCTCTCTCTCTCTCTCTCCCCCAACTGGGATCAGCTCAACTCAGCTCAGATGAGATCAGTTCCTCTACGCTGGAGCTGCGATCCGCCTGGCTACAGCTAGGGCACCAATTTGACTGAGCCCCTTTATAGGTCCCCTGTGTGTACCAGGGCAAGCACACTGTATGGTTCTGTAGTATCCAAAACTTTAGAATTATTAGCTCCATTTTTTGAATGGTGTTTTTTTCATTCCTGATGCCGTTTTGTTCAGTTTTATGGTCGCGCTGTGTATTTGAATTATACTGTCTTCTCTTAAAGCGATGGTTCGGAGTAGAATCACCCTAATGCCATTTGAACCGTGACACCCATCCACCTTTACACCCGAAGTGTTTTCTGCCGCAGACTTACATCAACAGAGTTGCCGTGTTATTCGATGTTTATTCCGGTTAGCTTGACTAAAGCGCATATGGATACTGGGCACCGTCTCCAAACTTTCCCCACAAAAATAACATGTCATTACACCAAACTTCTGCAGTAGCACAAATATGGTCTGTACTCACGAAACGAAGCATTTGGAAGTTTGGAAATAGTCCAGGAGTTTAGTATTATCAACACAAGCTGAATAGCTTCTCTGCTGCTAAAGCTGTGCCAACGTTACTTCCGTCATATGAGACAAGCCCGTAAAAGTCTTCAACAAACTTCCAGACGAGAGTGTTAAAAAAGTTTTCACTGAATTGTGATTAAGGCTTATATTTTCAAGGAAATACTTAAAAGATATTTCAAATCTTACCTACTATCAATTAGACAATGATTTTCGTTATCAATACTGATGCTGAATTCACTTTTCATTGTGCATATTATGAGCTTCGTTGAGGACTCTTACATGCTTGTCTTAGATGACGGAAGTAACGTTGGCGCAGCTTTAGCAGCAGAGAAGCTATTCGGCTTGTGTTGATAATAATAAACTCCTGGACTATTTCCAAACTTCCAAATGCTTCGTTTCGTGAGTACAGACCATATTTGTGCTACTGCAGAAGTTTGGTGTCATGACATGTTATTTTTGTGGGGAAAGTTTGGAGACGGTGCCCAGTATCCATATGCGCTTGAGTCAAGCTAACCGGAATAATCATCGAATAACACGGCAACTCTGTTGATGTAAGCCTGCGGCAGAAAACACTTCGGGTGTAAAGGTGGATGGGTGTCACGGTTCAAATGGCATTAGGGTGATTCTACTCCGAACCATCGCTTTAACTGCATTTGTCTTGTTGTAGTTTGGTGCATTTCGCGTTTTGGAACAAAACTATTTGTTTTGTTTTAGAAGCGGCCAGTGCATTTAAATTGTGTTTCCTTGGTTGCATTTCTTTCTTTCTTTATGTAGGGTAGTACTGTACGGTGAGATCCCCCAGGAATTACTCGAAATTGTGCTTTGGTCTTTTTCTATTGTGGAGTTGTGTAATATATATCCTGCATACGCAGGGAGAGATACAGCTACAGAGAGATGCTGCCTTGAATAGTTCCAGCTCTGCATTTAAAAGTAATTTAGTCAAGTGATGCTGCTGTTAATCTCTATCCAAGAAGCCATCGCTTTCTGCAAAGAGCCTTCTATTCCAGTCTCTGCACTTGCACACATCAATAAATAATGACTCCTAAAACAACAACAACAACAAACAAATAAACACTTCTTAGCACGCCTTTCTCTTTCCAGACAGAGTGCTGTTCACTTGAAGGGCATTATTTCCCTATCTGTGACATACATGAGGGAAAATAATGACATACCGCTCCGCTACGTTCATGTGTCTGTTGAATGTAGGGAAGCTGACAGGGGAGGGACAAATGGGTCAGTTGTCCCGCGTCCAGGGAAAGGGGAGGGCCAGATTTGGGTGATCATTATATTGTTGGGGGGGCCCATTCAGATGAATTTGTTCTGGGCCCGGCAAAAGCTGTCAGCAGCCCTGGCTGCACATGTTCACCACTGTAGAAGGAAAGATTGTTTTGAAGGTCAAGGATTACAATAAGTCTCTTTTCCAACACAATACTTTTGTTCAAGAAAATGAAATGAAACAAGGACAGCATGATACTTTGTAATGATGGTGCATATTTGATGCAGAGTTGTACGCTCTCTTTCTTTCTCTTTCTCTTTCTCTCCTCTCTCTCTCTCTCTCTCTCTCTCTCTCTCTCTCTCTCTCTCTCTCTCTCTCTCTAGCTCTCTCTACTGATGCCAAATCTCGTTAGTGTCAGCATTATGAAGCCAGTAATTTTTCTCTGCTCCAGAAGTTTGTTTGACATAATTTATCTGTGCTCCAAACAACGGTAGCTCGTAGCCACAGGAACTAGTCCATCAATGGTGTTCAAGAAATTACATTTATACAGCAATTATTTCTGGCCATCTAATTTGATTAGATCGGAGTGGAAAGTGAGCTAATATATGAATATAACATCACTGACATGTTTTCTTGCTGCTAGCCAACAATCTATAATCGTTGTTAGTAACACTAATTAATTTGGCTATCGCATGGATTGCTCATTTTCACAAGTGGTACTCTTGTACTCACAAAAGGGTGATTTTGGATTGATAAGATGTATGTTGACATCTAAATTTCATGCCTGTGTTCTCGCTGTCCAATGTTTTACTTTTTCATTTTGCATCATTTGATCAACCATGCAAATCACAAAAAAGTTGTTGAATGTTAAAAAGGTATACTGTCAGGCTAACAAACTTCATGCTTAATTGGATGATTACAGAAAGCATGACTGTAACTTGGTGTTTGTTTTTTGGATAATGGTTGCATCTTGAGTCTCTTAAATACATGTAGATGAAACATCTAGCCAGACTGTGATGGAGTGGCCATCACTAGGGTTGTGGGTGTGTTCTGACTAACATGCCATCAAGCCTGGATCTTTGGTGTAGCGGTCGGAGCCCCAGTTTACTACTCCAGAAGGTCTGGGTTCAAGTCCCAGCTGGGCAACTTTACTTCCCTTCGCCACAAAATGGTGTCAGAAGTGGGATGGCTACCGTTTGGCCATCGGAAGCGTACCGATTGTGTGTGAGCTCTAATTCCATTTGAGGGACCCCCAGGATTGGTGACCCCGGTGTGAGGGACCCCAATGATGGGTGAAGCATTGATGATGGGGCACACTGAATGGGAGAAGCATGATGGGCAGCTGCATGAGGGACACCATGAGTGTGTGAAGCGCACACCCGAAGGGGAAGGCAGCGTGATGAAGTGACCATCACTAGGGTTGTGGGTGTGTACTGACAACAAGCCTGGCTCTTTGGTGTAGAGGTCAGAGCCCCAGTTTACTACTCCAGAAAATCTGGGTTCGAGTCCCAGCTGGGCAACTCTACTCCCCTTCGCTACACAGACTAAATGTGAGACTTACATGAATATTTATAAATGAGACATCAGAAGATTGTTGATGGGAACAACGTGTTGTTTTTAAAACTGTGTCTGTTCCTATTGTCCAACGCTTTTGTCGTCACTCCCTCAAAACCCTGTCCGCATTGCATCCAAAGATTCAAAACAAATCAAATCAAGTCTGCTGCGTTGTGATTGACCAGCCATTTTCAGGGCTTGGGGCATTGTCCGAGGCTAGACCCACTCGCAGGCAAAAATAATTTTGGCCGCTGGCGGCGGGTGGGGCTAGTTTACTAGGCTATGAAACATCAGTATCTACAGTAAACATGCATGAAACGTATACTGTAGTATATCATTATATATTATAGTATAATATAGTAGAGTATAATATATAGTACGGTATATATTACTTATATATTATATGAAACATCTAATAATACCTTCAGCAAGCATGCATGCATTGCATAACCGTGTATGCCAGTGCGTGGCAGTGTGGCATCTTGTCTGGGCTCAGGGCATTGAGCTGCTCCCCGGCTGCTCTTAGCTGCGGCACAGTGACCTGACCTATGCGTGCCAGCCTTGTAGCACTGCTATATACACACACACACACGCACACACGCACACACACACATACACGCACACACACACACACACACACACACACACACACATACACACACACACAGAAAACACACACACACACACACACACACACACACAGACGCACACAGAAAACACACACGCGCGGCTTTTCACGCTTGACTCCTCCGTGCAAGACGTGCCCTCTCCTTGGCATGTTTGAGTGCACGCATGAGTGAGCGCAGGGAAGCCGACAAGGGGGACAAAGGGTCAGTTGTCCCGGGCCCAGGGAGAAGGGGGGCCCAGAATTGGATCATCATTAAATTGTATGTATAGAGTGAGGGGGGGGGCTTTCAGATGACTTTGTCCCGGGCCCTGCCAAAGGTGTCAGCGGCCCTGAGTGAGCGTCTCGGCAGGCCAGCAAGGCAGCCATTGCTCTGAGAAACCCCAGCAGCGGCGGCAGCCCGGCACTCCGCCCGGATGACTATTTGCTCTGACATCATTACCTCGACCCGCACAGGTCACCGCGGCGACCGTGGGATGTGACAGCCACTCATAGCCAAGGGGTGACGCAAGAGAGCAGGCCGGGGGACCTCCCAGACGACACCAGAGTCACACTTCCAAGCAGCGGGGTGGTGTGTGCTGGTGGGTGCGTGGGTTTGTGTGTGTGTGTGTGTGTGTGTGTGTGTGTGTGTGTGTGTGTGTGTGTGTGTGTGTGTGTGTGTGCGTGCGTGTGTGCATGCGTGCGTGCGTGCGTGCATGCATGCGTGCAAGTGTGTGTTTGTGTGTGTGTGTGTGTGTGTGTGCATGTGTGTGCGCGTCTGTGTGCGTGCGTGCGTGCATGCATGCGTGCGTGTGTAATTCTCTGCGGTGGGTGAGTGACCAACTGATTGCTCATCTTGTCTCCACATGTATCCAGAGGGAGAGAGAGAGAGTGGCAATAGTGGAGCTCGGCCCACCGGCAGGAGAGAACAAGCGGGTATGTTGTCCCGGGCCCAGAGAGACAGGAGGTCCAGAATTGGGTCCCCATTACATTGTATGTATTGGATAGGGGGCCCTTTCAGATGACTTTGTCCTGGGCCCAGCAAAAGCTGTCCGTGGCACTGTAGTGGAGCTTGGGCTGCACTGCTTATGAAATAACAAACACAGACTCTGATTCCGGAATGAGTTTGAGTCGGAGTCTCGGGACGGGTCTTGGCACAGTTGTGCGTGCTTAGCTCGCTGTCGCTGCTTGGCAGAAAAGTCCCTCTGGCGTTCGAAGGCCATCCATGGGCCAACACAGCTACACATCTGATAAAGGCGCACGTTTAATCAGGGATAGGCAAGAGAAAAGCCTTATCAGGACAAAAAAAGAAAGACGGCGAGGACTTTCTTTGAATTTTATAAGCCTCTCCGAATCTTCAGATAATGGGCCCTCGTGTGTAGGCAATGTACTTGTCAGCAAGTCGTCTGCGGATAAGATTTCCCAATTTTATCAGCCTTGGATTTGATCTGCGATGACCACAGATGACATTACGACAAAATAATAGTAAAATGTCAGCATGCAGTACTTGTCTCTTTGGCGTGTGTTTATGCATTTTCATTCCATGAAATTAATTCTTTAACCATTGACATTTATGTTAATTATAACGGGGAAATTATTATAGCTGTAGGATATGCTCCCTTTGTAGTACCCTCCTGTTCAGTATGCTGTCAAAACAATCTCAGCTAATGAAATGCTTTAATTTGAAAACATTTCATTAGCTGAAGCTTAGAGGTGTTTGTCTCCATTATAATATTTGGGTGGTGTTTAACAGTGTTAGAGAGAAAGTCAGCCTTGAAAAGTCAGAGGACATAGGAAAGAGAAAAACACAAAGGCAGAGAGAGAGAGGACAGAGCGATGGGAGAGAGAGCGAGAGAGAGAGAGAGAGAGAGAGAGAGAGAGAGAGAGAGAGAGAGAGAGAGAGAGAGAGAGAGAGAGAGAGAGAGAGAGAGAGGACAGAGCGATGAGAGAGAGAGAGAGAGAGAGAGAGAGAGAGAGAGAGGGAGATAGAGAGAGGGAGAGAGAGAGAGATGACAGAGCAATGAGAGAGAGAGAGAGAGAGAGAGAGAGAGAGAGAGAGAGCAAACAGAGCAGATCAGTGGCCAGAGCTCTTTCCACTCCAATGATCCCAGTGAAAAAGTGAAGGGTAAATGCACAATGACAAGACGACCTGAGGGAAAGCAGTAAGGTTTTTTTTTTGTTCTTAAAATTATATCACAACTTCCACCCCTCAACTCTCCACAGATGTTTATAACTACATCTTAATCTCTATTGGTTGGTTGTCCTGTTCCATCTCACAAAACATGATTTCTCTTGAAAATAAAAGTATCACCGTAAAGCCAACTGTGTATTTCTTTGAGTTCAGTGATTACCTGTGGCTGCTCTGTTGAGACACAGTCTGGGGAGTGAGAAAATTTGACTATAGCATTATCGTCTAGTAAATAAATACACCAAAAGCAGCACAACTGTGGAAGGAATGGCGGAATAAACTAGCAATATAGTAGGCCTACATAAAAATAAAAGCATGGCGGTTTAGGCAGTGAACACTGAGCCTCCAGTGGCCACTTCTGTGGGACTTATTGGAAAAATAGTTTTCTGTAGTTGCGGTCGTTTCAACCACCCATGCAATTGTTGCTGCTGAAGCCGCCGTTATTGGTGTTTA
This sequence comes from Engraulis encrasicolus, assembly GCF_034702125.1. Lineage (NCBI taxonomy): Eukaryota > Metazoa > Chordata > Actinopteri > Clupeiformes > Engraulidae > Engraulis > Engraulis encrasicolus. The sequence goes on from NC_085870.1 coordinate 39,227,668, forward strand.
AACACCACACTCACACACGCGCTTGCACACACACACACACACACACACACACACACACATATGCACGCACACACACACACACACACACACACACACACACACACACACACACACACACACATATGCCTACACACACACACACACACACATGCATGCACACACACACACACACACACACACACACACACACACACACATGCCTACACACACACACACACATGCCTACACACACACACACACACACACATATGCCTACACACACACACACACACACACACACACACACACACACACACACACACACACACACACACACACACACACACACACACACACACACACACACACACACACACACACACACACACACACACACACACACACACATACTGCCCCCAGGTGCCCAGAGTCCTTAGCAGCAAACAACTTCTCTGCCACCTATTAATTTCTACTGGCCCCTTCCCTTGGTGAATGAATGCTTTTCTTTCCCTCTTTCATTGTTTCATGAGTCTTTTCTCTTTCCTTCCTTCCTCCCTTCCTCCCTTTCTTTCTTTCTTTCTTTCTTTCTTTCTTTCTTTCTTTCTTTCGCTTTGTTTGTGTTTTTGTTCTTCTCTCTACACCTGTTTCTCCAGGTTTTGTTTAGGAGAAATTCTTTTGTTCTTTATTTCTCACCCAAGAGCCTCGGAAGGAGAGAAAGCTCCATTCCTCGACAATAAAATATCCCAAACATCATTTTGTGGCACACAACAGGGTTTTCCCACTGGCCTCCAAATCTTTCCGATCCCTTCCGGCGCTCTCCATATCTCTCTCTCTCTCTCTCTCACTCTCTCTCTCTCTCTCTCTCTCTCTTTCTCTCTCTCTCTCTCTCTCCCTTCCTCTCTCTCCCACTCCTCCTCTCATCCCTCCTTCTCATACTTTTGCGTATGAATCATTCATCCACCTCTCCATCCCTATCAACCCCCATCCACCTCCACCCTGTGGGACACAGTGGATGTGACATGGCCTTTACCTCCAGCTGAATCACGCAGCTCTTTGTTATGTAAAACAGCATAATTGAGGTGTGTAGGGAGACGGAGGAATGGCGCAGGAGGAAGAGGAGAGGAGTGAGTGGAGGAGTGAGAGAGCGGTGGAGGTGGAGAAGTGGCAGACGCACAGCACTCTTCCATACAGACCCTGAAGGCAATACACCAACACACTGCAGCTCAGCAAGGAGAGGAGGGAAGGAGGGAAGGGAGAGAGAGAAAGAGAGAGAGGAGAGGAGGGAGGGAAGGAGAGAGAGAGGGGGACGAGAGAACGAGAGAGAGGAGAGGAGAGGACTGGATGGGGAGATGTCAGTGACTTATCCTTGCCCTAAATAGCGTGTCATTCTATCAAAGTAGCTATCAAACTCGCATCCATGTCTCTCTCTCTCTCTCTCTCTCTCTCTCTCTCTCTCTCTCTCTCTCTCTCTCTCTCTCTCTCTCTCTCTCTCTCTCTCTCCTGGAATTACAGTAGGTTGATTTTTTTTTTTTTTTGCCATTTGCCATATCTGTTTTTGCCATTTGGGCTACCTGACTGGGGACATTGTCCCCCTATAGCACACAGATGGGCCTTGGCGATTGGGTACCTCTGCTGAATAATCTTCTCATTACTTATCCTGATGAACTACGGCAGGCAAACATCAATAAGGGACCGGCGGAGGGAAAATCCAATTAAGCCATAAAACCTGGAGGCTCATTAGCTCGCCCTTCCCACTAGCATGCAAATCCAAAGTGCGTCCGTGGCCAAGAGCGAGCGACACAGCGAGCAGGCGACAGCGAATATTATTATTAGTCCCCACACATCACCTTTTTTGTGCAGGTAAGCTCTCAGGTATATAGGCCTAGTAATAATCTCGGTGGAGGCTGATATGTTTTTCATTGAAACGCCATGTCAGGTTGGCTTCTTCTTCGGCCCCACTTCCAGGGAGTTTGGGAATGGCTGATAAGGTCAGTTGGCATTATGGAGTCTGCCGGCTGGGATAATGATAAGAGCTGTACAGGTAGGTGACAGGCGATTGGCGGCCTAGCGGCTTGGCTGGCTGACTGATTGGTTGGTCGGCTGGAGAAGATGTGATGTTGTTGCTCATGTCTCAACATGTCATCATGCACTGCGTATGACACTCTGATTTGAACCGACTATCGCGTGTGTCCAATACGCCTTTGCAAGTTAAGGCGTGCTCCATAACGCCATGTGACAGGTTATGTTTAGGGATGGTTTTAGTTTGGGCACAATTTAGCTACAAATTCGCCAAATGGCGCGGTTCTTGGCAAAAGTAAAGCAGCAGAAACATTGCTTTACATACAGGTTAGGTTTAGCATCTGGGGAGCACGCGTTAACTTCAAAAGGCGTTGCACCAACACGCCGAATGCACAAGCATGCAATTCATACGCTAAAACATGATGACAGCCTTTGTTGACGATGACAGCAGTGGTTTATTCATGTCCATCTGCTGTAGACGGCTATGAAGCCAAAACCTGACTCACAGGAAATACGTAGTCCAGTGCTGCACTTCTTGACGTCTTCTTGAGCACTTGTTGCTGAAAATATTCAAAGCGTCACTGAAAATGACATGCTATTTGACATCATTTGCTCACCACATACTGGGATTTTTTAGCAGCCATTCATTTGTCTAAAGGTCATGGAATTTTAAAAAAGTAGCTGAAATGGGCATTTGAAATATGTGATGAAATATGTGTCAACAAATTTGCACCGTGATTACCTGCTCGCTCAGTACGATACAGCCTGTACCCCCATTATTGCATAGCCACATATTGCACCCTTCCACCAGTGGAACACTGTAATAGTCAATGAAAAGTTAGTTACCATTGTACTACAATACTACTGATGACATAATCTTTAGCCTTTAATAATGCACTACGACTTGGTCATTGCCATTCTGGTTACACAAATTTGTAGGGGTCCGCTCATTTTTCCGACGCACCATTGGTCCGATGCGTCAATGTTCCGAACATTTCCCATTGATCCTACAGCACTTAGTCTCAGATAACTTTTTACCAATTAAATGAAACTCTTTGTCCCGACAGTCCAATGTTCCGACCAAAAGCTGCTTTAGATCACCGTCATCTCTGAAGCCTACGCAGTGGTCATGCTGCTGTCTGTGACAGGTTAGGTTTAGGGAAAGTTTTGGTCAAGGCACAAATTGAAAACTCAGAAACATTGCAATAGCCTACTGACAGTGACAGGTTAGGGTTAGGAAGGGTTTTGGGTAGGGCACAATTGTAAAACTTGGCAACATTGCATTAATGACAGGTTATGTTTAGGGGTGGTTTTGGTAAGGGCACAGCAAGACCGACTCAGACGGCATCTATGTGCTCGTCGCAGCGCATGCAGCTGAAGTCTACTTGGTACCGGGAAAAGCAGGACATACGACCTGAGATGACGACCAACCCCAAACAGCCATTGGTCGGAACATTGAGCTGTCGGAGCAAAGGGTTTCATTTAATTATTTCGAGTTAGTGGGCTGTAGGATTAATGGGAAATTTTCGGAATATTGACGAATCGGACCAAAGGGGTGTCGGAAAAATGACATGCTACCAATTTATAACGCTGTCACAGTGTCTTAACAGGATATACTGTAAATACCCAAAACTAAAATTAAAATACAACAGGGCCAAAAAGCCTCCAGTGAGCCTTTCAGCCATGGTGAACATGGCTTCTCTTCTGCCACCCTCAGCAGTGCCACGTCATGACTAATGGCTGCTAGACATGGCAATTAATGCACAGGATGAGAGGTGCAAAACGCACACCAGAAAAGGAGGTGCTGGCAACCAGTAAAAACACTTGGAAGAAGAGAGAAGTGCCGCACACTCCCGAGTTACAGAAATGATCTTTAAATGTGACAACGTTTCGGCCTCCGTCGGCCTTCCTCAGGACACATTAAAAGATCATTAAATCATCATCAACTCGAGAGTGTGCGCTGTGCGGCACTCTTCTTTCAATTAAAGCACAGGAACCCAATCATCCGCAGAAAAAAATGTAATGTGATGTTTGTGTGTTATCTTCACAAGAACAATGTTATGTTACAAGTAATTTTCAAGATTGCTCACAATACATGATTTTGAAATTCATAAAAAGAAAATAACTGTATTTCATAGTCAACAAAAACAAACTCATCTCTTTCTTGCACATATTCAGTATACATGGGTTCTAAATTGTATTTTCCCCTGGCTGCGCGACCCTGGCTGTGCACAACTCAAACTCTGATTGTTGGAAACCGCTGGCAGCCAAAAAATTATAGCTCACGTGGTTGGCTGACAGTGTCTTGCCCCTCCTTACAACACTGTGTTTATAGACAACAAAAACATGAATATAGATGTAGCCCCATTACACAAAACTGTAATTAAAAGTCCTGCAACGAGCCTTACAGCAGCGGTGAGCATGTCAGCTTTCCTGTGACCCAACCCACAGCAGTGCCACCTCAGCAGCAGTGCCAGCCCATGACTGATGGCTGATGGCTGGATGCTAGACATGGCAATTCATGCACAGGAAGCCCTTCGTCCGCAGAAGGAGGGGGAAATGACGCAAGAAAATTGACAGAAAGAAAATGTGACAGTAAAGCATGGTACCAGTAGTGGGCTGCTATTCCCCAAAGTCGCTGAGGGCCCAGCTGTTACATTATGGCATCTTTCATAACCGAGGTCATGTGACTATGCCTGTGTGTACAGTACTGCAGCTCAGTTGTTGGGCATGCCAGGAGAATTGAGCACGAGGAAGCATGTGTGTGTTAAGATAACAAATCAGGAAACGTACACGACGTGTTCATGTGTCATCTTCTTCTGACGCTGAGCCCCGCCTGATCTCCACTTTATCCTATATGCTATGGTAAAGAATCCACAGAAAACACCCCCATCTTGTGATTTCACGGGGCTGTGCCTTCTCTTCCTCTCCAGCTCTCTCGGATCGCTCCTTTCATACACTAGTCCCTTTGCGAAAAAGGCAGCTGATTGATGATATTGTTCTAGATGTGTGACAGGGTGGCGGCAGTTGTGCTTCCTCTTCTTTTGGAAATAGGGGAAATGAGGTTCTAATTAACATGACAGTAGCTACTGCGCGTTCATTCTCTGCGGAGGCCCCCAGTCTCTCTCTTTCTCTCTCCCCCCCTCTCTCTCTCTCCCTCTCTCTCTCTCTCTCTCTCTCTCTCTCTCTCTCTCTCTCTCTCTCTCTCTGCTCGATTCGCTCGGCGCCTTTAGTGTGGGGAGGCACGGGGGCTGCTGGTGCTGGTGCTGCCTGGCTTGGCTCCGGGGAGAGTCCTCTCCTCATCTCTTGTGATGAAATCAAATGAGAGGGAGGGCGTGCAGGCAGCGCAGCCACACTGATGATGCAAACAAGCCCTCAGATTCTGCTGCCGATGCCTTCAAAGCCTTTTCTCTCTCGCATTTGAAAGAAAATGAAACATTTCAGAGTAAAAAGGGGGAGAAAGACAGAGGGGAGAGAGAGAGAGAGAGAGAGAGAGAGAGAGAGAGAGAGAGAGAGAGAGGGGGAAAAACAGAAGAGAGGCACTAAAAGACAGAGAAAAGGAGAGAGGGATAGAGGTGAAAAGAGAGCGCCTGATGCTTTGTTTCGCTGTAAATTGTCTTACCTTTTATGTCTGCTTTGCCAGAGCCTGGAGCGGGAAACAACAGCCATAAGTCCAAAGTTGCTGGCAGCTGGATAGTAGGGGATCTGGAGGAGAGCCATGGGAGGCATGGGCCTGGGTCACCTCACCTGGGCTGTTCAGGGAAGTCGACACGACAGAGGGGGGCAACCAGTGGTGCATTTCTCGAAACTATAGTTGCTAACTACGTTAGCTACTTTGTTGTTTGCAATGCAATTTCCCATTGGCAACTACCGTAGTTGCTAACTGGCTAACCATTGCGCTTTCGAGAAACACAACCCCAGTCAGCTTTCCCGAACCAAACGGAGAAGGGGGTCCAGATGTTGGTCATCAGTACATTGTATGTATTGAGAATCAGGTGCCCTTTCAGATGGCTTTGTCCTGGGCCTGGGAAAAGCTGTCAGTGGCCCTGTTACATTACGGGCTAGGGACAGAGCCCACCCCAAATGACCTGCGAAACTGTAGCACTAGTTCCCACCACATACTCTTGGGAATGTGTGGTAGCTTTTTTTTACTGTAATTAGCCTAATTATTAAATTGTACATTTCTATATTACTGTTTGCAAGAAAAGTGTTTTGATTTAGAACGGCTTTAGTCTTAACCCGTTAAAACACTGTTATAAATTTGTTGCTGCCAGAATGGCAATGACTGAGTCATATTGCATAACTGCTATGGCTATTACAGCATGCCTCAGATGGTATGACATGCATTAAGGGGCTATTTGTGTCCTCCTCTGTAAGAAATTCTGTTCTTCTCTCATATCAGCAACAGTACGGGGGGTACAACCCAGCCCTGTTGACCTGAGGTAAACTGTTGCACTGGTTCCCAGCACATAACTCCTTTGGGTAGAGCTGAGCAGCTTAAAACACTAGCCCTGCGGACGGGATGAGTGTCAGACAGTGCAGTGGGGGTCGGAGAGAGCAATGAAATGAAATGAAACCACCTCACCACTTTCACCTCCACTCACTTTGGCTGTAACCTGATAACGCACCTCCAGTCATACACCTCCATTTACACCATAGACAGACTGGAAACACTGACCGCTACTACCATTTCTTTTCTTTTTACAAGGTTTTCAACCAGTGAAACAAAAAATGAAATGATGAAATCCTTCCCTTGCACATCTGAGGCTCATGCATCCGTACTGTCATTAGCATTCAGAGCGCGAGTTCCATGAGGAGCTCTCTCTGGCCGTACAGTAGCCATAACAGTGGACCAGACAGCTGGCACATGACAGGAACTTGGACAGTTCATCCATGTTTGACCTGGAACTTTGTACTGCAGCACCGCAGGATCTGAGGGCTTTTTTGCAAACTGCCGGATGCTAATTTCAAAGGCGGAATGATTCCACATGCAAAAAGGGAGGAGAGCAAAGGTTATCGTGCAGCTGCATGTAGCGTACAGTTGTACTGTAGTAGCTGTTGTTGACTTCCACCAGCTGTGCCATGTTCCATATGACATCAAGAGGCATGGCTAATGCACTGTAGCACTACCGGAGTGTTGTGATCAGGGACGCCGACAAGGGGGGACAAAGGCGTCAGTTGTGTCCCGCGCCCTGGGGGATACGGGGCCCATAACTGGGTCCTCATTACATTGAATGCATTTTGAGAAGGGCACCCTTTCAGATTGCTTTGTCCTGGGCCCAGCCAAAGCTGTCAGTGGCGCTGGTTGTGATGTATGGAACTGCACCGTACTACTAGCCTAGTAAACCAGCGCCACCCGCTGGACGCCAAAAAAATTTGGCTGGCGAGTGGGTCTGGCCTCGGATGGAAAACATTTTGAACACTGTGCCCTGAATCTGGCAAACCAATCACAACACAGATATTTGTTTTGAATTTGTTTTGAATCAAAGCGGGCGGGGTTTTGAGGGAGTGACGACGAAGCTCGCAATGTTGGGAAAGCACTCAACGAGAAAGATCGCTGATTGGTCAGAGCGCCGGCCTATTAGGCACAGGCACGGTTTGAAAAACATCAGGTTGTTCTCATCAACAATCTTCGGATGTATCGTTCATCGGGGCCAGACTAAATTACACATTACACATTAAACATCCAGTCTCACATTTAGGCTGGTTTATCAAGCTACCGTACTACTACAGTCAGGGAAGCTGAAGGAGGGACGGCATCAGTTGTCCCGGGCCCCAAAATTGGGTCCTCATTCCATTGTATGTAGCAGGTATTGAGGGAGGGGGCCTTTCAAATGACTTTGTCCCGGTCATCGGCTAATCCTGTCAGCAACCCTGACAGAGAGTGTTGTGATGTATTCACAAACAGAACCATGCCATACTACGATACTACGTATTTGATATTTTACTGTGTAGCATCACATACAGTAGCTGGATGTCTGCCCTCAGGGGAAAGAACCGCATATCCACACAATCTTTTTTCGAGCTAATGTTTTTTTTTAGCCTTCAGTAGTGCTCTCAGTACATAATAACATTCTCTCCACATCAGGTCAGTAGAGCACCCTGTGACTGGTTGCATAGTTTCATCTGTGGGCTGTTTCATCTGTGAGCTCAAAAGCCAACCTGCATCCAAAGGAACACAGCACGAGACAACAGATACTATGTGGCCTTCTGTCATTGCCGTTCAAACCTGCAATGAATGAAATGTAAATATCGCAATACAGCACGTGTCGTGATAAAGGTTGGTTGTCAGGAAGACACTAGATGTTGTGCTCCAATTCCAAAGTCACCCATTCCCTTGCCTGAGGGGGGGAAGTGAATTTACATATTTTTGTTGCCTGGACTCAAAGGGAGGCGGATGAGTAAGCAGCAAGGGCGTCAAACTTGTAACCCAGAGGTTGTCGGTTTGACTCCCCACCCACCAGGTTGATGGTGGGATTAATTAACCAGTACTCTTGTGACGGATGCCAACTATTGGCGGTAGAAAGTTAGTAAACCTCCCTCCTGAAGCCTCATAAAGTATCGTAACACTGTCGTTCTATACATTTACGCTATCGGTCTGGACCTTTTGCTCAGTGGCATTGTGCTGTGCATGCTCAAACTGGAGTGTAGAATGGTAGGTTGCGGGTTCGAGCCATAGCAGAGAGGACCTCAGTTACTCTCCCCCCATCTTCCTCCATGATTGAGGTACCCTGAGCATGGTGCCATCCCGCCGCACTGCTCCCTTGCAGGGGTGAGGCATGAATGCAATTGCGTTGTGTGCACGGAGCACTGTGTGCTATGGAGTACTGTGTCACAATGACTTTCCCAGATGGGATTTTATGAGAGGCGTAAAAACCTTGCTAGTGTATTTTGTTCTGCAGAGCAGAGTGTCATGGCATATTGTAGCTCAGCGCTGAATGGCCTCCGCCTTGCAAATCACAGCCTAATGATTAACTTAAGGACCCATTTTATTTTTATTTTTTTCCCTCCCTGAGGTATTGATCATTGGACAACAATGAGAGCGCCCTGGCCATTGGCACATTTTTCTGAGGTGGATGGATTTGACAGTGTCAGCTCCTTCATCCTGGCCGGCTGTGTGTGTGTGTGTGTGTGTGTGTGTGTGTGTGTGTGTGTGTGTGTGTGTGTGTGTGTGTGTGTGTGTGTGTGTGTGTGTGTGCGTGCGTGCGTGCGTGCGTGCGTGCGTGCGTGTGTGTGTGTGTGTGTTGACATCAGCAGTTATGGGTGCACTGACTGCTTTTCGAGGAAGGCCCCTTCAGACATCTGAATTCTATATATCGCTCTCACAGTGGCTGTCCAGATATTGAAAGAGCGAGTCAGAGAGCAAGAAATAGAGAGGAGGTGGGGATGTGGTAATGAATGGATGGAGGGAAGAAGAAAAGGAGAGGAAGAGGAAAGGAGTGTGTGTGAGTGTACACAGAGAAAATGTGAGATGAACTTCTAATCTGTTGTGTAGAGACAGCAGGAAAGGAATGCAGAGAGACAGAGAGAGAGAGAGAGAGAGAGAGAGAGAGAGAGAGAGAGAGAGAGAGAGAGAGAGAGAGAGAGAGAGAGAGAGAGACAGAGACAGAGACAGAGAAACAGAGACAGAAGGAAGGAGACTCAGGCACATTTCATTGGGCCGTTGAGACTAAGAGACAAGAAAAATGATAGAGATAAACAAAGAGAGATCAAGAGGAAGGCACGGCACCAATCTTTGTCTTGTCTAGAGAGACAGAAAAAGACAAAGAGAGATGAAGCCTACAGTAGCACGGCAAAGGAAGAAACAAAATGGAGAAGGAACTAATAACTAGACATTGATGATGATTAATATGTACTTAAAGCACTCAAATGGCGATAGAGCCCACATATTAACTTTTATTAACAGATTTTAATGACACATTGGGGACTCTCCCTCAGCAGACAGGCTATAGGTCTCCAGTCCCCGACGTGATGTCATGCACTGCTTTATGGGAAAATAATTTCTGTCACAACCAAATCAAATACGATGGATGATAGTTTACATTTGTCCTACTAATAAGAAAGTGGTGAACATTCTTTTAAATCTTAACCGGCACAACCATCTTTAAGGTGTGCTTATGGGGCAGGGGTAGCTCAGTGGGCCAGGGTACTGTGCCATTACGCCGGAGAGCAAGGTTCAATTCCAGCCCAATATAATTTCCGGATCTTTAGACATCTCTCTCACATTCTCTCTCTCTCATTTCCTAGCCTGGTTCTCACCGGTGGTGCGTGTGTGTAGCTCCAGAGCCCCCTGGTGGAGTGGAGCAGAGCTACACACACTACCGTCTGGTAGCACTGCCATTACGTAACATGCTCTTCTCAAGTAGAAAATAAACGGAGCATTTATTGCTTAAATATCAATGGCAGCTTGCATTGATGAGTCACATGACAGATTATAGACTTTATTGACTCTTAAGAGATGAACAGAAAACGTTTTTGGAGGAATTTGTTGGTGGTGAGTTGCAATAAATGCACCATTTCTTTTCTGACTCGAGAAGGGCATGTTAACGGCAGTGCTACCAGACCGTATACACACGCACCGTCTGTAGTTTGTGTACACACACGCACCGTCGGTGAGAACCAGGCTACTCATTTCCAGTCATCTTAATAAAAGCTAAAATCTCCAAGAAAAAATATAAAGGAGGGGGGGAGGGGGTGCTCTGCTCCTGCCTCTGGTGTCCTTCAGTGTTTGCATTTGACTTTGAGTCTACTGTCCACTGAGAGTAGAGGACCACGCAGCACCATTGATTAGGTGACGTGACGGTCACCTGTGATGTCAATTTCTCACTCTGCAAACTGTGGTGAATGCAAGTATGGAGATAGAGGGAGAGATAACACTCAGTGTATGTGGGTGTGCGTGTGTGCGCGCGTGTGTGTGTGTGTGTGTGTGTGTGTGTGTGTGTGTGTGTGTGTGTGTGTGTGTGTGTGTGTGTGTGTGTGTGTGTGTGTGTGTGTGTGTGTGTGTGTGTGTGTGTGTGTGTGTGTGTGTGTGTGTTTTCCATGTTGGAATTTTGGAAAACCAACTGCCACAGTGAGACTCCATATCTATGCTATGCATTATGTATTAATTACTTCACATTTCAGTGTGTGTGCGTGTGTGTGTGTGTGTGTGTGTGTGTGTGTGTGTGTGTGTGTGTGTGTGTGTGTGTGTGTGTGTGTGTGTGCTCGTGTGTGTGTGCATGTGCATGTGCATGTGCATGTGAGTAAGAAACCTTTTTCTCTGTTAAAATGTTTTTTTGAATGTTAAAACATAAAGTATGCACACATATCTCATGGCAAATTGGATGCTCACTGAAAGCCAAAAAATGCTTTTTGTTGCAGTATCAACTGGAGAGTCCATTGTAAACATATACACAGTCATGAATACAAAAATGTGTAATGCACAATGTGCAGCGTAAGGTTTAGTCTGCAAATACAATTCAGACAATTCAGACAATTCTATTCCCTTTGCATTTGGATTTACAGCTTATCTTTGTTCGGTTATCTAGCAGTCTGTAATGTTTTTTGCTGTTATGTCCTTGTTCTGAGGTACAGTGCATACAACAACACATGCAGAAGTCTTTGCCGCTGTCCTTGAATATTGAAGTTATAGCTTCGTCCCCTGTGCCGTACGCATAACCATGGGTGGGCTGGCATGTCTTCTATACACATCTATGCTGGCATAGGTCAGGTTCAACCCAGTGGTCAATCAAATCTATCCAATCAGAAGTCTCTAAAAGTTTGCTCAAATGTTTCAGTAATAAAACACAACTTTTGTGTTTTGATCTATAGGCGCCCCCTCTGATTGAGTTCAGCCATTTTATGACTTCCTGGCAACGCCCCCTCTCCCCTCTCTCCTGTGTGACTGGCATCCCTGACATCTGTGGACTCTTTTCCTGGAATTGGCCTCGATCTGGCTCTGATCCATATCAAATATATCAAGGCATCTGTCTGCTGCCTGCTATACAGGAGAAGTCTCATTTTATTTCCTTTAATTTCCCCCCTCCACCCACTCCACCCACCCACCGCTTTTCTTTTTGAAGGGGGAGGAGGAGAAAAGAACATACGGCATGAGGCCCCGACATTCATTACAACATCCTGAAACATTGAAACATCTCATTTTCCCCCACAATGAAATATTAATTCATGAGGGATCATGTCATGAAATGTATCTTCCTGTTTCCACACTTAAAAGCGAGAGAGGGAGAGAGAGAGAGAGAGAGAGAGAGAGAGAGAGAGAGAGAGAGAGAGAGAGAGAGAGAGAGAGAGC
>NC_085870.1:39244953-39317453 GCF_034702125.1 Engraulis encrasicolus
GCAAGACTGTTGAAGAGCGTCTGCGATATTGACATTAAAACTCAACACACAGAATGATACCAATTGAAATTTCATAGTGCTCCCTTTGGGGAGAGGGAGAGAGCCAGCCATGCCGATGTGAGATGAATAATGAAACTTCTTTCTCTCTTTGCTCATTTTTTATTTAATGTGGAACCCTCTTTTGTTGCTCGCCAAAATCTCCTTGGGACGGAAGAGAGCGTTGCACAGGTGTGGAGGCTGCAAGAGAAAAGCAGGAACTGGGGGTGGGGGAAAGAAGCCTCTTGCTGTGTTACACAGAGACTACTGCAGGAAGGTTAAAGAGATATTTGTGAAGCCTTCTCGGGGTGGCTTATCGACAACTTCCTGAATTGGTCGTGACTGATGAGCTGGACTGAATGTAATTGAAATTGACTCTGCATGTCAAGTGTTGAGGTTAAGAAGCCGACTTGATAGTGAGCCAGCATCTACTGTGTCAAAGGCAGATTTCACTGCTTACATAAGGATGGGGCTACTTGAATTCCGTATCATGACATGGCTAAGACAAGCGTTTATCTGCTATATCTAATGAGAGGGTAGATGGCAAAATACACAAATTGGATAATGTCATAGCCTACTTAATTTTGTCTATGTCTATAGGCCTAATGCTTTGCTTTATTACATGTAATTAAATGAAAAATAACCATGAACATCCAGTACAGTGTAATAATAATTTTCAATAAAAATGTCATAAACATTTTTTGTGAAAGCACAAGTAGGCCTACAACTAATAATGCATGAACAGGAAACTAGACATATACCGTATGAAAAATGGATGAGTCAAACAAGGTATACATCTAAATAAATGTAGATGGAATTGGTTTTCTGCAAAAGTGATGGTGAGTTGAATGGAAACGGAAAGGCAGTGGTGACCCAATACCATGAGTCACTCATGGACCTACATTTTAACCTTGTCAAGAGTACAGACATGAAGAATAGTCCGTAGTGATAGCCTCAGAACATTTCTGTTTCTGTGTCTGCGTGTGTGTGTGTGTGTGTGTGTGTGTGTGTGTGTGTGTGTGTGTGTGTGTGTGTGTGTGTGTGTGTGTGTGTGTGTGTGAGAGAGAGAGAGGGGGGGGCAGAGAGAGAGAGACAGAGAGACAGAGGGAGACAGAGACAGAGGAAGAGAGCAAGAGAAAGAAAAAAAGAGAGAAGCCGAGGGAGGGAGAAGAATGCCTGCAAGTATGCATGAATTTCTTGTGCATGTGTGTAAATCTGGACATGTGTCTGCATTAATGTGTTTGTGCAAATATTTAAATGTGAGCTTGTATGTGTGTGAGCGTGTGCGTGCATGTGTGTTTGTCTGTGTTTGCATATTGTGTATATCTTTTAGATATCTTGACAGCTGCAGAGGGTTAACTATGGGAGTTATACCAATAAATCCCAGTTTTGCCATGCGGTAGGGTGGGCAGTTGACAGCAAAAAATATATGCAGGAATATTTGGCAGGAAAAAATATTCCCTCACATTAAATAGGGATTTATTCAAGTGATGGAAATATAAGCATTGTATCCAGTATGTAAATTGAAAATTGTAGCAGTAATGTTTGTATTACCAATACATTATATTATTATAGCAAAAAGAATGTGGATTCAGCAATTTGGCAAAGGAATACACAGAGATGCACATGACGAGCTTTGCTGTGGTCCAGTTTAACCATTGACATTCTCCAGGGCATGGTCGTAACTACCATTGAGGACACAGAGGTCATGTCCTCTGTATTTTTTTCCAGTAATGTAAAATGTATCTAAAATGAAAATCGATATATGATCAACAATGATGAATTCAGTCTGTCTGTATACGCCAACCCTATTTATCCTCAAGGCAGTGATTAAGGAAAACAAACTTAAGAGTTTGACGGAAGTGTTCGAAACATTCCAGATGTACAGTATGTAGTACAGCGCGCAGTATTTGACCCCAGTATTTGAAAATGTCTGGTTACGGCCCTGCTCCAGGGTGTTGTGGTGAGCTCCATTATATAATGTCCCAGGAGGACTCTGGAGGTGACCATGCTGGTCAGGGAGAGAAGAGGCCTCAGAGCAACGTGTGAAATGGTTACAGATATGTGAGGAGAGTTGTGCACGCTCTCAACCAGGGATGTCAAACTCAGACCCCAGGGGCCAAATCTGTCATTTTATTCAGCCGGCGAGATCATTTCAAATGTGTGTTACAGTTGGCCCAAATAAACCATTCATTTATAGCGTAACAAGACTTGAATGTGAAATTTGGTGTGTCACAGGAATATGAGTGAGCCCTGGCCAATGAAACAGCTCACACTCATATACTGTACAACATAATATATGCCGGCAGGGATATTTGGACTACCAAAAGCGTGTTTGCAGAATTTAGCTATGAGAATTAAGTGCATGCTTGCACAATTTGTCACATTTAAAAAATATATATATACAGTATATTAAGTGATTTCATTCTAGATTTTAGGAGCTTAATCTATGTTCCAAACGGATCAAAACCAATTGGAAAAATGTGCCACACATCAAAGACAGATAGAGGTATAAAGGTTTGACTGGTTATAACATAATAACAGAAATACATACTGAGTTGACCAAACATAAGGCATGGATGGGCTTTCTGATTTGGAAGTCTCTTCATCAGGGATGGTTTTGACTCTGCCCAAATGACACATGTGCCACACTCATACAGTAACACTGCATTGGAGATGAGAGGAAGTCTTATCCTGTCGGGAGAAAAGCAAAAACAAAGCTGCTTTGTATTCATTTTGTAAAAACAATAAAAGTGATACATTCAACAACATAATTGTAAGTGAGCCGCCGTTGTTGTGTGAACACAACAGTCACTTCTTCACTACGTCATGACACATCTATGAAAATGTGCACATGACGTTTTTGACAGAGGGGGAGGTGTTGCGATCCAAATGCTTTCCAAAGTGTTGCTCAACAAAGCGGATAAGTGATGAAACATCTACTCTCCAGGCAACACTAGTTACTCCTCATATTACCTGATGAGTGCTTCAAGCCTGTCTGGTCACAGCAGGGCACAATCAAGCATTCCCTGCTTTGCTTTCTATCTCTGTCTCTCATCTCATATTTGCCATGTACTCTCCCTTTCTCTGCCTGTCTTTTTCCCCCATCATTGTGCGCACTCTCTTTGCCTTTCTCACTCCCTACTTTCCTCTTCTCTCACTATCTTTCTTTCTTTCTCTCTCTCTCTCTCTCTCTCTCTCTCTCTCTCTCTCTCTCTCTCTCTCTCTCTCTCTCTCTCTCTCTCCTTCTCTCTCTGGTTACAATCACCCCCTCTCTCTTTCCCTCCGTCTCACCCCTTCTCCCCACAGCTTCTTCACTTCCGTGATGGCTTTCTAAAAATATCGGTCCTGTTTCCCTCGCCCACCGCTGACAGTAGCACATCAAGCTCTGACACGAGCGAGTTGGCCACCCCTGAATCACCAACATCGGCGCCAGACTGTCTCAGGAGCCCTTCTCTCTCTCTCTCGCTCTCTCTCTCTCTCTCTCTCTCTCTCTCTCTCTCTCTCTCTCTCTCTCTCTCTCTCTCTCTCTCTCTCTCTCTCTCTCTCTCTCTCTCTTTCTCTCTGTGCCTGTATCACATGCTCCTGTCCCAAAAGGTTAATAACCTGCCGAAAATGTCACAGACGCGTCAGTGGCGATGTTACAGCTTCGAAGAGCTGAGGGGCCTGAGTCTCGGACTGCCAGGGCAGATTATTGGGGTTTGATTTAAGTAAATAAGGGTGCTCACCTACCTCCACCTCCCAGGAGAAAGGTTGAGAGGGGATTGAGAGGGGAAGGATGGAGAGGGTGGTAAAAGGTGTGTGTGTGTGGGGGGGGGAGTAGAGTCATGGGGATCACTGGAGAGGTGGAAGACAATACATCAGGAAGACAGCCAACTCCAGGGCTCTAGAGGAGGCAGTTATCTTCAGGGGCTCCTATGCATTGCACACCTTAAGAAGTTTCTCTTTTTTGTGTGTCATTCTAAAAGGAAATTTCAGAAACATTTTTCAGCAGATGTCTCGTGTAATGCCTGCCTCACACTGTGTTACTCCAGAATGGGTTTTGAGATTATTTTCTTTCATGCCCTGAGATTACTTACTAGCCTGAATCAAATGTATTAAGAGCAGCTATCAGAGTTACTATATTTCAGCTTTTTGGTTTCATAGAATGAATCCTTTTGGCAGACTTTTCACAGTGCCTTATACCACAAGGATCTTTTGAAACGGTTTCACAAAAAACCTCTTGACAATTCATACCCGTGGCAAGCTCAGGTATGAATCAGACGTCATGATGAATCCATTTGATAACTGGCCAGATGTTCTGTGGCATCTCTGACAGCTCTGAAATATTAATCGCATGTCGTTTCCCCCTACAATACAGATGCGCAGCGAGAGATGTCATCCGACGACAGCGCTCCCTCATCAGATGGCGTAAGCAAGGCTCCAGGAGCTTCCCATCCGGGGCTCGACGACAGGGGTTCCTTTACAGAACTCTCCTGGGTGTTCCGTCTCCTGGGCGAGTATTTGTCAGATTTGAGACAACATTCTCAACCAAAAAGATTTTTGTTTTTTTTGTTTTTTATGCTAGCAAGTTTGAGTACGATCATGCATGAGTGCACACAGAAGCCTGCTTTGGAGAAAGTCTTGTTGTTGGTAGTGGTGGTGTGGCTTTTGTCTCGGTTGTTTAGTTTCATATTGCAGCTGTTTTTTAAGAAGAAACTGTTTTCTGTTCACAGTTACCGCTGTGTTTGTGCAGGGAGGGTGATGCAAATGTTTTTAGAGATGTTTTGACTGGGGCTCTCAGGTTCAGGCCGTCTAGGCGGCCTATGATGTCAGATCATCTCTGCACGCCCCCACCGGATCCCCTTGTGAGTCTGACAGTCCATTAGCCTGTCAGGGTGAACCTATGCACTTGAGTTATGGATGCTAAGCAGTCAGGTGACGATTCCTCCCCCTTGCAATCCGACAGAATAAAATAGATCCGTCTGCTCAAATGGGCCCGGAAATTTGCTTTTCCCCTTCCCTTAATGGAGAGCGTTGGCAGTGTTTGTTCCTCTTGGGTATCCTTAGCCCTTTTTTCCCCTCCTCCTCCCCTCTCCCATCCCCCTCTCCCCTCCTCCTACCCCTCGTCCATGTGCTAGGTGAAGGATGGATGCACATGAGAGTGAGTAAAGTATCACCCCAGGCCAGGGAGATGGAGACAATGAGGGGGAGAGCTCTGGGCCCTCACCTCCTCCAGTAGACCCTGCAACACTCCTCCCTCTCTCTCTCTCTCTCTCTCTCTCTCTCTCTCTCTCTCTCTCTCTCTCTCTCTCTCTCTTATGCCTCTCCCTCTCTGTCTCTCTCTCTCTCGCTTCCTCTCTCTCATGCCTCTCTCTCTCTCTCTCTATCTCTCTCTCTCTCATACCTCTCCCTCTCTGTCTCTCTCCTTCTCTCTGAGCCACACACAGCACACAGAGGCTTCACATCAAACAAAGATGACACCTAACACACGCTGATCAGCCTTTATGGATGGCCAGAGGAGAGCAAGTTTTCATAATCTTTCTATTTTTATGACTGTGTGGGATGGCTCGGAATATCCCACTCTATAAACATGTCTCCGGCCAAGGTGGTGGTGGAGGCATTACGGGCCAAGGAGCGACGCCATTAGCGATGAAATATTGTAATCACGTCCCCTTTTATTCATTTAGCAGATGAAACTTTTAAACTGAAAGCCTACATCTGTCTGTAATGAATTCTCGCTGCCCAAACGGATTTCCGGTTAAATTACTCATGTGATAAAGGCACGCCGCTGCGGCTGTACTTGTCGCGCTGGCACATAGGAGGAGAACCCATCATGGTCATCTCTTTTTTTCTGTCTGCGAGCCCCAATCACTGATTGGAATCAAGGCCTTGTTATTGATCAGCTGCTACCGGCAGCAATCCCCCTGTGATCTCGATCCGCGTGGAAACGCTTGCTGGCCACGGGCCGCTTACTTCCCACTCTTTCCCTCTTGCTTGAACCGAAAGCCCCGACCGATATGATGGTATTGCTCACCGGGGAAAAATGCCCCAAGATTTATCAGGCTTGATGCTTTTCCGTAATGGCTACATTTCTCTACGTGAGACTTGCGTCACTTCTCAGAAAGGCATTATTATGATCAACGCTGATTTCGTGCAGACATCTGGCGAATACTGTCCAAACAATTTTCGGGGTTTTTTTTGTACCTCTTGGGTGCGCTTACTACAAATGAGGTAAATGAACGTTTCTGCAAACACGTGCATAGATGTGGTTTTAAATCTTTGTATTTTGTGTTGTTGTTGCACATCCAAAATTTAATTTAATGTATTTTTGTGGCAGATTGAAAATACCATGATAGATGGAGCAGACCTGTGCAAACCATTGGAGTCTCCAGTGTTGAACATGCTCCCCGACTTGTAATATGTCTTTGTGTGACAATAGTTAATTACAAAGGGCAATTAAAAACACATTTCACTATGAGTGGACAGCGTGCAATTCATCACCGAGTTAAAATCCACTATCAGGAGATTACTTGATTAGTTGGCCTGCCTGTTTGGGTTACAGTGCTAATAAGTCAGCCAGGAGATGCAATGCAGCCTCCATTAAGGCTCTCTCCCTGTCTTGTGTGCGACTCCGGTGGACATCTGCCCCGGCTCTGTCCCGGACCCGGCAGTCTCCTGCATCAGCTGCTGACTGGGTTTCCGTGTGCCACAGACCACATATGCTTCTGGCATCTGTTCAATTGAGCAGCCATAAGCCTGCGTCTGCCATAACAGACACGTCATGCAGCGACGACGGCGCGTGTATGTGGCTCTGATGATGTTTCGGTGTTCAAAGGGCTTGAAATTATTTGAATTAGTTGTCCACATTTCATAATGTAGCCTGTCAAGAACGGGAAGGGTGACGGGGGCATCAAAGGGATTCATTTCAAAAACAGATATTTTCCTTGAGTCTATTAAAGCCTCAAGGATCTCTCTCTCTCTCTCTCTCTCTCTCTCTCTCTCTCTCTCTCTCTCTCTCTCTCTCTCTCTCTCTCTCTCTCTCTCATATTAAACAGGCAGTGAGGAGGAGCTGGTTCCCATTGTATCAAACACAGGGGGCATAGGTGAACCCACTCATAACAGAGAGAACAATCTGCCTTTGATATATGTGACTAATTTCAGCCAGTGACAGGAAGCTGATTTGGTTTAAGGTCCATCTTTAACGGCAGGCCGAATAAAAACACAGCGTTCGTTTATACAGGTGTAATAAATACAATTTGATTGACCTGAAGTCCCTGGTGGGAGAACTTAAATGGCCAGTAACTGATATTTTGATTGGCCTCAAAACCACAGAGATGTCTCTGGTGCCAGTGTCTCATTTCCTATCTCACCTAAACGTGATGACTGTTAGTCGATGGTGAGCGAGTTATACCGCGGGGTGATTGAGGGATTCGTCAATAACTGCTAAAGCAGAGGTGCTACATCCATTGGCAGGGCTAAAGAGCCTCAGCCAATAGTATGTATATTCACACACTGACGCAAATGACACCTATCACATATTTTTCTTCACCTGATTTACATCCGTTAAGAGAGAGTTAGATGAGCAAGGTCGAAAGAGAGACACAGCAAACGTTTCCAGCCAAGTCCCTGCTGCTGCCTAACGTCTGGTCCTAAATCAAGCCCTTAATAGCTGCTGTTGTCATTGTGCTCCAAAAGCAATGATGGTACCTCTGTTGACCTTCTCCGAGATGCTCTGCCATTAGTGACAATGTCTATTCGCTATTCATTGATTCGCTTTTCTATCTATCTATCTATCTATCTATCTATCTATCTATCTATCTATCTATCTATCTATCTATCTATCTATCTATCTATCTATCTATCTATCTATCTATCTATCTATCTATCTATCTATCATTTGTTTGCTTGTTTGTTTGTTTGTTTATAGCCTATGAATACATGACTGTTTTCCATTAATGAAGGTTTGGAGCATGACAAATAGTGTTAGTGGTCATAGGAAGAAGATGCTGAAAACCTTGCCTTGCTGGGATAACATTAATCAAGATTTACATTTTATTGTCTATGGCTGATATGCGTATCGTAGCAATCATGTGCACCAAATTGGAAACTAAACCAGACGCAATTAAGAGAAAAAAAGAGATCTCATTTTATTTTTTGTTGTGTCTTTCTCAAAAGTTAATGATAGGCATGATTGCTCTTTTGGTCATTATTGTCGGTGAAGAATGTTGAAGGGCAGATGGGCCGGCGCCGGCTTGCAATCACAACCCTGCTCTCATCTGAGCCCTCATATTCCAGTGACTTGTAAACGCTGTATCTAAAGTAATGGCTTCTATCAAAGGCCAGTTAATACAATGCATCGATATCAGATATTACACCTTGGGAGCCCTTTCAGAGGGCATTGTCTGGGACAACGGCAGCTCATACAGTGCAGAGATTGCAATTGGGTTGGTTGATGGTAGGTAGCGCTTTGCAGGAAAGGAATCCATGCAACAGTTCAGCAGCACCGCACTTGTCTGTCATACCACTGTGGCTGACATGGATCAATATCCAATTCTGCTTGCATTGCCTTTACCTGATAACCACCATTCAGATCAAATTACCTGTCCTAAAATCTCTGACGTCTCAATTGCGCTTGTCAGCCAAGGCCCCCTGGTGAGAGGGTGATGTTCATAAAATTGCTCCCCGCTGACTGGCATGGCATGGGGGGGGGGGGGGTCATACCAACACAAGCTGACTTGTGTATTACACAATTTCACATTTGCAGCTCTGTTATCTGCCATTACAGATGTGACATGTAATAGTATTTCCACTGTGGGGGGAATGAGGGTCTAGTCCTCCTGGCCGTTTGGGTCCCAGTGGGATTGGGTTATAAACTGCATGGTCTCAGGGTCAGCCCCCTAGCCTGTATCTCAGTCTCCCCTTGAGCTGTTGAGTGCACAGCTTGTAGTTTGAGTCTTTCCCTCAATTTGGGGAGATATTGAAAACTTTTGCCTTTAGATTGTCATACCTGGGGTGCATCTCTCGAAACCATAGTTGCTAACCACGTAAGCTACTTTGTTGTTTTCAATGCAATTTCCCATTGTCAATCACTAACTGGATAACAACTACACTTTCAAGAAACACACCCCTGGTTTGTTTGTTGGATTGAGTGATTGATTATTTTTAGGTTATTGACTCATTTGGATATCTTTTGCCATTAATAGTCATTTATAACTTACAATTTTCATCCTGCCATGACCACTCAGTCTGAGGTACGTAGACGGAAATTGTAAGTTTTTATTAGCAAAAAAATTAATAAATATGACTGAAGCATATTAATTTAAAACTACTGTGTCTCCACTTAATTTCTGCATCATAATTAAATCGTTCACCATCCATATCTATCCACACCAATCCGTTCTTTGTTTTGCAGGTTACTAAAACCTTTGCAATGTCCCTTTCAAACCATTGAATATTCTGTCCACTGTTTATGGATTCATGGGGGTGCCAGAGGCAGATTGTGAGAGTGGCTGGTTTAATGTTCTGGATGACTCTCTCTGTATTTGGCTACCTCAGCTGCTGAGTCTGTGCTGGCCTCAGTCCAAGGTTGCTGGCATAATTTCAAAGGGTAGCATGTTGCAGTTCTACTGTCAGTTGCTCTCTCCACGTTATCCATTCAATTCCCAGGTGTTTTTGTAACACAGACAATGGTCTTAACATTGCACTTGAAAAGGCCCTGAGTCAATATGTTCACCTTTACTACGATGCCTTTTTGTAAAGACAATGCTTCACACCCTCTGTAGGCCTACGTGTAGTCCATTTAAAATAAATGATTAATCAAAAGCAGAATTTAATGCATCATTGATATCACTGCTTATGATAATGTATTTGACAGAAAGATTACTGCATTTAACATGTGCTTCGAACATACTCAATAATTTTGTTGAGACTGTACCAAATGAATTGGCTGGTGGGTTGCCATGAAAACAAATGTAATGAGTAGAAGAAAACAAGGAAGAATCCAGTGAGTTTGATAGTTGGCCTGGACTACACATGAGATCCACAAACTTGGTTTCACACTCGCTAACCTTGTGAGATAGCCATTTAGCCTTTGCGGCGCACCACTGCACTCTTCGTGTACCGTTCTGGTTTCACTTTGGTCTTTCTGAAAGTGAAAGATAGATAAACCTACATCCTCCTGAGAAGAAAAAAAGAATATTTTTCAGAAGCGATTGTCTAAAGCCCGGGGATATATGTTGGTTGGTTCTTTAGGTCTTTGTTTATCATCTAAGAGTCAACTTACCTGAAACCATTGTAGTTATTGATTTGACCTGTAATGTCAGGAAGATCACCACAAGCTCTGTTTCACAATTTCCGCACGTAGAGTGTGCTCACTGACTTCCACAGTTCACTGCAGGTTTGCTGTATGTTGCTCTTCCTATCGCTATGCTGGTGACAAGCAATTTCTGTAGGCCTACACTACCTCCATAAAATACCCAGGGCTTTCCACCAGAATCTTTATCCCAATTGGTTTGTTCCAAACAGAGACAGCATTTTAACGTTTCCCAATCAGTCAGAACAAAAAAAATCTGTTTCCGGAACGGAACGGTTAATTACGTTCTCTGTCAGCTGTTTACAGTAACATATAAAATTTGCTATAAAAAAGGCTGTGAAATCATCAACGCAATACTATTAAAACGCAATACTATTAAAACCTCCATTAAATTAGAAAAGAATGATTTAAAACAAATGAGTTGTTTGTTGTTAACCAAAGGATTTTCTACACAACGTCAACGTCAACAACATTATAAAGTCACATGACTATGCCATTCATGGGCAACAACAAAATCCCACTTCTATGAGGAACAAAATAAAAAACTGTTTTAACCCGGTTACCATTATTTTTAATAAGTGTTTCTGTTCCCGAACATAAAAAATCATACAAATTCTGGTTTCATTTTGGTTCCATGTAAAACAGAAAACGTTCCCCGTTTTGGTTTTCGTTCCCTGAACTGGTTCAAAGCCCTGGTTATACCACCTGCAATCTGTACTACATTAACTATTTGTAAGCATTAAAATGTTTGTATTTTATGTGCATTGACTAGTTGTTTTGATGTCTAATCATGATCGAGAATATTCATCTTTTTTGATGAAAAAAAAGCTGGAACAAAAACACTCACAATGATGTCAATAAAAAAACAATACCTCTGCTCTGAACCTTGTAATTCAGGGCATGCTCTGCTATCCCTCAAAAATTAAGAACATATTTCATGTGCCAGACTGCACTGAGTATGCCAGTGTGCGTGTGTGTGTGTGTGTGTGTGTGTGTGTGTGTGTGTGTGTGTGTGTGTGTGTGTGTGTGTGTGTGTGTGTGTGTGTGTGCGCGCGCGTCTGTGTGTGCTCGTGTTTGTGTGCGCCCGTGCTGGTGAAACGGTGCCCGGTGTGTCCTGCCAAGGAACCTTATCGAATGGTTAGTTCTTTTTTCTCGCCTCTCAGATGAGCTTTAGCTGGAAAGCCTCCGGCACTTCCGCTGCGCTAGAGGAGCGCGAGCGAGTGCTGCTGTGTGCCTTTGCCTTTTTCCCTGCGCCTCTTTCTCCCTGTGCCTGTGCCTTGCATTAGATTGAGAATTCAATTGTGTGGCCATGATAAATGCTGCAGATACACCCCGGCATTGGGAAACAAATGAGTTACAGAAATAGTACAAACGCCACATGATTAAACGCGGACTGGCTTTACACGTGAGGCAATTTCACAAGTGATTTGGAAGGGCACAGGGGGCTGCAGCCTCAAAAAAAAGAAGAAGAAGAAGAAAGGAAAGAAGTTGAAATTCACAGAACATGTATATGTTATATTACTCATTACTCACGGCCCTCATCAGAACAGTGCCAAGGCCTGCAGTTATGTGCTCTGTGAACTCGGGCCAATTACACCTCCCCTCCCACCGCCAACCACCAGCCACCTCCTCGGAAAATTCATGAGAGGAGAACATGATATATGCTGACTCCACCTATTTCTGCGATATTATAGCTAAAACCTACTATAAGAAATACCCTGAGCGTCTGATTAGCTTTAACGAATGTGTAAGTGATATGTACTTAGCCAGGGGGTATGTTCGGGTACTAGCAGACCGAGTAATTAAAGCTATTGTCTCACAGAGCAGAGCGGAGCGCAAGTGGATTAACCTGTGCATCAGCTGTGACCATAAGGAGCCCGCTAAAGAAGGGATTTGGGAACGGATGGAAGGAGAGGACAATGATACTTTATATGACGCTGTAAGAAGTTTCACTCTCACTCACTAACCCCCATTGCAGTGGAGTAAAATGGTATATGTGGTGTGTGTGTGTGTGTGTGTGTGTGTGTGTGTGTGTGTGTGTGTGTGTGTGTGTGTGTGTGTGTGTGTGTGTGTGTGTGCGTGCGTGTGCGCGTGAGTGAGTGAGAGAGAGAGAGAGAGAGAGAGAGAGAGAGAGAGAGAGAGAGAGAGAGAGAGAGAGACCGAGAGAGAGAGAGAGAGAGAGAGACCGAGAGAGAGAGTATGTGCATGTATATATGTGTGAGAGAGTGAGAAGAAGGTTTTGAAAAAGACAGTGTGTATGTCCGTGTGCGTGTGTGCATGCATGCATGTGTGGATGACTGTGTGTGCATGCATACGGTACGTGTTGTGTGCATGCATATGTGTGCGTGTGTGCACACGCGCGTCTGTGCGCGCCCGCATGCGTGCGTGTATGTGTGTGCACGCATCTGTGTCTGTCTGTGTTTGCAAGTAAGTAAGTAAAAAGAGAGAGAGAGAGCGAGGGAGCAAGGGAGGGAGGGGGAGTTTGTTTTCCTGTGCCGGCGGCGCTATACGCCTAAGTGTGATCGACACTAATAAGAGTCTTCCTCCAAACACTGTAGCTCTTGATGACAGCACCGGGGTGGATATGATGACAGTCAATACAGCATTTCTGTAAAAATGACTAAAGCACTCTGAAGCGGCGCCCCTACTGACCCGCGCTGAGTGCCGCCAGGCAGCCCCAGCCCTCAGATCAGCGCTGATACCTGTACAGCAAGACACCAGACTCTCTTGCCTCTCTCTCAATGATCGGCCCACGCAGGCGTCTGCAGACTGGACAGCGAGACTCCAGCCTCCTAATGATCAGCATGAGTACTGTAGCTGGTTGCAGACAGTACAGTATAGTATGGAAGGACTCCAAAACACTCTTGTCTCATGGCTATCACTTACTCTTTTTTTCTTAGTCTTCCAGATACTACATTGGCTGGCCAAATGCTGTTTGTTGTTGTTTTTGTTATTGCTGTTGGTGGTGTTATTGTCTTTCATTCCACCTCAACAGAAGGATATCTTTTCATTCGTCTCAAGCAGTACCATTTATTTCTATTGCATAATTTTTCTTGAACATTTCAACGTCTTTTGTCATTGTTATCACTTCAGGTAGAATAAGTGTCAAACATACTGTAAGACTTTTATTAGAAAGGTCTGTCGCAATCAGGAAGTGGGTTTTCAACATTAAACTGATCCTTCAATGTTTATACTGCTATGCACAAGACATTTCAAGCAATTACCTACACCATATTAAGAATGAAGATCTCACTTCCCCATTGTCTCTAAAGAAGTCACCCCCTGGTTTGTTTTGACACTGCAAGAAAGTGAGCAGAGTTTGACCTCGGAAGTTCATTGAAAGGCACCTCGTCCAGGTTTTTCTGGGTTTTCACATTTATTTAGTGTGCTACGTGCCTTAAGCTATACTTTCGCTGGCCCAAAATAAAACTGTGCTGCTAACTTTCTTGGGGAAAAAAGTGGTTAGCATTTTAATCTGGGCACAATACAGCAGCAATAACATTGCTCTGAACCTTCCCACCCCAGTAATCAAGTGTTTACAATGTGGTGTTTACTTTTTTCGGGGTAGAAGCAATACACACACACAGATATGAATCAAAGCAGTTCTGTTATTTTGTGCCCAGAAGAATAAGGCCACCTTATCTGCATGCAGGTAGAGAAGAGAAGAGAAGAGAAGAGAAGAGAAGAGAAGAGAAGAGAAGAGAAGAGAAGAGAAGAGAAGGTGTGATAATGCTGACGCTCATCAGGATGACACAATTTGATGGTCACTAATTTTATGACACAATTTGGTGGTCACTAAGGAGTGCTATTTGGCTCAAGGAAATTTGTTACTTTCTACTTTGTAAGTTAAGCCAAATTAAACTTCAGTTGTTGCTGTTGTTCGAGTCTTGCCAAGGATTTCCAATGGCACACTGCTTGATTACGTGTAAATAAAAATGTACTATGTTGGGCTGCCACCTGAACTAGGGATGTGCACGAATATTCGAAGGTTCGAATATTCGTTTTCCTTTCGAATTTAGAATAGTCCTGTCGAATAAAAAAATCCAGCCAGTAAAAAAAAAAATCTGTGTTTGCCTCCCTTGCAGTGTTAAGTGACAAATGAAAAGTACTGCAGGGTTACATTAAATTAACCTAGTAGCTCCCCTGTATTCTAATTTCTCTGGTAGGTCTAGATACGATGCTCATATTTCATTTCCAACACATAAGGCGAGTGTGTCTGAAAGCGTTCCGCCCCCCGCCGACACGACACACACAGCCAGGGAGAAGCCACGCATCTCGTGCATTTCAGGAATGGGCATTGGGCATTCATAAATAAATCGCTGACACTGTAAATCTGCTATTGGTGATGGTTTTTTAAACATGGACTGCCATCTGTAACTGTTGGGGAATAATGTCACATCAATTTGCGTCTGATTTGACCAGCGCAAAGTTCTGCAAGGTAAGCTACTTGTAGCTGTTAGCCAACGTCAGTGTCAACAATGGCAGGTTATTTCAATACAGGTATCTCTAAAACGCTAATAATGATAAGCTAACAAACGAAGTAAGCTAGCTGAGTACTCTTAGCTGAGGCGATTTTATTTGGCTCACTACACTATAATCTGCAACTATTTGGGGGTCGTTTCATATGGCGTTGCTTCGGATTTGTGAAACAAACTTTGTAAAAGCCACCCCTGTAGCCGTGTGAATCGGGATACTGTCTGTCAACAATGTCAATTGCTAACTAGTTCTAATGCAGCCCAACTAGCGAACAACTGTTCAGTGGGGTTTACTTTGCCGTGCCACGAGAATGGAAGGAGGGGAAGGGAATGATAAATATTTCTCGTCACGGACGCACAGACCTCTTCCAGTGAACGTGCTGCTGGACGTTCAGAGGTGTACACTCGACAGCATTTTCTAGGGTGACTTCAGGTAATTTGAGCCACTTTTTGGTAAATCGCTTGGGAAAATAACAAAATACCATCTATGCACTTTTAATGTGTATATATAATTAATAACTACTATATTTCACCATTTTGTGTTGGAAGTATATTATAAAACATAATTATTTAGGCCCCACAAGTCTTGAAACCCTGGATGTGGCAACTTTTTTGGAAGGAGCCGCTTCAGCTAATTTGAGCCACCTTATCTGGTAATTTGAGCCGGTTAAATAAAAAAGGGAAAAAGTCAATAATTCATCATTCCTTTTCATACTAAATCACAATTCTGTACAGCCACATGTCTCTGGACAGTGTTCATCCTATTTTTTCACTTTTTCTGTCTCCTCTCTTTTCATCTGCATTCATTTCTTTTCACCTGTCATCTTCCTTAATTTTTCCTCCAAAAGTACACAAACATGAGCTAGCTACCGCTAAACAGCAGCAAACAGCAGCAAACTCCCATTGATTATAATGGTGGCTCAAATTAGCTGAACGTGGTGGCTCAAATTACCTTAACCCACTGAGCTAACAGTTGAAACACCATAAACATACTTTTTTCCAAAAAGGGTAATAATATGCCACACTAACAAACATTAATATAGTGCATACCATCCACACAGAAAACATACTTTGTTTTTATGTGTATATCTACTGGTATATGTAAGTTATAATACTTATAATAATTTGGCTAACTTTAGCGTGCCATGCTAAATTCCATGCAACTTTCTGGTGCAGCCTTCATTGGAATAAGTATCCCGCCCACCATATCAATCAAAACTCAATAAAATCCCCTGTTACATGTAATGAACTGTTGTGGCAACAGATTCCCATACTTTGTAGTCATTGGGTCTCATTTCCAGAGGGGCTAGAACCCCAAAACCTTAAATGGCTCATTTTTAGCTGATGGCTCAAATTACCTGAAGTCACCCTAGTTATTGCTCCCCCCTTGTGCTGTAGATGGAAGGCCACTGTAAATAAGTATTGAACTCTTTATGATACGTCGCGGAATTAAGGCTACATATTTACATCATGTTTCAAGGGATGACGGTGGGAGTCCCTCAGTCAGCAAACGTCTTTTTTTTTTTTTTTTTTCGAATTTCGAATAACATTCGAATAGTGGCCATCGAATTTCGAATAGGGTTTTTGGCAGAAATGCACATCCCTAACCTGAACAAATGTCTTCTTCAGAGCCTATCCAGCTACAATAACACAGGGTTTGGACTGTATTTTTGCATGTCCCTACATTTGTTGCGCTCTGTATCACACAAACATGCACATACACACACACTTACAAACATAAACATGCAAGCAGGCATTTGCACAGACGCACACACACTGTTCAATTATCTGGAGGGTCACTGTGTGGATGGACCTGATAAAAAAATACACACATTCTGGAGAGAGAGAGAGAGAGAGAGAGAGAGAGAGAGAGAGACCAGAGACCAGAGGTGCCAGTCTCCAGAATGTCAGCCACAGCAGAGACAATGCTTCCCTCGACGCAGTCACATCCCCAAGTGATCCTGCTAACAGACTCAAATGGTAAATTTTTGGATACAAAGAAACTATTTCCCGGGAAGAGGGTGCTATCTAAACGCTGCAGCAACACAGTACAGGCAATGACACTCCTGAAAAGGGAAACACTGCACAGCCCTGAATGCTTGATCATCCACACTGGAACGAATGACCTGCATAGACTGCAGAACAACACCGCTGCGGCTATGATCCGGATGGCAGAACAGGCCAGCACAGAGTTTCCGGAGTCACACATCGTACTGTCAACACTGCTGCCAAGGACAGACACCCCTCCTCATGTCATCCACAATACGAATATGGAGGTCGCAAGTGGATGTGCTAAATTCCCCAATATTCATTTAGTCCATCACCCAACTATCGGCCCGTGGGACCTGTATGATGGTCTCCATTTACATAAAAAAAGGGTGAGGATCTTTGCTAAGTCCCTGAAAGATGCTTCATTCCGGCGTAATCCTGGGCCTTTTGCCATCCGTCCCAGACAACATGCAAGTCTGCCTCCTCACCACCCCACCGGGAAGAAGAGAGAGGCAAACCCAACAAGGCCTCACTTCCAAAGGCCATCTCAACTCACCTCACCACCTCTTACACACCTTTCACAAAATAAGCTTTCAGTGCCATCTGCCACACCCCCTCCCCAACAACCTGCTCCTTATGTCCCACAGACCCCTCCCCCTCCCTACCCAATGCAAAAGAGTAATGCTTTGGCAGTTACTCCTCATGTCCCTGTCCACCCACCACACCACCCACCACAACAAAGAATTGTTGTGCCCACTCAATGCCCCAAAATGAGCAGTTCAAGCTGGCCCTTAAACCCAGCAAGACCACCCTCTTCCACCTGCCCCCCTCCACACCCACTACAAAAGATGAATAGAGCAGCTACTGCCCAACCCCCCCTTGCACATCAACCAAAACAGAGTCCCGCTACGCACACCCCGTTCCCCCCCCATCCCCACCGTCCAAGTCAGAATGATGCTGCTGATCCTGCCCACTCATTTGCGACTCGAGAACTGGAGGACATCAGAGAGATGCTACACATCCTGTGCAGCCAACTTATAAGATAAGAATTTTAATTATTTTCATATATACAGTAAGTTGGACTGATAACAAAATATTTTGAAAAAAAAAAAAAAATGCCAAAAAAAAAAAAAAAATGAAAAAAAAAAAAAAAAAAAAAAAAAAAAAAAAAATGCAAAACATTTTGAAAAAAAAAAAAAAAAGATGGAAAAAAAAGATGACAAAAAAAAAAAAAATGGCACATATTGATGTTCAGATGTATGTTATCACTTAATACACAGATGTATTATTGTTACTTTTATTTTTACCATTTTATTCTATACACAACAGGAGATTAGTGTGTGTATGTGTGTGTATACGTAGGATGTATGTGTATAAGTATGCAGAAACATGCATTTCAGTGTCTGTGCATACACATTTGTATCCTATATATCTGTATTAAGCACACTATACATAATGACCCTAAAATAGCAATACCACTGTCACTCAAGTAAAAAAAAAAAAAAAAAAGGAGAAAAGAGATACATGTATTGTAGAATGGAAAGTATAGAATAGAAATGTATGTATTGTTGTTTGCACATATAGACTGTATAGAAGTATAGCTTGATAGGTTTTTTTTCTCTTTTTTGTTTTATCTTGGGTTATTACATTTATTCTTTTTGGTCATGACGAACACGAAATCTATAACAATTTCTACATGGAACATTCAAGGTCTCCATTCAAAAACCCTTGGTTACAAAACCAAGACCGTAGAATTCCAAGAAAACACCTCAAACACTGATATAATCATTCTACAAGAAACATGGTGCAGAACTGATGATGTCTCACTCTGTCCTACAGGTTACAAAGAAATTGCAGTATCCTCCAAGAAAAATAAGGGAGTAAAGCATGGGAGAAATTCAGGAGGCATTATAATATGGTATAAATTAGAACTAGATTCATTTTTATCTTTGATTAAAATACATGATTCACATGTCTGGTTCAAGATAAACAGAACCCTAACCCAAACAACAAAAGATTTATTTGTTTGTGCCACTTACATACCACCCTCAGAATCCCCTTATTATAACAAAAATATATTTGATATTATGCAACAACAAATTAGTAACTTCCAGGCGCAAGGACATATTTTGCTTTGTGGAGACCTAAATGCCAGAACAGGATTTCTACCTGATTTTACAGAAGACCATGGCAATGAACACATATTTGGAAAAAGCTTCCCACCAAATGCTGTAAACTTCTCACGCCACTCCTCAGACACCCAAATAAATAAAAATGGCAGACTTCTGATTGAGCTATGCCAAAGTCTGGGCCTATATATAGTTAATGGCAGAGTGAAGGGGGATTCACTGGGAAGATACACATATAGCTCTCCTTTTGGATGTTCTCTTGTTGACTATATGGTTACAGATCTTGACCCCTTCAACTTTAAAGCATTCACAGTTAGACCATTAACTCCCCTATCTGACCACAGCCAAATTACTGCCTATTTAAGAAGACCAGAAAATATTAACCCTGTTATACCTGAACAACCAACTAAATTGCACAATACTAAGCGGAGTCTTAAATGGACAAAAGATAGTAAAGAAAAATATATAGCAGCCCTGTGTAATCCCAAAATAATAGCAACTATCGACAATCTTGTGTACTACAACTACCCCGACACAAAAGAAAGCGTCAAAGAGCTTAACCTTATATTTGATAATTTGGCAGAAACAGCTGCGTTACAACCTCGAAAACAACAAGGATCAAAGAAAAAGCTTGATGAAAAATGGTTTGATAAAGATTGCAAGACATTACGAACACAGTTAAGACACCTTTCTAATGAGAAACACAGACAGCCACACAATATCGACTTGCGTCTCAGATATTATAGTGAACTTAAACAATACAAAAACACACTCAGAAAAAAGAAAAATAATTTTATAAGAAACCAACTTGAAACCATTGAAGAGTCATTAGACACAAATTCATTTTGGGAAAACTGGAACAGGCTGTGTAAAAAACAACCAGTAGTTCCAGCCATTCAAAACAGCCAAACATGGAAAGATTATTTTGAAAGTCTATACGGCAAAAGGCAAATGACCGACGAGCAAATTCAAATATTTGACAAATATATTAAAATGGAGAGTGCAATTTCTCAAAACCAAAATCAGCTGGACTACCCAATAACAGAAAGAGAGCTGTCAGACAGACTACAAGCTCTAAAAACAAAAAAAGCAAGTGGACCCGATGGAATACTAAATGAAATGCTAAAACACTCTAACCATACATTAAAAATAGCTTTGCTAAAACTATTCAATCTCATTCTGCGCGTTGGTCATTTCCCTGATGTCTGGAATGAGGGCATTATAACACCCATCTTCAAAAGTGGCGATAAATTAAACCCAAATAATTACAGAGGCATTTGTGTTAGCAGCAATTTAGGGAAAGTTTTCTGCAGCATACTTAATGCCAGAATCACTAATTTCTTAACTGAACACAGTGTCTTAAGCAAAAGTCAAATTGGATTTCTACCAAATTATAGAACAACCGATCACATTTTCACATTACAAACTTTAATTGACAAATACACAAATGAAAATAAATCAAAAGTATTTGCTTGTTTTGTAGATTTTAAACAGGCATTCGATTCTATATGGCATGAGGGTCTCTTCTGTAAATTAATTGAATCTGGAATTGGGGGAAAAACATTTAGCATAATAAAAAGTATGTACCAAAATAATAAATTTAGCATCAAAATTGGAAACAAGCGAACAGACTACTTCTCTCAAAATGTTGGCGTGAGACAAGGCTGCCCTCTCTCCCCAACACTATTCAATGTATATATCAATGAATTGGCAAACCAATTAGAAAAATCAAAAGCACCTGGTCTCACCCTCCACGACTCAGAAATCAGATTACTATTATTTGCGGATGACCTAGTCCTTTTATCACCATCAGAAAAAGGTTTACAAAAGCACCTGGACATCTTAAACAAATTTTGCCAGACTTGGTCACTAACCATTAACATCAAGAAAACAAAAATACTAACATTTCAAAAAAGAGGCAGATGTGAAGAAAAGAAACAACAATTTAATATTGGACAGACTGAAATTGATCACGTCTCAAATTATAGCTATCTAGGACTAAAAATAAACTCAAACGGAAATTTTGATTTGGCCATTAAAGAATTAAAGGACAAAGCCAGAAGGGCTTTCTATGCAATCAAAAAATCAATCCAATTCGAAATCCCTGTAAAAATATGGTTGAGAATCTTCCAGTCTGTAATAGAGCCCATTTTACTATATGGCAGTGAAGTGTGGGGACCAATGCTTATCAAAGATTTTGAAAAATGGGACAAAAACACCATGGAATCTTTCCATGCAGAATTTTGTAAAAATATCCTTCACGTAAAAAGAAATACACCACATAACGCATGCAGGGCTGAACTTGGCCTATACCCCCTAATGCTTAAAATTCAAAAAAGAGCTATGAAATTCTGGATTCATTTAGAATCAAGCGACCCAAATACATACCACTATAAAGCTCTAAAGATGCACGAGGCAAATGCGGACACCAGTCACCTTATTCAGCTCATTACAAGACTGAAACAAGAAGCCACAGCTAAATTCACATCAAACCAAAGAACTGACATAAAAAAGATTAACGATGCACAAATACAAAAATATATTACATATTGGACAGAAGCGATAAATAAACAAAGCAAACTGAAAACATACCAATATCTAAGTAGGGATTACAGCCTAGCTAAATACTTGTCACTAAAAGACACAAAATTGAGGCGCATAATTACAAAATATAGGCTTAGCAACCACAATTTATCCATAGAGACAGGCAGACACAGGCAGACATGGCTACCAGAGGACAATAGGCTATGTGTCTACTGTAATAACAGCGAAATAGAGTCTGAACTACATTTTCTCACAAGCTGCTCCCATTACAAAGATATTAGATCAATGTTTTACCCACAATTTGAACATGTACACCCTAAATTTAGCAAACTTAATGACACAGAAAAAATGAGATATTTATTAGGGGAGGAAACGGATTGCATAATGATGGCTGCAAACTATATTTATAATTGTGACAGAAAGAGGAGTGACCCCTCAGTGATGCACCATGTAACATAAAACTTACACACATATCATCACAAGCACACATACAAACACACTCACACACACACACACACATACACACACACCCACTCACACATATGTGCACAACACTTACACACGCACACGCACACACGTGCAGGCACGCATGCACGCACACACACACACACACACACACACACACACACACACACACACACACACACACACACACACACACACACACACACACACGATGACAAACGCACACACACACACACACACACACACACACACACACGCGCACACACGCACACACACGCACACAGACACACACAGACACACACATACACACACACACACACACACACACACACACACACACACACACACACACACACACACACACACAGACACACACAGACTTCCGTTTGCTTTCTTTTCTTGCTGATATCATCAATATAATTGCAAGCAATACAATTGCAAGCATTCATTTGTTGTTTGTTTGATTCAATAATTATTTTATTACAATGTCATTACCAATGTATCTTCAACCAATGCTTTGGCAATACGAAATAATTTTTTGTCATGCTAATAAAGCTTCTATGAATTGAATTGAATTGAATTGAATTGAATTGAATTGAATTGAGAGAGAGAGAGAGAGAGGACAGGTGAACCTTTTGTCGAGAACAACAAATAAATAAGAGGGAGTGCAACACATGCATCTTTAATTTTGTCAGGATGAATAGAGGAGATATGACTTTGAATAAAATTCAACCTCTCCGGCTACTTTATAGGCTTTCCCGTGTTATCAGATTTTTATTTTCGTGTGAGTCCCTGGTGTGTGTGTGTGTGTGTGTGTGTGTGTGTGTGTGTGTGTGTGTGTGTGTGTGTGTGTGTGTGTGTGTGTGTGTGTGTGTGTGCGTAGTGTGTGCGTGCACGAGTGCGAGAGTGTGCTGCCCCGTACACCATGTGCTGTGTTTTGGGTGAATATATTTGTGTCAATTTGTGTGTGTGTGTGTGTTTGCATTCCTGCATAGTCTGTGTGCAATCGATTATTCTGTGTGTGTGTGTGTGTGTGTGTGTGTGTGTGTGTGTGTGTGTGTGTGTGTGTGTGTGTGTGTGTGTGTGTGTGTGTGTGTGTGTGTGTGTGCCTGTGTAGTGTGTGTGTGTGTGTGTGTGTGTGTGTGTGTGTGTGTGTGTGTGTGTGTGTGTGTGTGTGTGTGTGTGTGTGTGTGTGTGTGTGTGTGTGTGTGTGTGTGTGTGTGTTTCTGTGCACACTCACCCAGCAGGGTACAGTACAGGGACATACAGGCACGTGTGCAACTCGGCATTTCCGTTGGATTACAGCATCTTTTATTTAAATGTCAGCATCCAGCATTGCACCGCGGCGGAGGAAGATGATTACGGCAGACTTTCATAGCCAGCGCGAGGTCACTGTATCAGGAGTGTGGAGCCTACTGTAGGATCAGGGAGGCAGCCAGTTGTGGCTGAGGACGAGAAAAGGTCACCCTTGCAGAGCTTGGAATGACAATGCCTGCTTGCCATTGCTATGTAAGGCCTGCAAAGTCCTTTTCCTTTCAAATCCAAACATGTCAACAACGCAATAACCTCCGTACCGGTGCAAAGGTGACATGCACGTACTGCGTTTCGTTTCATCTCGAAGTGGCCTTGAGATAACTCGCTAATGTGTCAGAAATGAGTGAGGTTTTTACAATTTCATTACGTAACTTGCTGACTGCGCCTTCAGTTATTTATTTATTCATCTGTTTATATGTGGCCTAATACTTGCATCAAAAGACGCTTGGTGTAGCCTTAAACAGACAAAGAACACACAATATGAGAGGTGGAAGTAACAAAAAAATAATGAAATGGTCCTTACAAAGTAAAATGTCTTATACCTGTAAGACTTACAGGTATAAGACATTTTACTTTGTAAGGAGCATTTTGTGTGTCATATTGTGTGTTCTTTGTCATATTACGTGTTTCAAATCTTAATACGTGGACACTTACAAAATGCAATCTAATTTTGAAATTTGATTCAGATTAACTTGAAGTTTATTCACTTCCATTTTGAGATTAATTACACAAGAAGTTGAATTCATTTAGGAATATACATTAGGCTACATCTCCCTGTTGTTTTCATTTTGTTGTTTTCATTATTTAGGCCTCGTGCATTTCCATGCACCACCACTCAACTTCAAACGCGTTTACTTCACTTTTCAAAACACTCTGGTTTCAGGTTGTGCTGACACCTGTCCATCATGCATACTGTACATGGAGTGTGGAGCCTACTGTAGGAGCCAATTGTGTGAGAGGATGAGAGAAGGTCATCCTTGCAGAGCTTGAAATGACAATGCCTGCCAATGCAATGTACTGTACGAACTAAGGGCCAGTAAAGCTCCTTTTCCTTCAAATCAAAACATGTCAGCAACACAGTAACCCCTTCTGTATTCCTGTAGTGGTGACATATACGTGCCTCATTTTGAAGTTTGCTTGAGATATCTCGTTAATGTGTCTGAAATTGTTGATGTTTTCTTTTCCCATTTCCTTTTTTTTGCTGTTCCCAACTCAAGAAAGTAAACTATGGAAGTAGGGGGAACTATTTTAATAAGCCTAGTAATCATGATCAAGCATGCCAAAGCAACAACTGCACAACACACTCTGTAATTATTATGCGTCATCTTTTCATGAGCAGAGACATTTTTAGTAACTGACCTTGGACTTAATTCTACTAAGAGGTAGACTTGTTTTCTATGTCATAAGTGTACTGTGTTGAAAGTGTGCTTCTCACAGTAGAGCACCGCTGTCGAAAAACAAAGCCAATGCTTGTTTGGAAAACTGTTGATGGCCCTTTTTAGCTCAAACCTGTGTTTTGCTAAAACAACCCTGCTAATGTTTCCTCTTACAAAATCTATTTTCCTGAACACATTTTAGGCTTTGTGTGGGATTATACAAAGTCCCTAGAACAGCGGCATCAGTTCGAATGACTTAGATGTGTGACTAAGTTGGCATTTACTGTGTCCTTTCCTAGTCTGGCAGAACCACACAGGTGGGACACTCAGCAGGTAAAATTAACCACAGCATTGTGATAAGGGTTTATTTTATTATTATTTAGAGGACACAATCATCTCAAGTGGCCATTGGATCCCTATACGGCCTGTGTGAGTAATGTTTAATTGGTGAAGCGTGAGAGAGTCGACAGAGCCAGCCAACGCGTATGGGCACCTATTGACCTGACTCAAGAGTCAACTCTTGGCCCCACTCACTGCATTTGTGCCTTCCTCTCAGGAACAGTCTCTGTCAGCAGTTCTGTTCACAAAAGTGTAAAGGTCACAACAAACTATAAACAAAAAAACTTCTAAATAGCTGATACCTGCTTGCACA
This sequence comes from Engraulis encrasicolus, assembly GCF_034702125.1. NCBI lineage: Eukaryota > Metazoa > Chordata > Actinopteri > Clupeiformes > Engraulidae > Engraulis > Engraulis encrasicolus. The sequence goes on from NC_085870.1 coordinate 39,270,228, forward strand.
CATGTAGAATTAAGATAACTGTATGTTTCCAATGCTGTACCAAAATGTCTTTCTTTGTACCGTTCAAACTTTCATTGTATCGTTCAAGCATTCAAGTTAATGCTTTCACAGACACATTAGGAGAAAATAAGATTATAAAAGAGAAATATGAGAATAAAAATCTTTAACCAAGGTACTCCAAATTAAAATGCTTTATTATTATTTAGGATGGGTCCTACTTGGACTGCGTTGGCATTTATGGTACCCCTTTATCAGTCTGGTGGAACCACGCAGGTGGGATGCTCAGCAGGTAAAATTAACCACAGTGTTCTGTGAGGCATGAGAGAGTCTACAGAGCACCCCACAGGGGCCGCTGCACTGATCTGATTCATAGCCCATTCTTGGCCCCACTCACTGCTTTTGTGCCTTCCACTCAGGAACAGTCTCTCAGCAGTTCTGTTCAAATGTTAAGGTCAAAACAAACTATAGAACAGCTAGAATTAGATCTCAAGATCTCAAGTGGGTTTTATTGTCAATTTCTTTACATGCACTGGTCATACGAAGAATTTGAAATTACATTTCTTGCTTTCCCATACAGACATAGACTAATCTAGGTAAGGACATAGACAGTATAGACATAGACAGTACGTGTACATGGACTTAAGACAGTATGGACATAGACAGTGCTCATACAGACATTTAAAGTGCAAGACTGGACAACAGAAGACTTGTAGAGAACATACATTAAGAGGTAATTGTTTTTTTTTGCTTTTCCTAAAGAGTCCTTTATAGCGTTCTGACATAGTAATAGTAGCATTTTGAAGAAAAATAAATATTAAAAAGGATGTTCCATACAAATTAACTGTATGTTGTTAGAAAGTATCCGTACATTAGGAACTGTATTTTGTATCAAAAATGTCTTTACATCATTCAAGCTTTCATTGTATCATCAAAACATTCAAGTTAATGCTTTTCCTTTCATGTACACATTAGAAGAAAACATATTAAAAAACACATGGAAGGACGTTAGAGAATTCTGAAATTAGAAACTCAATTTAAACTTGACGCACAGTAAGCTGTGGGAAGGGCTGCACTATGGCTCAGCAATAAAATATTCCTCCTCTTGTTTTGGCCCGAATCCAGTTTCTAAAAGTTAAAATAGCCTATATTTATTCTTGATCTATTTAATGCTTTTCTGTTAAGGGTCCCTCAGGAAGAACAGGGTCAGATCTCATTTTCTTTTTCTTTTTATTCCTCCCATGAGTTTTACGGTTACCAACATTTATGCAGATACAAAGAATGCTTATGTGAAGGTACTGCAAATAGGAACACAGTTATGTGTTGTAATAAGGGCATTTCAATGCTTATTTGAAAGGTATAGGAACACTGTAACGCACTGTAATAAGGGCGTTTGCTATAATGTGGGACTGATTTAGCTTTACCCTTGATTTACTAGGCAGCGGTAGAGGAACCAGGACAAATTAAAACAGGTAACTCTCGCCCCGGGCCCACGTGTCCAAAATCTCACCACATTAATTGATGGCCTCATTTATTTCTGATCAAAGTTCCTCCGTGCGCCTGAAGGCCTCATCTACCAACTCCAGCGCTCACAGACATCTTGTTCCCCCTCTCTCTTTCTCTCCTTTCTCATTTTTTCCTTTTTCTTCTTTCTTTCCTTTTAGCCTATTTGTATTTTTTTTCCTCAAGCTTCACTTTTCCTTTTTATGTCCAATCTCTCTCTCTGAAATAAATGATAGAAGTCCGCAACACTGTTAATGCTCCCAGTGATTTTATTTGCACGACGTTTCGGACCTTCGTCCTTTTTCAAGTGCAACAATGAACAGGTGTATAGGGTGTGGTTTAAATACCTGTGAGGGGTGGGGGTAGGGGGGGGGGGGAGGGGGGGGGGGGGGAGGGGGTGTCTCATTAAAAGTGAAGGGTAGGGCCTATATACACAGTGGGTACCAGAGGGCACCTTTCCCAAATACTTATTTACAATATATACAATTCATAATTTCAAAGGTTGTAGACATACTGTAGCTCTTCATAAGTCAGTTTTCAAAAAGAAAAACATATTCTGATCATTATAATCTGACTACACACCATAAATAGATTATACAATGTAGTGACCGATTAGAATTATCACATCATACACATGTTCAGTAACAGGTTAGTCATGAGGAAACATGAAGTGAAAAGTCCACCACACTCATATCACAAAGAAATCACATAGAGTTATATTTATAAGAACGGCTTAATATCGAATTCCTCGTTCAAGCCGGCTGGAGACATTGTATTCAGTGTGTGTATGTAATATGTCTCTCGTTGCAATAAAAGGCGTTTGTGGTTGCCTCCCCTGGAGGGCTTGTCCACTTTTTCAATGCCTATGTATTGAAAAAAGCACAGATTATGTCCGGCTTTTTTGAAGTGCGCCGCCACAGGATTACGCTCGTCACCGCACCTGATGTTGCTTCTATGCTCGCTCATCCGAACACGTAGTGGTCTGGAAGTACACCCCACATATGCCAGGCCACAGGGACATCTGATGAGATATATGACGAAGGGGGTATTGCATGTAATTACACCGCGTATTTTTAGAGTTTTTCCATTATGTGGGTGTTTGTATGTTTTGCATTTAGTTGTAAACCCACATTGAACGCAATTCGCACATTTGTAGTTACCATCTGGGACGTCCAAAAAGGTGCGTGGCCTTTCTGGTGCGGTGTATGATTTTACCAATTGGTTGCGTAAAATTGGAGCGCGTTTGTAAATCAGTTTTGGAGACTCTTTGTAGAGAGACTGAAGCGCAGGGTCGGAGCTGATAACATGCCAGTGTTTCCTCAATATGTTCTGTATTTCAAAACCAATAGGAGAGTACGTGGTAAAACAGAGAGGAGGAGAACTCTGGGGGGGTTTGATTTTGGGCTGCAATGCCTCTGTCTGTGTGGTGGTGTTAAAGCGCGCGCTCGCCGCGGTTATCCACTCCTCTCTGTAACCACGCTCCAAAAATCTGTTTTTTAAATCCGACGCCTGCTCTGAGTATCGGTCATCAGAGCTGCATATCCGTCTAGCCCTGTGAAATTGACTTATGGGGAGGCTCTTAATGAGGTGTGTGGGATGGTAACTGTCTCCGCGCAATAGAGTGTTTCTGTCAGTGGGCTTACGGAATAGGTCAGTGTGTAGGGTCTCGTCCTCAATGGTTACCATCACATCGAGGAAGCTAATGTTGCTGAAGCTGGATTCGAATGTGAATTTTAGGTGTTCACTGGCGGCATTGAGATATGCGTAAAACTCGGTCAATGTAGCCTCATTACCAGACCATATCATAAAACAATCATCAATATAGCGCTGATAGGCCACTATATGTTGGTAAAAAGGATTGGTGTCTGGGTTGAGAATGACAATGTTCTCAAACTGGCCCATGTAAAGATTCGCGTAATTCGGTGCCATTGCACTACCCATGGCGGTGCCTTTAGTTTGTAGATAAAAATCACTTTTGAATAAAAAGTAGTTGGTAGTGAGTACAATCTCAGTTAGATCACAAATGCAGGCAGTGCTTGGTTTGTCAGATTGTGGCCTATTATTAAGAAATAGTTCAACAGCCTCTAGCCCACCCGTGTGGGGAATATTAGTGTAGAGGCTGGATACGTCCAGCGTCACCAGGATGCCACCCACTGGTACTTGCAACGATTTTAGCTTATTTATAAAATCAATTGAGTCTCTAAGATATGACGGAAGGGAAGACACAGATGGTTTAAGGCAAAAATCAACAAAAGTGGAGATATTAGTCGTCAGGGATCCGATGCTACTCACAATAGGTCGGCCTATTAAAGGCGGGGTCAGGGATTTATGAACTTTAGGAAGAGTGTAAATAACTGGGACAACAGGAAAATCATTCATCATAAATTCATATTCATTCTTAGACAATTCACCTTTTTCAAACCAATACTTCAGTCTCTCATGGACAGTGTGTTTAAATTGGTTGGTAGGATCAGAGGACAATTTGCAATAAAAAGAATCATCACTTAACTGTCTTTTGATTTCATGTTCATAGTCACTGGTATTTTGAATAGTAATCGCCCCGCCCTTATCCGCAGGGCGAACAATGACAGTTTTATCGTTGCTGAGGTCAGCTATCGCTTGTCTCTCTTCTTTCGACATGTTGTTATATACCTTGTATTCTTTTTTGTTCTTGAGAGTAGTGCGTACCTCTTGGTCAACCAGGCGACAATACGTGTCCAAGGATGCGTTCCTCCCTCTGGGGGGGATGAAGGTGGATTTCTTCTTGAAAGGTGTAATGGGTTTGCCTGGGATGGTGTTTACAGGTACATTGGTTTGTCCATGGGTGGTGTTGTCCTGCTGAGTCTCTCCATAGGGAACATTGCCCGATTGAAAAAATTCTCTGAGCCTCAGTGTCCTGAAGAATTTTTGGAGATCCATAACGGTGTCGAAGTCATTAGTGGTAGAGGTGGGTGCAAAGGATAACCCCTTGTTCAGCGCGGACACGCAGGTGTCCGAAAGGGTTTTGGTAGAGAAGTTCATTATCGTTGTCTGTCCCTGGTGCCGGATCGTAGATTTCTTGCGTAATCCTCGCCGCGTCCGTTTGTGGTGTAGCGTTGTCTTCCCCTGGGCCTGCCTCGTGCGCGGCCGCGCGGGGGCTGGATTTGGGGAGAGTGGCCGTAGTTGTAGGTGTCCTCTCGGGTGTTGCCTAAAAAAGGCGCACCGCGGTTCCGTCCCGATGGCTCGCTGGAGTCAGAGTCAGCAGAAGTAGATGAGGGCCAGTTCACAGGTGTGGCTTTGTACCTTGCGCCTCGGTGCGTCTGTGGTTTGATCGAGTTTCTGATTTTGGTGCGCCAAAAGTAGATATTGCCAGATGTATAATCCCGTGTGTCTCTCACAAACTTTTCGCGCTTATATGTCTTTGTCTCAGTGTGGTGCTTTTCTTTTAGCTGTTCAAGCTCTTTCTTTATTTCGCCTAGTTTTGCTTTGTCAGTCAGCTCATTGTCCAATTTGTTGCTCAGTTCTGATATCTCCTCTTTTGTCTTGGCAAGTTGGTCAGAGGTCAATCCTTTTTACCAACATATAGTGGCCTATCAGCGCTATATTGATGATTGTTTTATGATATGGTCTGGTAATGAGGCTACATTGACCGAGTTTTACGCATATCTCAATGCCGCCAGTGAACACCTAAAATTCACATTCGAATCCAGCTTCAGCAACATTAGCTTCCTCGATGTGATGGTAACCATTGAGGACGAGACCCTACACACTGACCTATTCCGTAAGCCCACTGACAGAAACACTCTATTGCGCGGAGACAGTTACCATCCCACACATCTCATTAAGAGCCTCCCCATAAGTCAATTTCACAGGGCTAGACGGATATGCAGCTCTGATGACCGATACTCAGAGCAGGCGTCGGATTTAAAAAACAGATTTTTGGAGCGTGGTTACAGAGAGGAGTGGATAACCGCGGCGAGCGCGCGCTTTAACACCACCACACAGACAGAGGCATTGCAGCCCAAAATCAAACCCCCCCAGAGTTCTCCTCCTCTCTGTTTTACCACGTACTCTCCTATTGGTTTTGAAATACAGAACATATTGAGGAAACACTGGCATGTTATCAGCTCCGACCCTGCGCTTCAGTCTCTCTACAAAGAGTCTCCAAAACTGATTTACAAACGCGCTCCAATTTTACGCAACCAATTGGTCAAATCATACACCGCACCAGAAAGGCCACGCACCTTTTTGGACGTCCCAGATGGTAACTACAAATGTGCGAATTGCGTTCAATGTGGGTTTACAACTAAATGCAAAACATACAAACACCCACATAATGGAAAAACTCTAAAAATACGCGGTGTAATTACATGCAATACCCCCTTCGTCATATATCTCATCAGATGTCCCTGTGGCCTGGCATATGTGGGGTGTACTTCCAGACCACTACGTGTTCGGATGAGCGAGCATAGAAGCAACATCAGGTGCGGTGACGAGCGTAATCCTGTGGCGGCGCACTTCAAAAAAGCCGGACATAATCTGTGCTTTTTTCAATACATAGGCATTGAAAAAGTGGACAAGCCCTCCAGGGGAGGCAACCACAAACGCCTTTTATTGCAACGAGAGACATATTACATACACACACTGAATACAATGTCTCCAGCCGGCTTGAACGAGGAATTCGATATTAAGCCGTTCTTATAAATATAACTCTATGTGATTTCTTTGTGATATGAGTGTGGTGGACTTTTCACTTCATGTTTCCTCATGACTAACCTGTTACTGAACATGTGTATGATGTGATAATTCTAATCGGTCACTACATTGTATAATCTATTTATGGTGTGTAGTCAGATTATAATGATCAGAATATGTTTTTCTTTTTGAAAACTGACTTATGAAGAGCTACAGTATGTCTACAACCTTTGAAATTATGAATTGTATATATTGTAAATAAGTATTTGGGAAAGGTGCCCTCTGGTACCCACTGTGTATATAGGCCCTACCCTTCACTTTTAATGAGACACCCCCTCCCCCTCTCTCCCCCTCCCCCCACCCCTCACAGGTATTTAAACCACACCCTATACACCTGTTCATTGTTGCACTTGAAAAAGGACGAAGGTCCGAAACGTCGTGCAAATAAAATCACTGGGAGCATTAACAGTGTTGCGGACTTCTATCATTTATTTCAGTTACTCTATTTTGTCCAGCACCTGTGCCACTGATGTGCGCGCATTCTCCACCTTCACAATCTCTCTCTCTCCCTCATTCTCTTTCTCTCTCTACCTCATTCTCTCTCACTCTCTCTCTCTCTCCCTCCCTCCCTCTACATTTTCTTCCTCCGAAGGCATCTATTGACAGTCTACGATTTTTTTATTTACATAATCAGAAGGACAGCCAAAGGCTGAGCTGAGACCAGGTGCTGCTGAAGATCCGTGTGGCTGTCCAGCGGCGTTCACACTGCACTGTCTGCAAAAGAAGGAACATTTTGGTGTCTTTGCCCATTTATCCAGCATGCAACATGGCGGTCTGATGGCGCGGCGGGCGAGGGGTAGAGGCGAGGCAAAGATGGTCATGGGGCCTGTACTGCTTGGGTACTGGAGCCTTGTCCTTGGTGTTGTCAGTGCCAAACCCAGCCAGCTGAGCTGCAGAGAAGATTAAATTGGAAAAATCCACCTGCCTCCAGCGAAGGCTTATACATAAATAAATAAATCTTGGGCTGGTATCTCGGCTGCCGGGGCCTCCCTCGGCAGAGTACTTGACAAATCTGTTACGTTAATCCCAAGGCCAGAGAAGACAGTCATCCTAAAGTCAAAAAAAAAAGAAAAAGAAAAAAAAACTTCTGATGTTGCTGAAGGAGCCTGCTCAGTTGACCAGAACAGAAAAGTGATGTTAAGGGAACAGGCTGAGAAGGCAGCAAAATGAGAGACAGCAGTCTTGACAGTCTTAGATTTGTTTTGTTTTGGGGTTTTTGTTTTAATACATTCATTTATTTATTCTTAAGAATTATCTCCAGTTTATTGTTGACTGATGTTGCATGAATTGCATAATCATGCATACAATAGGGAGGTTCCCTGTTTTCCCAGGTTCTTGCACCACTGTATTATTGGAGGGCTATTGCTGAACACACAAACCGGTAAGCATGGGGTAAAATCTGACACAAAAAAAACTCTGCTTAGATCTTTTTTTCTGAAAATTTAAATGTTTGTCTTGTCACCATTGTTGTTTAGTCTTTTTTTCCCTTCTCCTTCCAAAACACTACTGCAGTCATGCTAACGACAGGCAACATCAAGTGCAAAAAATCACGACCTCCATTAAACAGAGGGGACTATCAAGATATTGCTAGGCGTCACCCGAGTGCAGACATTCAACAACATGAAGCAATAGCTCGGTCACTCAGTTGTCTTCCCAGCCGTCGGCTTGTTTAACTGGCATGCCCAAAGGCTCGCACAGCGACTCCCATTAACTTTCTCTTAACCTTAGACGCATCTCATCAAACACTTCGACAGCTCCCTGCACACACACACACATGCACACGCACCCGCACACACACACACACACTATACACAACCACACACACAAGCACATACACACGCACACACACAGAAAACATGCATGTGTGCATCCACACAACAAAGGCCAATGGTCACATACACTCTAGACACTCCCTGTCACTCACATACACACTTGTCTCTGTCTTTGTCCTATATACACTGTCTCTCTCTCTCGCTCTCTCTTTCTACCCCCCCCCCCCACACACACACACACAAGCACAAGCTTTCACACACACACACACACACACACACACACACACACACACACACACACACACACACACACACACACACACACACACACACACACACACACACACACACACACCAATCCATTATTGACATTTGCAGTTCGCAGTGCTTCAGCCTGGCTCACATGGGAGCGTCGACCGGCTTGCATGGCACGAGGTTGATTGTTATAAAACGCTGTGACTAATCTTTGGACCTCAAGCCAAGCGCGCAGTCGAGCCAGGGTCATTCTTGGCCCACTCCTGAACGCATGTGTTAACGCCACTGCTGCCCGCCCCTGCTGAGCTGATAGCGGTAGCTGTGTGTGTGTGATGATGATGATGACGGATACTGTAACATGTGGGTGGTATGGAGGACAAACAAGGAGGGGAAAAAACCTAGGATTATTGCTGGATTATTTTTTTTCTTACAATTGTCGAAGGGAATGTCAAGATCTTAAGCTTTAGGTGTCTGAAATGATTTTCGTGTTTTTGTCTGTTTGTTTGTGTGCGAGTGTGTGAGTATTTGTGTGTGTTTGGCTGCCAACCTGATGGATTCTGTAGGATACACAACCGTACACAAGCAGTCCCCTCTATCCTGTGTGATGCATGCTTACTGTATTGCTCTCTGCCTATCAAACGCATGCAAAACAAATATGGATTTGAAGATTTTCCAGGCAAAGAAGGATTATGGGTGATTTGAAGCCAAACGGCTCATAGCGAGATGAGTCGCGGCAGCGATTTTTTTTAACGGCATGCCAAAAGGAGTCAATAAGTCATCAACATATTCTGTCCTTCAGATAAAACATTTTGGAAGAGGGATTAACCCAGACAATACCAATGTTTTCTGCCTCAGTCACACCCCTTTTCTCAGCACGCCAAATGCCATCTTGCGAAGAAGTCACCGATGCCGTCAGTATTCTATGTGTGCTGCTGATGTCTTTAAATGAGAAGGAGCAATATCTTCAGCCTATGCTTTCTCTTGCCTCTTCTTCTTCTTCCAGTCCTCACCCCCACTAGCTTGAGAGATAATGAGGAGCCCTATTGCACACTGCTTATTTATCTGCAGATTTTTTATTGCATATTTTGCGATGGGAATACACAGTAAATATGAAGTGTAAATCCCACACAGAGAGTGGATTTAACATATTTTACAGTGTATTTAGTCCCAGAGGACTCTCTGAGTGTTGAATTAACACAGCATTTTTTTTTTACTATGCAGGAGTCTAGATTTCCACAGGGGAACATGGGTTGGGGGGGTGGCTAGTGTATTGGTTAGACCATTTCCCCCACCAATCACATTTCACCACTGTTTTATTTCAGAGATAGCAGCAGTCCCAAAAGTGACCAGTAATTTCCCAGTAATATGCCAGTGATGACTTTTTAAGTGAGTATAAGTAATTTTTCTAGAGAGCCCCCGAATCCACACCACACCTCGGGTGTAAATTGTGTGGGAATAGCGTTTTCAAATCACACCTTTAATTACTGGGCCTATAAGGGCTTTAAATCTAAAAGGACAAGGGGGGTCGTTCAATCACATGCTCTTTTAAAGGGCAATTTGTCTGAGTAATTGCACTTGCAAAAATCTATCAATGTCACAGACTGCTCAGCCAATTATCACCCATACAGTGTCTCTGAGAAAAGGTGAGATGAGTTGGATGTGACAAAAATGTGTAACCAGCAGTTTAGAAATACCACACCATACACACTTTGTCTCGAGTGCCCTGAACCCACGTGAACTGACGATGCAGAGATGATGTAACAAAACCTAACCCTAGCACATCCTTAGCCACAACCATAAACCGATTAGAGAGCATCTGATATTGAACACTTAGAAAATACAAGTCTTGTAAAAAAAATATATATATAGGCCTAAAAATAAATCTTGCAAAAGGATCATCCAAGCCTAGTCCATTTGTTGATTATAACATTGTTGCTTCGGATTGTTTTTTTTTTTTAATTTATGACAGATTACTGTTAGTTGAGTCTCAGCCTTTCCCCCTGTGCAATAGTCTAATATTGACTTGTTTTCTCAGCCTACCTCATGTCTTTTTCCCCCTATAATTGCATACTAGAGTTTTGCGGGATGCGCCTCCTTATTAAAACAACGTGAGGAGAAATCAATGGCAAATTTAGCTGAGCTAACTAAGCATACTGACCTGAATAAATCACAAGATTCCCCACTTTGAGGATGCTGTAATATACAGAGGAGAGTACACAGTGGGTTGCCATGAGTGCACCTCTAGCCATGCATGTAAAAGAAAATGAAGATGTTTGAATACGGAGAGTAGGACTACCTGCTGCTGATACACCGTACCACATCTTTTTTTTAAATCTTTTTTACAAAACGCTAGCCGACAAGGGAGCTGACACAATGGATTTATGCAGCCAAAATATGCGCGGTCATATTTTAGTAGTATCAAGCACATTTTGTGAACACTAATAAATAGTTAGCCTATCAGTTCACTCCAAGGCCTAAAGTGCCTGAAGGAGAAGTCTGGTGTTTTTCATATCAGGCCGCATTCTTTGCCCTGAAGCGTTCTACACAATAACAATGTCACAATGGCAATCTTCATTCCTTTGTAACTTTGTTTTTGTCCTTATTTGATTTTGCATTAAACAAGATCTAAAACAGGGCCAAGGGGTTACCCAGGGTTATACTATTTATGCAACATATCTTTGTTTATAAAGCTGTTAGAATATCTTTTGGATCTATGGCATATAATGTGTTAGCAGTGGACCATAGCCACCCCAATCCCCGGTTGTTGTTTTTACAGTTCTTCACAAGGATAGTAGGCCTACTACACACAGTAAAAAAGTGGTGCTAGTCATTTAGGAGTACACTAGGAGCAAATACAATCGAGAAGATGTTCCAACAAAATAAAAATAAAAACATTTTTACAGTGCATATGCAGTAGAAGCAAAAGACATTGCATGTGGAGGCAACAACATATAGGTAGTTCCTCCACCTTTCTGTGCCTCAAGAGCCTCATCTCCCATCTCCACTGTGATTCCTTAATTATGCCTCGGGCGCTGGAGAAAGTGGAAGCAATTTCCCCTCACTCCCCTTTTGCACCCTGTCCCTGTCCCCTCGTATTCCTAATTACTATGAAGCTGACATGGAAGGGAAGGAAAGGAAAGCCTAGCTGGTGATGCCTCTGATGCATCAAAATGGAGGAGTTAGGGATCTATAAACTGCTGCGTGAATGCACACTGCACGCCCCAACACTACTGCACTGTTTCTTTCTCTCTCTCTCTCTCTCTCTCTCTCTCTCTCTCTCTCTCTCTCTCTCTCTCTCTCTCTCTCTCTCTCTACTACACACACACTCACACACACACACTGATCTCTCTTCCATTCTCTCTTCCTCTCTCTCTCTCTCTCTCTCTCTCTCTCTTTCTCTCTCTCTCTCTCCCTCGCTCTCTCTCTCTCTCTCTCTCCCTCCTCTCTCCCGGTGATTTCAGGCGGTGGTGCAGGAGGAGCCAATTTCACGTCTGGCATTTAGAGCTGCTGTCGCTCTGCCTCCCAGTCTGCTGGGAACAACTGTTTATTAGCTTTCCAATTAAAGCGTTTGGCTCATAACTAATAGCATTAATCTCCACAGTCCCTGTTGATTTCAGCTGTCAATGAGAGCGGATGGGAGTCATTTGATTGAGAACTAGAGGAAAGCTGGGACGATTGGTGCTTGCTGCCGGGGATATAAGGACACAAAACACAGCTAAACTTAACACTGTGCAAAGTTTCTTTTGTATTGTCTTTTGCCTCGAAGCTTCTAAAGATTGACAGACAGGAGGGAGATAGAAGAGAATGTGAGTAATCCTGCAGACTGTGGCTTTTGAGAGTGTGTATACATACATGATCAAGAAGCATGAAAACCAAAATCAAACATGGACCCTTGTCACAAGCAGAATAGTTTGACAAGTCGCCACAAACGCTATTTGTAAAAAGTGACACTTGGAATTTGTGTCATCCATCAGATTTTATGGCAATAAACATGCCATTACGGACACGCTCAGAGCATGTCATGTCATCAGAAGCAGTATTGAGTGTGTAGAGACGCTGTCATATCCTGAAGATTGATCATTGCCATTTCCCTTTGACAGCTTGGTGTCATTGGTGCATTTAGAAAGTCTGAAATCTGTCGAGACTGTTATTGAGTATACGCTTCAAATGTAGCCTACTGTACTAAGTTACTGTAGAACATTATCATGAATTACAAGTTTATAGTAGCAGAGCGTATGGTTGAGCATATTTGCACAGTAGTTGTTTATCTCTGGTTATTTACTGTGAAACACTTTATAATGCTGACAAACCAAAACATCTACGTATGGCTCCAGTTGCTGTTGTTTTTTTAATGTAACATAAATAATCCCACATGGAGGAAAAACATGTCCCAGGCAGAAAATGAGCACAGGAAGAAAAATACAGCAACACAGAGACTATTGAATAAAAGCTCCTTACATCAGTAAATCTAATGCCAGGGCTGGGATTGCTGTATGAGCACATAGGGAAGCGAACAAAGGGGGCGACAAAAGGCTCTGTTGTCCCGGGCCCAGGGAGAGAGGGAGCCCAGAATTGGATCCACATTACATTGTATGTATTGGGTAAGTGGCCTTTTCAGATGACTTTGTCCCGGGCCGTGCCCGGCCAGTGCTGTCAGCCGCTCTGTAAACACACACTGCACTGACAGCACAATAGGCTGCATGGAGGGCAGGAAAGAGGATGGCGTCAATGATGATAGGGAAGTCCTTCTTTTCCTCTGATGCCACGCCAGTGTAAAAAAAAAGTGCCACACATAACAGTAGTGTCCGGGGTTCGCCCCTCTCCAGGAGGTGGAGGGACTCATTGTCAGGCCATATGGCTGTTAGCGGGGGTGACCACAGAGGGTGCTGCCTTCCTTGATCAGCGCCACCGCTGAAGTGTCATTCTGTGGGCGACAGCGATGGGCTCCTGCTGAGATAGTACAGTGGAGAGAATGAATGAGTAACCCTACTGTATTCGTCATAAATGCTTTTTATCAGTGTCCTTGCTTTTACATTAAATATACATAAAGCAATAGTAATAGTATTAATCTTAGGTGTTTTAATAGTGCTCCTAACGGTGCTATGATAAAAAAACAGCAATAATACCTGCGTTAAAAAGTTGTTTTTTTTTACAATGTTCTTAAGATATGTTATATTAATAGTAAAACTGATTGTGTAAATCTAAAGTGCTATTAAAATACAGTATGTTAAAACAACAGTATTTGCTGTTGATGTTACTGTAAATGTTATTCCATGGTGCTAAAAAGTATTAGTACAATAATGTGTAGGCAGAAGTGTTATTTTGAAGTGCCCAAGATGGCCTAATAAGAGCCCCATTAGGGATGACCACCTGAAGTGTAATTTAACAACACAACTGTTAAAGCAACAGTGCACAGCCTTCGATTTTCAGTTAAAACTCAAGTACACCCCTCCCGCTTCATCCATTCAATTCAATGATGGATGCCGATCAAACTAAAACTTAAAGTCTGATTAAATGTGAAATTATGGAAGAGCAACCATCAGATATACAGCAATTATGTTCTGTATATTGTGCATTTTAACTTGAAATATTTCACTTTCTTATACAGCTTTAGTTTCTCGGACGTACTGAACCCATTGTTTAAAAATATGTGTTTCACTGTTTCATTTTCTACCAATTCCATCCCTAGCAACAGGATGAATGCTCACAGTTGGTAGTGTGGTCTGTTTGCCCAGATGTGTGAAGCCCCTTGTGTAATCATGACTACTGTAAACAATGGGAACCTTTTGTTGTGTCCTGATTGGTTCAGAATTCCTCTGATATTCCGCCTCTTTATACCATCTGCTCAGACGCTGGAGATTGTCCAGCTTGTAGATCTAATCATTTCCAGTAGGGCTGTAACGATACACTCAACTTACGATTTGGTTCGTATCACGATTTATGGCCTACAGTTCGATACACCCCACGAGTTCACATTATAAAATAAAATTATGAATAAAAACTATAATAGTTTATTGGTAGAATAGGTTACAAGAGGCTAGTAATAATTTTAAAAAGTTTAAATATAATAACGATGATGATTTGAACCTTGGAAGCACTATCACTTCATTTCATGTGGTTGTTTTTTTGGACTGATGGGTAACATAACTTTGAAAGGCAATATCACGATACTGGTTCCTTGTATCGCGATACAGTATTGTGACTCTGTGTATCACGATTTCTCGGTTCGATACAATATCGTTACAGCCCTAATTTCCAGAGTGCCTCCTTGGAGCATTGTATTAGTCTGATGCGATCAGCGTCATCTATACTGATTGATATTCTATGAATATGTACAGTAGATGTCTAGTATGCATTGATGTACTAAACACAGATAGAATACTGATTCCTCTTTTTCCTTGTTGTTCTAGGACACATATCTGACCACATGAAAGAGGAACATTATAGTACCTTGTAAGCTTAGTCAACCAAACCTGAGTTTTTGTTTCTATTCTAAAATGTGTTTTACTTTTACTGCCTGGTTATGCTTGGCCCTACAGTACCACAATTTTTTTAAAAAAAATAGTAGAGTGTCACTGTTTTTCACAGTCTTCATGTCATCTTTCTTCAATGTGTTGTGGTCCACAGTATTCTTGTCTAGGGTTGTGGTCTACTGTATCCTTGCATGTGCTTCCTTTCTTTGTCTGTAAGCCTTGAAAGCCCATTGGGAAACTCCATGAAAGCCCATTGGGAAACTCCAACTCCCATTGTCATTGTGACACAGCACTCCACAGCACACAAGTGAACACTGCACACAACGAAATTGCATTTATGCCTCACCCGTGCAAGGGGGCAGCCCTCAGTGGCGCCCCATGGGGAGCAGTGCGGTGGGACGGTACCATGCTCAGGGTACCTCAGTCATGGAGGAGGGTGGGGGAGAGCACTGGTTGATTACTCCCCCCACCAACCTGGCGGGTCAGGAGTCGAACCGGCAACCTCTGGGATGCAAGTCTGACGCCCTAACCGCTCATCCATGACTGCCCTTGTGCATGTGTTATAAGTTACATTATCTTATAGGACTCGCTGTAAGAACACATTTTTTACACCTCAACGGGCCCTTCCTGGATAAATAAAGGTCAAATTTTAAAACTACCCTAGTCCAGTCCACCAAGATATGTTCCTCTATGTTTTTACACATCATGCAGACATCATCATGTGTCTATAGTTCCATTGGTAGAATGTTTTTTTTTTTTTATGTAATATAGATTTTTTTAAAATGTATTATTTCTATAATAAAATCGTCTTTACTTATCATGGTTAGAATGTAATATCCAGAGCAGTCATCACACAAGGCACATTGTATTGCACATCCCGTCCAATGCACCATTGGCCCTGGCAAGATCACAAATAGCTGTGGAGTCCAAGTTCAGAATTAAACATGCCAGCTCCAAAGCAGCCTTTTGCTGTTGTTTACCGTTAGTATTCTCCCGTAATACATAACAGCATCAGTCGGCGGTTGACGTGAAACAGTGTGCATCGTCTAATGGACCTTTTGGCTCTCAGTCAGCGCGCTCCATAGGGAAATGTAAGTGGACATGGCCACATATTTCACTGACAGGCCTGGTGAATGTTGATAAATCTTCTCGGGGATGTTATGGCACTATAAGGACCGCTGTCCACCTTCAGCGTCTGAACTCTCTCACCTTCTGGGCCATTACTCCTGCCCATACAGGTCCCAGAACTGCTACAAAAATGGTTATGGTGTCAACTTTTGGATGTGATAAAGTGCGCAGTATCACCTGAAAGTGAGAACCTGCTTTTCATCCACAAGAAAAAAAGAAAAAAGGAAAAAAAAGAATGCTGCCTGAGCACACATTTTGTACACATACTTTGTCAGAAGGTTCCAGGGTGTATAGCCAGCCATACAGTATAGCAAAGCATATCTCATACAATCCCGAATTATTGTTATTTGTATTCCGACACTGACACCCATACACAAACGTACACACACACACACGCATGCGCACACACACACAGATATTTACAAAAGACTAAAAAAAAAATGAATAAATCCCCTTCCCCCTAAGTTCCAGTCTATGTGTTTGAGTTGAGCAGATCCTCATCTGGGCCATGTGTGTGTTGCCGGTTGGGATAAAACAGGCCTTTAAGCCTGGGATAAGTTCAGCCAGTGGATATAAACCTTCAAAGCGGAGGATATGACTTCTTAAAAGTCCTATAAGACCTCTCAGAGTCACTGGAACATCCGGACGGGAAATAAAGATGTTGTCTCAAACAGCTCTTAGCACTTTCGCTGTGGGCCCCATGGAATTTGGAAAAATATATAGGCCTACTTTTTGAACAAACAGCAAAGAGCAAAAAAAAACAACAACTGCAATCACAAGCGTATTGTTATTTCTGACAGAAAATGTTCTGGTTTTTTTTAACTGTCTGACAGACTCAGGCAGGGTGATTCTGGAAATGGGGCATATTTTGGTTGCTAGCTAAATTGTTATATCACAATAAAAAGTTATAGAGTAAACAGTTATTTAGCCACTAGGTACCTCTTTGTTAAATGTGACATATTTTATAGATTTCTCAACTAGCCTACTGTAGCTTAAGAAGCCCAGGTGGAGCAGTGCTAGTGAACTGTTTTGTGGTCAAGGGGTCATCACATTCCATGCATTGTTGAGGATTTTAATGTAGGCCTATAAATTTATTTGCAGGTTGGTTGGTTCATGTAATCAAGTTATTATGCTGCTGTCTAATCCTGTGCTCAGTGCTGTGAGATACCAGTCATACTTGTGGAAACACTGGTACAAGTATTGGCAGAGGACGCGCTCAACTTCTTGGAAAAACGAAAGTCTTTGGGTGCGAGATAAAAAGCGTCAATTTAAGGACGAAAAAAGAAGAAAACCACGCACTGATGAAGGCTTGTTAGCCGAAACGCGTTTGCTTTTTGGACATGGTGGTAATATAAATAAATAATGAGACGCAGTTTGTGAACACTGGTACAAGTGCCTTTTATAAGTGTGACTCTGTCTGTTTTTATGTATTGTACTGTGTTTTGTTTGTTGAAAATGGACCTTGAGTCTGGAAATAAAGCTGATGATAATTGCTGGTGTTTGGCAGGAGACATTACAACCATACAAAAATGTTATGTTTGTATGATTTCCTATTAATTCTGCTATTTCCAAGCTCTACTTTTAAAATGTTCTCATAGTTGTTTACGTTTCAACAGCAATGCTTCATTTCTTTTGAAATACTGTAGATTCACACACAAGGACACTCTAAACAAGCTGGTTTTCCGAGAAGTGTTCTTTACAACCTTGCCTTTTAACCTTGGATTGGTCATGCATTTCCACAGGTACTGCTGATTTCTGCAACAAATAATAGCAGCCTACGCTTGTACACACCACTTAGTTCAATGCAGTGGAACCTTGATGTTATCCCCCATAAGTGTGTGTGCAATGCTGAGGGCCACTTCTATAGGCAGAGGTTATTTGCATTCAAAGTCATTTCCTTGCCCCCTGGTCCTCAATGCTCTTTTAATACAAATGAGACCATTCAGACAAAAAACTATAGAGCCTGTTTATATTTCGCCTTTGCTATCTGAGTGAAATGGGAAAGGGAAAAGACAGCGAAAGGGAATAGAAAAGGAGAGAGAGAGAGAGAGAGAGAGAGAGAGAGAGAGAGAGAGAGAGAGAGAGAGAGAGAGAGAGAGAGAGAGAGAGAGAGAGAGCGAGAGAGAGAGAGAGAGAGAGAGAGAGAGAGAGAGGAGAAGAGAGGAGTAGAGGGAGGAGGAGAGGATGGGAGGAGTAGGCATGAGAGACACCAGCCGAAAGGACAGAATGAAAGGCATTAAGGAAAGTAAAACAGAGTGAAGAGGAGAAAAAGGTGGAGGCGAAAAGCCAGGAAGAAAAACGAAGGGGAAAGGAGAGAGGAGGGGGAAAACAATGAAAAGAAAGGCAAAAAGAGAGCTGAGAGACCAGAGAGATAGCTAAGGAGTGAGTTAAATAGATGGAGTCTAGAGAGAGAGAGAGAGACAGAGAAAACATGAGTGAGGGAGAGAGAGTCACTGAATAGTAGTCCACAGAGAGATAGAGAGGAGGAGCAGGAGTAGGAGGAGGAGGAGGAGGAGGTGAGTCAGAGAGCGCATGCGAGAGAGAGAGAGAGAGAGAGAGAGAGAGAGAGAGAGAGAGAGAGAGAGAGAGAGAGAGAGAGAGAGAGAAAGAGAACAGTGGGCCTCTGAGGTCTTTGAGCGGCGGTGATAAATGAGCTTAGCTCGGCTCCTGTTCCACCCCTCTAGTATCTTGATAATGGTGGCAATGCACCAAGACACAGGGACCAGCCGAGCCTGCTCAGACACACCGCAGATAATAAGACTCAACGGCAGGGAGATAGACATCAGCTACCCCATCCTCACTCACAGACAGAGAGAGAGAGAGAGAGAGAGAGAGAGAGGGAGAGAGAGAGAGAGAGAGAGAGAGAGAGAGAGAGAGAGAGAGAGAGAGAGAGAGAGAGAGAGAGAGAGATGTGGAGAGACAGGAGAATGAGACTGAGAAATATCAAGAAAAGAGAAGGGAAGAGGAGTGGGAGAGAGAGGGGATGAGAGAGAGAAAGAGAGAGGATGAAAGACAGGGAGAGCGAGAGAGCTGAATCAAAGAACGATACTGGGCAAACGAGAGAAGCAAGAAATAAGGGAGCAATAGCGCCGCAAGAAAAGAATAGAGTTGAATAGAGTTAAATCGCAACAGAGAAGAAAATGAGAGAGAGAGAGAGAGAGAGAGAGAGAGAGAGAGAGAGAGAGAGAGAGAGAGAGAGAGAGAGAGAGAGAGAGAGAAATGAGAGAGAGATGAGCGAGAGAAAGCATGAAAGAGCACTGAATAGCGAGAGAGTAGGCGAGATGGAGGGCCATCACATTTGATTAGCAGATGGGATAAGCAGAGTTGTCAAGCCGACAGCTATGTGCGGGGACTGACAGTGATGTCTATATGGGGGTGCCAATCACACGTGCAGCGTGCACAGTATTGGGCCTCTCCCAGGAAGGGACCTTGATGAGGCAGCATGTTTTTGTGAAGCGGAGTGTAAACCAGAGATGCTCCCTGATAAACACACAATAGATTGATGTGGGGGCTCGCTCTGGAATAAATTTAGCCAGCAGCCACAAAATGAAAGGTGTGGTGTTTTCTGCTATTTCTCAAGGTTGCAGGCTTTACATAATTCTGCTGTGCATGTTTCAGTATTCTTTGCTGATATACAAACAGCAAAACCCAGACACGCACACGCACACGCACGCGCAAACGCACACACATGCACATGCACACACATACATACACACACGCACGCACGCACACACACACACACACGCACACAATCAAAATCCATCGCGTCTCAATATTGTCTACTTGTCATTCACAACACTACACACATAAGACAAGAGTGCCTTGCCTTCTGCAAAATGACACACTCCACTCTTTTCCAAAAAAACATTGGTTCAGCTGCAAATGACAGCAATTCATCCACATTTAAATGGTTAGCTTAAGACATCATAGTGATGCATCTTTGTTCTACAAGCCACGTCTTGGCTTGTGCTGTGTTTAAAGTTAGTATTACAGCATTTCATTTTGAGTCTTGTCAAACAAATCAACATGAAAATCAATACCTTTCATTCGACTGCACATATGCATTTTGAAGTCCCTTGAGGCTTGTAAACATTAGATGCCTAATTATAACACATGTCAAAAAATTGTTTCCTGACGTTCAAAACTGAATGACTCAAAGATAATAATTATACAGTAGAGTATAATTTTCTGTGAGATATCCTTGCATTTCGGCTGACATCTGCTCGGAACCATTGATGGCGAGGCATCTAAAATCACGTGACATGTACAATATTTGTGTCTACAGCCATTTAAAAACATTTCTCATCATTTGCCCAAAACAGTGTCCAATTTTAGTCTAGCATGGAATCTGTCTGGATCTAGAATCCTTCTTATCCAGGCGTGCACTCTACTCTGCAGTGTGCCATGCATGCCGATCTCCCAGAGACTTTATATTCTGTGATGGTTTACTCTTCAGTGGGGGCTGCTTGCTCACTGACCTTTTGTATCATTGGCATCCCCTGCCCTCAGGGGGAGTTGAGCAGATGGGGGGGTGGGAAGGGGGACGGGGGGTGGTGATGTAAGACAGGGAAAAAGCACTGGGGTGTGCGCTCCCCATCTTAATGCCATAATGCCATGCCACACACTCAACTCCGGGGTGCATGGCGGTGTTTTAAACATTATGAAGTGCCTTACACATCCATATGACTCCATATGAATGCTCGTATAAGGCGTGTGTTGGGTGGTCACGGTGGTACTCTGCTGGTGCTGTAGGACTATTCTCCTGTCATCCCCCCCCACCATCCCCTACACCTCACCCCCACCCATGGGGCCTTAAATCAGGCAGTGCTGCAGGAACATGAGAGCACGTTCCCCTCCAGGCATTCTTCCCCACCTACTCCAGAAAGACAGCTTCCACTCACTCTGGGGCATGACTGCCATTTTTTTTACAGTTGAAGGTGGGGGATTTTTTTGTCTTGCTCTTTGAGTGTGTGTGTGTGTGTGTGTGTGGTGATGGTGGGTCTGAGTTTGTGTGTGTGTGTGTGTGTGTGTGTGTGTGTGTGTGTGTGTGTGTGTGTGTGTGTGTGTGTGTGTGTGTGTGTGTGTGTGTGTGTGTGTGTGTGTGTGTGTGTGTGTGTGTGTGTGTGTGTGTGTGTGTGTGTGTGTGTCAGAATGCATCGTTGTGTGTGTGTGGTGGTGGGGGGATGAGCTGTGCTGTGCATGTTTGTGTGTGTAGCTGTGAGTGTGTATGCAGTGTGTGTGTGTGCAAGTGTGTGTGTGTGTGTGTCCGCGCCCGCATGCCTGTGAGTATGTGTGTGTCTGTGTGTGTGTTTGTGTGTGTGTGCGCATGCCTGTAAAGTATGTGTGTGTGTGTGTGTGTTTGTGTGTTCATGTTTTGCTGCTGTTTCCTTTCTCATAAAAATCCATAGACCTCTGCAACCTGGGCAACATGGAGCGTGCGTGATGAATTTTACATGCGCTGCTACCCAGCAACCAGCCCCAGCCAGGCCCTTGGTGTTTAATAAAATCAGTGTGAAAATGCTGGGCTAAATTGCCCCAAAAAACAGTGGTGGCAGCAATTAATAATTTATCAGAGGCTGCCTTCTATGGCAGCTCTACATAAATACCTTTTTTTCCCTGACAAGACTCCTGGTGGCTGCCATAGCATTACCATTTGAAGAAGGCCCCGCGGGCAGCAAGAAAAACAAATTATAGGTCTATGTCATTGGAACAGATGCTGGAAATGCAAATTGCATTGTTCTGCTTCTGCTGGTGGTGGTGATGGTGGCGCTGGCGTTTTCTACTTCTTTTTCTTCATTGTGCATGTGTGGAAAATGCAGAGGGTTCCCTGAGTGTTGTGTTCTAATCCGGTGTGTGTGTGTGTGTGTATATGTGTGTGTGTGGTAATGATGAAGATGGATCTTAGGGGGTAAGTGTGTTGGTGGAGGCACAGTGTAATACCTCTGCAATTGGTTCTTAATCAACCCTGGGTTGTTGGAAACATGTGTGCCGCTGTGGTTATCAATCTCTTCCTGGTTTGTAAGATCTCCGGCTTGCCTGGCTCAGCGGCAGGCCACTTGTTCGGAAGAGCACGGACGGATGCCGGAGGATGAATGTATATTTTATTTGCATTGATCCTCTCGACAAAGGCCCGTGTGATTGCCGGATAAGTCTTAGAGGAAACCATTCTTCACGTCTAATTCCTCGCAGCTCTGTATTTTAATGGCACAGGGCTGAATATGATGTGTGTTTACAATGGGATAGGGGGGAGCTTCCGACTACTACACCCACACCGGTGCGCGCGTTTCAGTCACGACACTACCACGCGCCTTAACGTGAGCGTTGGCTAGTGCGGCGAGGTAACTGCGGCAGCACTGCATTTATGTGACTGCTCCGCTCCACCGACCCTTTCTGTCATGCCGTTATTAGGGGACGACGGGAAATTCGCTGAATGCATCAAACAGTTCATTCACGCTAAATAAGGGCTGGTTCGCCGCTCTCGCTTGAGAGCAAGCCATTAGCATTATTCATACGCTCCGGCTCTCTGTATGCGTACGCTTGTGGGAAGGAAACACACAAAAAAACCACAGAGAGCAGGAAATGTGTGTCTCCTAAATTCCGGTAAGTGAAGAGTGGCTGGGCAAGGAGAACGGACTTCATTTGCATGTGTGCCGCGCTCGGCTGCTTTTTTTTTTCTTTCAGTCGTTGCGGCACTCGTCATTGCCAGGGTGGATCGAGCACCCATGGAATCTCCCACCTGCAGTTTCCACGCTTTCACGACCAACGCTCCTGTGATTCCCATGTCCCATGCCTGTAAAATGTACAAAAAAACAACTCCTCTTTGCTCAGATTGTGTTGGCGGGTCAATTTTCCTCACTTCTCCATGCGGAAAATAGGGGAGCCTGAGAGATAAGAAACAAACAGGCAGGCCCCAAGGCGCTGTCATCAGTCCCCCCCTCTTTATGACGGCGTGTCACATTGTCAGATCCCTGCGCTGGCAGCGCGGCGGTTGGCCACGGTGTAAATCACAGCCCCCCTGTGTCCTCCTCCACCTGCCCAGAAAGACAGCTCTGCAAAAATAAAGCCCAGCCGGCCATTAGCATAGGCTGTCTTAGTGGGGTTTTTTGTAGGCCATGCAATCAGGGATGCTGACAGCTTTGGACGGGCCCGAGACAAAGCCATATGAAAGGCCCCACCCACTCAATACGTACAATGTAATGGAGAACCAATTCTGGGCCTCCCCACTCTCCCTGGGTCTAGGACAACCGACCCCTTTGTCCCCCACTGTCAGCCTCCAGGCTGCATGCACTCATAGTTATGTGGCTATCCTTTGAAGCTTGCTCGTCTTATGTTGTCTTTGTCGGACTTTAGGGAAATTAAAAGGGAACTCAGTGGAGAAAAGTCCCAGACTCGAATGGATTTGAGGTGTGGGGTGGGGTGGGGTGCCATTGCGGGTGTGTAGTGTGGTAGAAGTGTCTGAAGTGACCCAGAAAACGGTTTGACAGAGAGGCAAATTGTACGCCTCTATTAGGCCTCTAAAATTTAACAAAAAGTAACTACCTTGAGCTGACATTAATACTTTCATCTTTAGCTTTAAAGTGTTGCATGCGCAACTTGACAGATTTCATCCTACTGTGGGGAGAACCAGTGTTCTTCATACAGAGAATATGCTGGCTAGTAAAGTGACCTTGTATTCGTCCAGGTGTAGTCAGTGTCCCTTCATTTTAAGGGACCAAAATGCATAAACAAACATCAAAGACTTAACCTCTGTTAGGGGGCCAACTGTTGTGCTGCTCCACGTTGCCGCTCTTCGAGTCAAAAAGTTACACTTGTTTTCAAGGACTAGAGTTACGGATGGCTCCCAGTGCCAAGCCACCACCACGCTCGGCTGCCCGGACTGCCACCATCAGGGTACCAGCCAGCGCCAACTGTGTGCACAAACCATCAAAAGCAGGGGCACAGATGGCTCCCAGGCAGCACATAGGCTGATAGCTGACCAATGACCATTGGCAATGGTGCTCATGGCCTCCTACGGCACAGATCAACGTGCTGCATTGGGCACTGGGTGTTGATAACGCACTGTCTGCCACCATTTGAATGTGGTAGCAGTTTTCAAAGTGTACATGGGCATGGTACACTTTGTGCTGGCATGCTGTGAAACTATGGGGAAGGTGACTGTCTGTCATCATCTATCAATCTAGCAAGCTATGTAGCTATGATAAAAAAGACTGATATATTATTTTCAAACCATGCTCTCTTCTCCTGACACACATAAAACCCAGACACTGGTGATTTGTGTCACATACTGTCACAAGGCTAAGAGGCATGAATCATGCAGTCAGACTTGAACAGATACTACTGTATAAGCCTGTCCTTTTTCATTGTCTATGTACGTATGTATTGAATGTCATTTTTTCTGATTACTGTCATAAAATGACTCATCACATTCACAACATGTCATCATGAAACGTACCACTTCATACAGGAACTGTGGGTGTCACTGGTCAGACTGTCTGAAAACGGTACCATTACAGACACTTGAATGACTGCAGCTACATTAAGCAGACTCGGACAGTATCTTCTAGCAGAGAGAGTGCAAAAATGTCTGAAGTGAGGACTTTCAGTCTCAACAATCACGGAACCATGACACGAGAAAAGTGGTTCCTGTGGAGTGTAATTACACTGTCTGGTACAGGTTTGGCGGTTTTATGACGTCATATTCCAATTACATATATAAAAACCTACATTAAAACAGAAAAATGACTCATGAAAGCAATTCCATGAGATGGCCCTGCGCTCACTATCCCCATTTATGCCGTAGTATCCCAAATAGCCGCTGCATCTTTAACAGATCTCATCTCCTGATGATCCCCACCAAAGCCAGCAGGTAACTGAGGCCTGATCGGAATCACTTATAGCAGTTTAAGCCCATTATAATATTCCAGAGGATGGGCCTTTTTTTTGGCTGACGTTTGTGATTTGTTGCCCATGCCAAAGAACCTTGCATTAGGGTGGGGAAACACACACACACGCACCCGCACGCACGCATGCACCCATAAAAACACACACACACACATACACGCACACGTGTGCATGCGTGCACACACACACGCACGCACGCAGGCACACACACACACACACACACACACACAAACAGACACACACACTGGACAACTGTATGCCCTTGGCTGTAGCTAATACATGCATAAAGCACATATTCAGCATCTCACTCTCATTCTCATTCCTCTGCATCTCACCTGTTGCCCAAGAAGGCAGCGGGCCCCCACTACACCTAGCTGTGGAGAGACGCTGGCAGCCAGGCAGGCGCTGAATGAATTAATATGGATTCACCATAAACTGCTGCCCTGTCCTGGGTGGGGCCCCCACGGCTGCCTGGCCAGTGTGTGAAAAAGTGCGGCCCAAGCTAGGCAGCGGTTAAATGAGCACCCCAGGGCATTTGCTAAATGCCCCGGCACTGTGTGAATATTTATCCCTCCTAACATGGGCACAATTTGGAGCCAGCAGGACTCAGTAACTCTATGAGAAGCCAACTGGTAATTGCCCAGGCAAGGCTGGGGTATATATTAGAATACATAAATAAATGAGTAACTTCCGTTGTATGGCAGGGAAGAGAGAGGGAGAGAAAGAGAGGGAGAGAGAGAGAGAGATTGTGGGGGTGGGGGAGTGCGAGCGGGACGAGAGAATGAGAGGTTAGGATTCAGGTGGGCGTGTGGAACTGCCTCCAGTGTGTCCCTGTACGCTTACGCTGCACTGCACGCTTGGTAAATATGCAGGAATAGGCACACTCACAATCCCAAGTGCAGCCATCAGCCCCATATGCCGAAGAAAAAAAAACACTCCGGGACTGTTGACGGGCCTTAATTTTTTGGCGTGCGGTTTAATTGGCTATGAATGTTTTGCTATGCTTAAATCAAGTCCTCTCCGCAGTCCTTGTAGCGTTAAATATTCATGCCACATGTTTGTTTACATCGGTTGTGATGTCTTCAAAGGAAAAAAACAACATCACTAGTATTTCTATTGTGTGAAGCATTAATGTTGCAAGACACGTGTCTGTGAATCACTGCTCGGCTTTGCCACATGCTCCCAAACCGCGTGAGACGTAGGGTAGGGTTGTTTCTTTTGAGAGGAGTTGAACGTCGAGCCCTCCTACCTCTCTGCCATCATCATCACTTATTCCTTCACACGCATCCACACATCTTAGTAACCCGAGAGGACGGGTTATATAACTCTCGATAAAATTCTTCACAAATATTAATGACTGGGGCTCTTTATGGATAAGGATTATATCTGTGCTGCCTGTGTACGGAGGGAAGTTGCTGAATGAGGAGGGAGGGCCAGGCAGCGGTTGAAATTGGCAACACAAAGCGAGCCGCTGCTGCTATTTTGAATCAGTACCAGCTATGCGGTTTTTATTATGACCACTAGGGGACAGCACTAAATCACGCTAATGTGTTTTGATCCCTGACAGAGTTATGGTGAACTTCAGATAGATCAGTGGCCCATAAATGAAATGATGCGGGCTTTTAAACTCCTGAAATGCAATAAGTTCCATTCTTGGGGCCTATGCAAGGCTTGAATATTCAGGGAAAAAGTCAGGCCACAAAGTCAAGCCTGGAAATGCCGTCTTCAGACACTTGGACTTTGCCAACATAGCCTACTGTAGGAGAAGCAATCAGATGATACTTTCTGATGGACATTTATGAATGTGCAAATTGTATAGTGTTAACACTGTGCGTGTCTGTTATGCAAGTTGTTTTTGTATGTAAGGCACCTGCTCGTCACTTATCACAGCATCTGCTGCTTTCAACCGCAATGTCCTCATCACCGCCATCATCACCGTCATCAGGTAAGAGAGCTATTGTCGATGAGAGCAACTTTACTTGTTGACACGTGCTGTAAAGTGCTAATGATGAGCAGCAGGGCTGTGTGCTGTCAGGTACATTTGTCGCTGCCCGTCCTGGCTGAGCGCTACTCTAGTCAGGCCACCACCTCGTCAACGCCTCGCCAGATGGTCAATGTGCGACGAACACACACTGCTGCAATCTCATCACGACGCCCGCCTCGCCTGTCACGCCCATCCAGGCACGAACGCCGCGCACACGCATCAGTGGTATCCACTACGCTATATGCATCCCCCGTGGTGCATGTAAAGCAATTTCGTATGTGTGTGTGTGGGGGGGAGGACGCATTTACTTGTTCAAGCATTTATTCAGCTGCGCATTTATTTATGCAATCAGCGTCGACGAGGGTCACATTTATGTTTGTTCGTTCCTCTGCATAATGTCGCAAACGCAGCTGTCCTACTGCAGTAATTAACCCTTTTGCTAGAGCTTTATTGACATAATATTGCTCTGCAGTCTCTTTCCCATTTACGGAGAGCCGCACATCACATCACATCACATCAGCGCTGGCCAGAGAGTTAGGAATGACCATCTCATTCACTGCAATGCTCATTAAGGCTTCCTGCCCACAGGAAAGTGCCCACACATTTCAATTCCACACAGTGAAAATTGTAATATGACACGCCATCAGGACTGACCCAGGCATGCCATCGGTTCCATCAGCTGTGGCGTCTTTGGGGAAGTTGTAAGTATTAACCCTTTTCACACAGAGCTTTAATTACGCGCATGTTGTTACCACAATGGTAATGACCAAGCCCTAATCTGTTTCTTAAGATGAAAACAAGCTGGTCCACTTCAAAGGAGACTGGGACAAGGATGACTGGAGCACACAGGATATGTTTTGCTGTTATTTGTTGTGGTGCAAGCATGATTGTTTCTTAAGATGCTATGGCAATGTTGTTATGATGTGGTAGAGCTTTTTCAGCAAGCGTTGAGTAAGGGTTAACGTTCGGCGAGAAGGTCGCTACCGTGGAATAGCAGCACGACAGAGAGAATCTTTAGACCCCGACGCGGAGCGGAGGGGTCTTGTTCTCTCTGAAGTGCTGCTATTCCACAAAGCGACCGACTCGCCAAAAGTTAACCCGCTTATTATATGGATATACTTAAATGATTCACACATGGCGGGGACATTTCTTTAGGCCTATTTAATGTTAAGATTGTTGCTGCGCAAAACAAAACAGTGCCGTTGTGGAACACCGCTAGGCAACAGCTAGGTAGCCAGGACAACAGGTGTTGTCTATCACAGCAGCTGATTAGAGTCTTGTTGAAAAGTCGCTTTAGCAGTGAAAAGTCTTGTTGCCATTGACAGCGGTCTGTTATAGACCAACCCGTCCGTTATCGAAAAATAACAGACGTGCGAACGTTGGGGAGCCCCGTTGAAATGAATGGAGCATTCGACCGATGACGTCACAACCATATAATAAGACGTATTACCGGCTTTCCCATTTGCACGAAACACAGTAAAAAGAAAATAGTGTTAATTCAACACTTAGAGAGCACATTGGGTCCAAATACCATCCAGAAGATGTTAAATCGACTCTCTAAGTGCTGAATGAACACTGTTAGCTAACCGGTGAACCAGTGCTCCCCACCACACATTTGCTATATATATATATATATATATATATAAATCGGTGTGCGTGCGAGTGTATGTGCGTGTGTGTGTGTGTGTGTGCGTGTGTGTGTGTGTGTGTGTGTGTGTGTGTGTGTGTGCATGCGTGCATGTGTGTGTGTTCGTTCCTGCCCATATACTGGAATACCTGATGCGCTCAGCATCTCCACAGAATGAGCTTTGGGGGCTTCTCGGACAGATTGTTTGGCGCGCGGCCAGGACGCTTTAGAAATGTGACACCGTTCTCGTCTTATAATTTCGGCAGCCCAATAATCTGGCCATCTGGACATCAAGTCCCAGGGGGGCAGTGAGGTATAGGAATCGAAAAATAGACGCAATTATTGAAAAAGGTCAGTCCTTCCAGCATGGTGCCGAATTCAAACACGCAATAAAACAGGCTGCATACAGCACACAGGCGGGCACGTGTTGTGTAGAGAGAAGATTGAAAAAGAGAGAGAGAGACAGAGAGAGAGAGAGAGATATGGATGTCGCCTTTTGTATTTGTCAGATGTATTTCATCAGTATGGATAGGGTCCTATTTTTTCATCAGTATGTGTGCTGTCCGGAAATCGAACCACTGACCTTGATGTTGTTGTTAGCCCACTGGTCTGACACTTGAGTTACAGGAACGAGGAGCCTATTTTATGTGTCCCGGTAGTTCTTGTACATTTCTGAATGTTCAGCAGATATCAAGACGTCAGTGAGCTCTTTTCCCCCCCTTTTTTCTGCTGTCTTATCCATAACATGCATCCTGTGGTCTAGTCATAAAAGTTATTTATGAACATTTATCATCCATTGCCATAATAAATAAAGCATAATTCTGCGCATGTAATGGTTTAATCAATGGTTTGGCCTGTTGTACGGTACATAGATGAGGCGCAGTGATAAAAAGCTGAACCCAAAATAGCCTCATATAAATTTGCAGATTCTCTTTCTCTCCCTGCACTGTGAAATCCTGTTGATTAGAGCGCGCTCTTTATATTCAATCCCAGCCACTCAGTGGGATTTGGTGAGAAACCTTGCCTGTTTGGAGGCAGATAAATCTAATGTTTCCTTTCGAGTGTGTGTCTTAGGCCCCCGAACCTCTGATCTATGTTTCTGTGCTTGGAATTGACCCCTTGCGGATAAAGTGCTCTAAATTGCCTCTTTGATATATGGCCAGCCCTTGTTACCCGGCTCGCTCCTGTCAATTTTCTCCGTTGCTCCCAAGGTCGGCTCCCTCTTCCACGCGGAAAAAAACGCAAGAGGGGGCTCTTAGGCCCTGCCATCCACCTCCCGCCTCCCCGTTCAGTGTGACAACACAACACCACCAACACCCATCCACCCATCTATTCCCATTCCAGCACACATACACATACAACCTGCTCAAACATATACAGTGCAGTGCACACACACATATACACACACACGCAGACGCACACGCAAACACACACGCACACACACACACCAGGATTTGAACCCCACATGGAGAGAGGGCCCCACCTTGTTAGTGTGCTCCAATAGCAGTGACCTCACGAAGGTAGATTGGTGCAGTACATATGCGCACGCACGCACGCACGCACACACACTCACACACACACACACACACACACACACACACACACACACACACACACACACACACACACACACACACACACACACACACACACACACACACACACACACACACACAGACACACACACACACACACACCACAGCTCTCGCGCTCTGTCTCTCACACACACACACTCACACTCACACACGTCTCACACACACTCGCATGTCTCTCCCTCTCTCTCTATTCACCCTCTCATTTTCCCTTTCTTTTTCCGCCGTCTCCGCGGCCCTCTCAAACGTGAACTATGGCGGTGACAAGGACCGCTTGGGGATATGGGAACAGATGAGGGAAAACTGCATGCAGGTGACAGGCCTGTCCGAAGTAAGAAATATGTCCAGGCTAAATGTGTTAGGCAACGGCAGGAGCAGGGGAATGCAAACCACCTTCGTCTTCCATTATGTCTGTACGAGTAGGTTTTGTAAGAGTGTGTGTGTGTGTGTGCGTGTGTGTGTGCGTGTGTGCGTGCGTGCATGCGTGCGTTTGTGTGTATGTGTGTGTGTGTGTGTGTGTGTGTGTGTGTGTGTGTGTGTGTGTGTGTGAGTGTGTGTGTGTGTGTGTGTGTGTATGTGTGTGTGTGCGTACTGCACCAATCTACCTGGAGCACACCAACAAGGTGGAGTCCTCCCTCCATGTGGGGCCCAAATCCTGGTCCCCACATGTTTTGACCCCTTTTGCTTGGGTAATGTTGTTGTTACTGGTAAAAGTAAAACATTTCCACACTGACAGGTTTGGGTTAGGGATTGTTTTGGTTTGGGCACAGTTTAGCATTCTTTAGCTATTGTTAGGGTTAATATGAATGGAAGTCAATGAGAGGGCCCCACAAAGATATTAAGGTGGGGCTGTGTGTGTGTGTGTGTGTGTGTGTGTGTGTGTGTGTGTGTGTGTGTGTGTGTGTGTGTGTGTGTGTGTGTGTGTGTGTGTGTGTGTGTGTGTGTGTGTGTGTGTGTGTGTGTGTGTCTGTTTGTGTGTGTGTGTGTGTGTGTGTGTGTGTGTGTGTGTGTGTGTGTGTGTGTGTGTGTGTGTGTGTGTGTGTGTGTGTGTGTGTGTGTGTGTGTGCGTATGTCTAAGTGTGTGTGTGTGTGTGTAGCTATGTGTAAGGTGGTGGTGTAAGGTGTGTGTCGGGGTGGGGGCGGGGGCTGGGGGGTTGGGTAGTGATTCTGTGTATGTACTGTATGTCAGCCTGCCTGTTTGCCTTCAAGTCATTAAAGAATAAATCAATCTCTACATCATGTTGACTAGGGCGTACATTTGTTTCTTTTCTAGAGAAGAATGGTACAGGAATGGCAGAATGCTGTGTGTGTCATTGATTAAAGAGACTCTCTATACTAAATCTAAACATTCCATGTATATCAATCCCAGGCCATACTGTGCATGTATTGCCCACAGCGTTGGGCCCCCTTTTCAACACAAAAACATGCCTCATGGGTCAGAGCACATAATTATTGTGCCTGTGAAAAGGTCTTGACCCCCCTCGAAGGCACTTCAACAACTTGAACTCGTTTAAATGACGCTTTCATACATGTGGTCCGCAGTGCATATCTTTGGTGCGAATGTCAATGCCCTCACTGCACCCCTGTGTACCATTATGATGAGTCGGACACCAACCAAAAGCGTGTGAAGATTCACAGTTCTGTTCCCCGCCTTCAGAGTGTCTACAGCACAATGAGACTCCAAGGTGCTGCAGAGCTGATAATGAGTCTTGCCTACTGACAGGGACGTAACTGGACATTTTCAAATACCGAGGTCAAATACTGCGTGCTGTGCTTGAATACTGTACATTTAGAATGCGTCAAACTCTTAAGTCTGTTTTCATTAATCCCTGTCTTGAGGATAAATGGGGGTGGCGTATACATACTGAATTTATGATTGTTGATCATATCGATTTCCATCATAGATACATTTTACATTCCTGAAAAAAATACAGGGGACTTGACCTCTGTGTCCTCAATTGTAGTTACTTACAGCCATGCCTACTGTATGCCTAGGCAGTGGTGATACATCTCTGGCATGGCTCGTTTGCCAGCATAGAAAGCCAGGCCAAAACTCTGATTTCTTAATATCTTGTCTTGTAAACAAGGGAGGTAACATCATTTTTGATTCCTTAAAAATAAGAACCCCCCCCCCTATGCAAACAGTGTAGCTGCTCTGTACTCTTAGTAAGAGTGCATTAGGAATTCTCTCTTAAGTTTTCACAGGACTCAGCAGTATAAGTGTGTTGCATAAAGTCATGTGAGCTGGGAAGTTTTCTAACTGGTAAATATGAAGATGTTGGAATCGTATCTAATATTTACAGAAGGGGACATCATAGCTATACTGCAGATCCCTTCAGGCATCTTCATTTATACTTTTTTTAAAACCACAGAGTTTTGAATATCTAACAAAAAAGCTTTGCATTCGATACAGTACTGTACAGTAGACTTAATGTTGCAGCACTTTACATCCTAAAATTATCGCACCCTCTCTCTCAAACACGCACTAACACACACACACTCACACACACTCACACACACACACACACACACACACACACACACACACACACACACACACACACACACACACACACACACACACACACACCCTTGATGTTTTTCTATGCTGTAGTACTGACGTGTGTATATACATCCTATATGCATTGACACAGGGGACACAATAGTGTGTATTGGAGATCGGCCACACATGCTGCTCTTTGAACCCCCTCCCACTCGCACCCCCGGGGGGGCTAAACTTAGCAGGGGACCTACGCTAAGGGGCTTCCTCCTCGGCCAGCCAAGTGCAACAATGGGGGCGCCCAGAGGGAGGAAGACACAGACTATACAAAAAGTCGTCTTCTCTTTGTTGGACAGGTGTTTGTTTTGGCAGGTGCTGTTTTTTTTATGTCACGCCGCGTTCACGTACCGTACGTATGTATAGGCACGTCCCTTCACCCCCTTTAGATACTCGCCTGCATGCGTCGTTGGGGGGGTGGGGCAGCGACAATAAAGGGCGTTTTTGTGAAAACAATAACTCTTCAAG
This sequence comes from Engraulis encrasicolus, assembly GCF_034702125.1. Classification (NCBI taxonomy): domain Eukaryota; kingdom Metazoa; phylum Chordata; class Actinopteri; order Clupeiformes; family Engraulidae; genus Engraulis; species Engraulis encrasicolus. The sequence goes on from NC_085870.1 coordinate 39,303,219, forward strand.
GGTCATGACCAAAGCCCCTGTTGTTATTATGCAGTGAAATTTCTATCGATGAAGGGTTGGGTTTGTTTGCTGTTGCTCACGGCACATAATACCTCATTTCCCCAACGAAAGCAAGCGGTGTGCGATTTGTATTTTTTAAAACCAATTTAGCTGATATCAAAGTGGATAGAAGGCCACCCCAGTGAGTTATCTTCTATACAATTATTTGTTTAGTGTATGCAGTTTTGTGAAATCCCATTGTGACGAACACATACATCCTGGAGGAAACAGCCATAACATGGCCTGAAACTTCCCTATCCATTTTGTCTGCCACACAACTGCACTTGCAAAATCAACAGTCTTTCGAATCATTCATGGTGTTGCTAAAATTGACAGCGCTGTAACAGCATTAGATTGAGTTGTGACTCTAGAGCAGCAGACACAACTAAAACGCTTGGTTTGTATTGGGGAGGGGGGTGCTCAATAACTGCATATTACACTACAGTGCACTACACTACTGTATGTGTTCCTCTGACATAATCCGGAGTCTGACAGATAGGAAAAGGAAATAACTCACGCATAGGACTCTGTGTGCTTGTTATATAATGCTGTTGGTAAGCTTAATGCTTTATTTCAAATATATTTCATGCAGGAGACAGCAGAGCGCGTTTAACAATGTTAGCAACCTTAGTGTCTTATTTAGTGGGCTAACCTGCTCCTACTTTGAACAATGTTACACTAGAAAGTCACAAATCAAGTCTTTTTTACTACAGTCAATTTTGCAGAGTTAATACAACAACCAGCCAATTAAACATCCTCCAGATTGTATTTGGTCCGAGAGTACTCTCTAAGTGTTAAATTAGCACTGCATTTACTTACTAAAAATATCACTGCACCATCTCACTGTACAACACATTCAGAGAGAGAGAGAGACAGTGAGAATTAATTAACCACATTATTGTCTGCAGCTCTTGTCCATTAATCGCATCCTGTCTCATCATTTGGCAGGTGTTCTTCCCCGCTCGGCTCACGCACCGCGCAACGTCTTCTTGATTACCGGCAGCACCATGCGTTGCCGTCGTTGCAGCGTTTAGTCATTACTTTTTCATGCTTGGCGAATTTTAAGTTACAACTGACATTTGCGAGGCACACACCCAACCCCCTTATTCATATTTCATCACCGCAGGAGGGGCCGTTTAATTGCAGAGCCGTGGTAGGTTCTCTCTGCCGGTGGTTCATTCACCTGAGAGCTAGTGAAGAACCTTGGCCATGGACTCAGGGAAGTGCAAACCTCCTTCTGTGTGGTAGTGGCCACAGGTGTGCTCTCATTTCCTTGTGACAAAGTCCCTGCTCCGAGGCCAGTTGCTACATCAGCATTGCCTGGCCTGGCTATCGCGACAGAAAGTCTCTTCGAGTATTTGGTCTGAGCAACTTGTGTTGTCAAATCATTTTCTCTGAAGGAGACACAACGGATGTGTGTAGTTCGCATTCATTAAATGCCAAGACATCCAATTCCTTCACTCCCCTACTTAACTTCATTGCCTTAAGGCCCTACCGTGGCTCTAACGATAGCGACCCGGGTTTGAGTCCAGCCCGAGGTCCTTTGTCGACCCTTCCCCATCTCTCCCAATTCGCTTCCTGTCTGCCTCTCCTACTGTCCTGTCTTCAATAAAGTTTTAAAAAATCATTGCCTTTAGCATGCGCCATTAAGCCATTCGAAATACTCAACATAGATTGTGTGGGTTGCTAGACTTCCTCGAAAAGTGGAACTTGAGCAGTGTCACAGGTAGTAGGGCCATGGACCTGTGTGGGAGGCCACTGGCCTCGGTTGTGCTAATGGCCAAGATGTTCCCTTGTCACAAAGGACCTTTTCGAAGGCCAATTGCTACATCAATATTGCCCGCCTCTTGACAAAAAAAATCCTACATTTCATCAACCCCAATGTCAACAGAGGAAGTATCATTTTATCTGATATGACAGTAGCAATAAATTACTCTCCTTAACCTGAGGTGAACTACTGGGCAACATGAGGTAAAATGAAGCTGGTTATACCACAGCTACAGCTTTTACAGCAACCTGCAACAATGCTGTGACAGGTAAGAGACTGAACAGTAGGAGGTTTACCATTGTAACAGAAACGTCATGGGGAATTTAGTGGATTTAAATGGAAATGTTTCAACAGATCCAACAGGTGGTTTGTGAGAAATGAGAAACGGCTTTTGGAAAATCAAATGAGTATTGTTTGCCATAGAAATCAATGATTCGATGATTGTCTACTGTAGAAGCCTGACGTAGACGGCTGCAAAAACATGCATTATCATAAAAATGGCTTCATTTTGAAGCATCATGATCTGACGCACTTACAAATGTTTAGTAATACTATTAGAATTATGCATGACACAAAATTTGTAGATGAACAGGCACTGGGTACAAACAAGAGTAGCTCGGTGTATGTTGATGACTAGAGCTGCATCCTCACTTTGCTCTGCCTTGTGACATCAAAGGGCACATAGATAGCCCTCTGGCTGTTGCTTCTCACTGTACTGTAGTTGGGCTCAGGAAGTCTTTTCAACGTTGCACAAGACATGACTACACATAGGCTGGATGTCAGCATCCTGTACGAACAGGAAATTCTGTCTTCAATGGCTTTTCTTCAGGCTGCCGATGGGGATGGGGTAGGCCTACTAAGGACTGAATTAATGCATAGGCTAGATATGGCTGAAGCCTAGGGGCTCCCTGGGCCTACTGAGCTGTATATCCTCTGATGATACAAAAAGTGCATACTGTATGGGAGGTGCTGTGGCGCAATTCGTAGGACACCTGTACCATTTACTACATGGGGACCTGGGTTCGAGTCCGGCCTGGGGCATATCTCAACCCTCTCAACACCACTGTCCTATCAGCAATATACCGGTAGGCACAAAAAAAGACCAAAAAATATATTTTTTGAAAGATTTTGGAGTAGATGCAGGAAATCCATATCCTAGTCAACAATTGTGCAAATTGAAATGTGAATATGTGATTATTGATGATGCATGTGAATGAAGAGCAGATGAAGATGCGAGCACAATGATGTAGTATTTAATTCAACATTGCTTTGATGTGTTTTCTGTACAGCTAGGCAAATTAATGGCAAAAAAAAAATTTTTAGCAGCTTGTTTTGGTAAAATCTGGATGAATTCACATGCAGAAGATTGCTGAGTAACAGGGTGTAGTTGTAAGTATTGCAAGTTGTAAATATTTTTGCTCTGCCTATTAATGTTATTCTGTCATTGCCGTTTTTGGAAGCCGACAAAAAACATTTTTGTCAATGAGGCGGAACATGCAAACACTTTTGCTGAAAGTGAGCTAAGAAATGGGATTTCATACTATTCCCAGCACCCCTATATAGGTCAGGCAGCTTATTTCTCTCTCTCTCTCTCTCTCTCTCTCTCTCTCTCTCTCTCTCTCTCTCTCTCTCTCTCTCTCTCTCTCTCTCTCTCTCTCTCTCTCTCTCTCTCTCTCTCTCTCTATCTATCTATCTCTCTCTCTCTCTCTCTCCCTCTCTCTCTCTCTCCCTCACACACACACACATTCCTCTACTCCTCCCACTCTTGCTTTTGACTCGTATTCATCCTCTTTCTCGCTCCCTATGCACCCTCTCCTCACCCTACCTTTAACCCTACCCCCTCATACCCTTCTATGCCTTCCTCAGCCATGTTCCTCTCTTTTACCTCGTACCCTTTCTGCCTGTTTTTGGGCATTAGTGGCTTAGGAATTGGTTGTGTTGCCTTGAATGCCTTCATTGATTGCTGTTTGAGGAGCCTACCACTTGGCTCATTTGCATAGGGCAGGCAGGCATGACAAGCCAAATAGCACAACTCTGCATAAAGTCTTTCAGTCGCTCTCACTCTGTGTGTGTGTGTGTGTGTGTGTGTGTGTGTGTGTGTGTGTGTGTGTGTGTGTGTGTGTGTGTGTGTGTGTGTGTGTGTGTGTGCGCGCGCGCACGTGTGTGTGTGCACGCGCACGTGTGTGTGTGTGTGTGTGTGTGTGTGTGTGTGTGTGTGTGTGTGTGTGTGTGTGTGTGTGTGTGTGTGTGTGTGTGTGTTTTGTGTCTGACAGTGAGAAAGAGAGAGAGACAAGAAAGAGAAATGTCCCTGCTCTTTTTGACAAAAGCTGTGATACAAATGAACAGCAGAGACCAAACTGATCAATTCATTCAAATACTTGTGTGCCGATTTATTTATAGTTATTTAATGAGCTTTATTAGCTAAATTGTTTCATATTGTAGCTGAGCTTGTTTTTTTTTTTTACTGAAAAACCACTGAACTGTGCAAGATGTGCTTAGAGGAGGTGATTAAACAAGGAGGGGCATTTGCAGAATGGGGGGGTATTAATTAGGTACAGTGTGGCGGTCCACTGGTATATAGGTATAAGACTGTGTTTCACTACGGCCCTGCATTGATTACCTCTGCAGGTGCCATTGGCTAGCCATCTGTGACCGGGAGGGGCAGCCTAATTGGCTTTCGTAACACGCTTGCCCTTTAACCCCTCCACACTTCAAATAATGAAGCCTTGCACACACCGCCACGCACAGGGGTCACGGCCACAGGCCACCGCTGACACTAAACAATTGCGGCTGACATTTTACTTTACCTGGGGAGGGGAAAAAATTCTATTTGGGGGCTTGTCCGCAGACAGAGGACACGCGGTCTATTATTATCTGCAAACATCTCAAACGTGTAATCTGTATTCGCTGACTTTCCGGAAATGGGATTTAGCTCCTCACCCACCTACAGCCGCACCCCTACCCCCAACACCCACGACCCTTCCTCCTTCCTCCTCCTCTCCCTTTTTCTCCTGAACACTCATTTTGATAGAACTTACTACAGAATGCTGCTGCTGCTGCTGCTGCTGCTGTTGGCTCGGCAAACGATTGCTCAGTCTGACACAAAGCACTTTTTGAAACAAGATAGTCCCAATCTACCATTGATCTCCCCTTAACTGATGAGAGCGGCGAAAAACGTGGCAAATCGACAAAAAAATTGGGAGCATACACAGGGCGCAGTAGTACACCGGTGTTTTTCCCATCACTGGATCCTAAAACCAGAGCAGTTTTGACGTTACAATGGAGGGTGAAGGTGTGGGGTGAGAAAATGATCTTAGGGCCAGTATAATACGACATTAGCAAGATACCATACAGAATCGGGTGCACTGGCAGTGCTCCAAAGCTCACACTCTTAGCAGGAGGCTTCAAGGAATAGCAGTGGCGGTGAGAAGCCACGGAGCTTTAGAGCGCGGGCCCACAAAAGGCAGCCCCCCCTGGGTGGAAGTCCTTGAAAAGTTCAAAACAATCACCGCCATTCATACTGCCACCCCGCTGTGGGATTTCAAAGCATGATAATAACCATAGATCCTATTATTCCGTGTCTTATATCGTGCTGCAGTTTAAAAAAGGGGGGTGGGGGAGAGAGTAAGGGGGCCGTGGACATGCAACAAATCTCTGGGTGCAACAGGGCTCAGTGGTTTGGGAAATCAAAGCTTCATGTCAAGGTCCACTTTTCATAGTGTATCTGAACTAATCACACCTAATCCCACATGTAGAACACATTACTGTCAAACTTCCTCAGTCCAGCCTTTAGATTACCAGCCTTTCTCTCTCTCGTGGTAATTGGCTGTAATGCAGTCCAGAAACAAGTTTGTAAATGATAAAAAATAATTTACTGAATACAGTAATTCCTTAGCCATAGAAGTGAAAAGAAATATCTGACTAGGCTATAGATTGTTTTTTTCCCAGCATTACAGACAGATTGGTTCCTGATTCTCCGATGGCAACAGTTCCAAGCGAATGCAAAGCTCCACGTCTACACGGGGGCTTATAGTCATTTTAAGAGTAAGCAGCAGCCATTATGGCGACATGCCACATCACACGTAGGCCATGGAAATCCAGAGATCCTGAAATAGGCTATGATATCAACCTCTCCGAGTGGCTCCGTAATTGGGCGCACAGTGCTGGTGTGAGATTTGATTTAATGCACAGCGAACAATGGCTTCTCACCAGTCACTTTTTTATTATTCATATTGCCTCTGGAAGAAAGAATCCGCAAACAGTCTGTCTGCACCGTAACCTGAAAATGTTTGCCATTTCATTTCTGTTCAGTCAGTGCTTTTTTTTGGTGTGATGGATGTATGTCATTGCAGCTTGGGACGTTATCTAGCGACATATTTAGAATAAGAATGGGTTTTATTATTATTGCTAATTGCTCACATTATTCATTGTACTTTTTTGTGTGTGTGTGCATGTGTGTGTTGCATGGATGTGCGTATATGTGTAACAAGCAGTGCATAGTTACAAGCACATATGGCCAAATAAAAGTGTCGTATCTGTCTGTTGATCAGAGAGGTTAATAGACACATGGCCTTATTTTCTAAATGCTCTCATATGCTCAGCCATCTAAACAGCACCCCATCAGAGGAGAAAGCTATAACAGATGGCTGAATACACAACTTTTGTTTAAAAAAAAAGGCTTTTGCACACTCAGTGTGAATTAATTGGGTTCTTAACATACACGCCTCAGTCAGCATCATATCAGGAGGAGCACGTTGGCACCGGATTCGGCCCACGCCCGCTTAAGAGTCTACTGCCATATGTGATTCTGCGTGTCCTCCCACGGCATGCAAGTGTAGTGAAGTGTGGTTGAAGTGCTGTGTACGTGGGGACCGCGGGGTGGGAGCCTTCACATCCTCCCTTTGGAAACCCCTTGAACACAATTAACAAAAGCCAAAAAACAGCAAACAAACAAGGGCTGGCTGAAGCCAAGTGTGTTTGTGAAAGGCTTTTTTTCCCAACGTTGTTCCACGGACCGAGAATGAACCTGACTGCTGGCTGATCACAGCCCTTGTGATGTCACCACACTCCTGACGCTTTTCCTTTCACACACCGAAATAGAACCCAGAGGGAACTTCAGAAGGAGGTCTCATCTCACCAAGGCCTCACCTGTGATGTGATCAAAACCACCTTGGGGGCCCTAATATCTCAGCAGGCCCTCCCGGCAACAATACCGTCTGCAGAGGCAGGCAAGCGCCGGATATTTAATGGCCGTGAGCTGCGACACCTAATAGCCCATCATGTTTATTGTAGGAGAAATTAATTAAGCAATCAGTGGGCCACGAGCCATGTTATCTCTGAGGCCCCAGCTGGCCTGACTCGTATCCTCCGGCTCTGAGTGGAGCAGAGTGTGGAGCCGAGGCCCCAGCACTGATCTGTGTGTGTGCGTACGTACGTGCACTAGGCAAAAACAAAGCTCAGGGAGGGAGGAGGCTCAGGACAATTAGTGGGCAAGGCCAGGTCCAGCCCTGGGAGCCAATAAGAGGCCCAGACAGGAGCCTCGCTGTTGCACTAACCCCCCTTTTCTTGCACTTGTCCCCTCTTGTAACTAGCTTTGGCCAGGGCCACTGCTTTAGCGGTGAATAAAACTTAAGCAGACTCCACCAGCTCCTGGGAGGTAATCTGGCAGCTAGCTGTGTGTGCGAGTGCACAGTGATTTTGCACTCTGGCTCTTGTGGTTGAGGACGGCCTGTGGATAGCTGTTGGACACCTGCTGCTGCAGCCCCTCTCTCAACTTTCACCTCCCTCCTGGACTCCTCTCTCCCTCGCTCTTCCTCGTGGACTGGCAACGCATGGGCTGGACTGACATCTGATGGGCTTGTTGTGCGTCTTCACCTTGGCTGTTACCTGTTGAACGTTATGCTGCACTGAGACGCAACCACCCACCTGCCCGGCAGAGTCCAGTGAGCTCCTTTTGAGCCATCACAGAGGTAGGAAACATGAGAGGCAGGAGGCACTGCTGTTGCTGCTGCTGCTGCTGCTGCTGTTGCTGCTGCTGCTGCTGCTGCTACTGCTGCTGTGTCCACATGTAAAGGTTCTTGACCCATCAAAGAGCAGAGCTTGTAGAAGCTGTTTGTAAGGTGTAAGATCTTTTTTTTAATCTTTCTTTATCGACTGCTCTGCTCCTCTGAGGTTTTATCAGGGTGGAAACTTCAGACGGAATTTTTAAACACAGTTCTTCATTTTTCTATTTTTTCTTTCTTTTTTTACTTGAGGGAGTGGAGGGGGGGGGGGGGTCCTGTTTCTTCATGGTGATGTGATCTTGTGAGAGATACCGTGACGTGCTTGCAGTGGTGTCTGGTGGCAAAGCTCACAGACGGCCTCTGATCCCTCAGAGTCATCCTGCCCAAAGCTTGCTACACAAATCCATACGTGTGAGGCATGGCGGCTTAGAGCACGACACCAGCAGCAGTCGCCCAATATTGGCATAAGACGGGGTGACACTTTCTTTTTTTCATAGCTTTTAATCCTTTGAGTCCTCTCTTAGTCACATTTCCATTTCGTTGGAGGGGGCCATATTCAGTATGAATGCCTCCTCCTCCCTGGTCCTCCAAAGGTGAGTCCTCTCAGTGTTTGGGTACAGCGGGTTAGGAAGGTGGCTGTAACCGTGGTAGTATTGTTGATTGAAGCAGGCTGTGAACGTGGAGGGGGTTCTGGATGGCTGCAATTGTCTCAGATCTGGTGACATGTTGCAGCTGCTTTCTCAGTGTGTCTGACTGCATGCCCAAGCTGTTGCTTGTTGTGACTCTATTCAGCTTTCGATAGAATGCTTTTGGTCCCTGCCAACTGATTTATGACGAGACTGAATCGACTCGGTTTTTTTTTAGAGATGCAATATTGTGGTGAACTTTTGCCTCTGCATTCGCCTTTATAATTCCTTCGTGAACACATATCTTGTTATTTATGCTTTAAAGCACCTGCCCTTAAGGCAGTGTACTTGGATGCGAGTGGTGCATTAATATAGGTGAAGTGAAGAGCTGCCTTTAAGGCCTCAAGGTCTGCTCTTACTTGTCAACAGATAAACATGACCTTTAGTCCAGCCATCTGCAGTGTATTAGCCCCAGCATCAGAGAGGCAGAAGGCCATGGAACAGGAGCTGGGATGAACGCCGTACTGATAGCTCAGAGAAAGCTATTGGTTGTGTGCAGATATCTCACTGACTGGCTTGATTGTTCCCACATGCTTTTGATTAAAACATTTTTATTTGATAAATCTGAAGTTTGGTGTTAGGTGGGAGTACAGCATGCATAACTGTTAATTTGCTGGCTTTACCTGGCATGATATTCACTGCTGCTGCATTTTATCATTTTGGTCTCACAAAGTAACTGCATCTTGTATCTTGCTGCTGGGGTCATTTGTTCATGTGCAATGAAACCACAGTGTACTGAAGAAACACACTGTATTAAAGACATGCAAACTACTGCTCATCTATGGATGTTGGTCTTAATTCTGGGGGTGTACTGTAGCTCTATCCAGATAATCCTACTTTTCAGACTGTGCCCCACTGTTCCTTTAGCGGAAGTATTTGTGTAATGAAATTTGACACAGATTTCTTAAGCTTCTTCTGGAGCAGCTAATTCAAAAGTTGGAGAGAAGTGAAATTGATCTGACAACATTTAGTTAGCCATAAAGTTGGATTACTTTCTGACAACTCAGAATCTCATTGCCGTGGAACACTGTGTATACAGCATAGCTTGTCTGGTATCATTATTCACTGCTGTCTGTGTCTCCACTGCAGTCACTGAAGAACATTCAGGTATGAGGCAGTTGCCAACTGGAATGGCAGAGTGCGTCATAGATGACACTCTTGATGTGTTTCTACCAAGACAGCTGATATACACACATCACAAACATGATGTGGATGAAATTCACACCTCTGAGAATTAAGCTCGGATTAGTTCTGTGCACAATGTTTCAAAGTTGTAAAAACTCAATATGTGCCTCCTGCTTCATAGGCCTGTAAAGTAAGATGAGTTTTGTATTTCTCAGGGAGTGTGAGTGAGAAAGGCAGAGAGAGAGTGTGTGAGAGAGAGTGTGTGTGAGAAAGAGAGAGAGAGAGAGTGTGTGTGTGTGTGTGAGAGAGAGAGAGAGAGAGAGAGAGAGAGAGAGAGAGAGAGAGAGAGAGAGAGAGAGAGAGAGTAAAAGAAAAGGTTTGCACTTTCCCTTTCCATTTATGTAAATTCTTGAAATGCATTCTTTCCTCCATCCCATATTCCATATATAGCTTTCACATCCATATTCTCCTGCATCCATATTCTCCTGCATACCTAACACACCACTGTCTGTCTGTCTGTGTCTTCTTTTTCTCCGCTCCCTATAGACCTCCCTTGCATTCCTCCATTGCGTGCAGCACGTGAGACGCGAGAGCCGGCACCTGCTGAAGAAGAGCCATGCCCCCAGCCGTGGGAGGACCAGTGGGGTACACCCCGCCCGAGGGAGGATGGGGCTGGATGGTGGTGTTGGGGGCCTTCATCTCCATCGGCTTCTCCTACTCCTTCCCCAAGTCCATCACCGTCTTCTTCAAGGAGATCGAGGTCATCTTCAACGCCTCCAGCTCCCAAGTGTCCTGGATCTCCTCCATCATGTTAGCCATGATGTACGCAGGAGGTTAGTTAGCTACTTAGTCAGTTAGTCAGTTAGCATTGACCTCACTGCCTTCCGACTTGAATCATGTTTTTTTGTCACTCAGTATACTAATTTCCATATTTGTACTTCTTGTTATAGGCCATGTACACATATTTTTCACCTTTTTTAGTGGGAAAAGTACTTTCACTTTCCGGTCCAGAAAGTGAACAAATTACAGATGAGATGAGCATTGCTGTTGGCCAAACAGTCACAGCAATTCTGGCTTGAGTTTTTGAGATTTTATTTTTTTGTTCGTTTCTGGCATCTAATGTTCTCCATGACTCTTGCTCCCACTCTGTTTTCATCCGTGCAGGATTAAGTCATCTTGGCATGCAGGGACAGTTGTTTTTGTAGGGTTTGGAACCTGATGCTGATGAGACGGTCATTGTTTTGCCTCTTCTTGTGAGAGTGTTCCTCGTCCCTGTGCCAGATTCGCATTAGCGAGTCTATCAGCCTTTGTTTCCTTCCGCCTCGTACCGTACGTACATCCCAGCGCTCCCATTATTGCGCGGCACAGTGGAGACATGGTGTACAAGATGGAGATTAAGCACATTGTCTCACATGAAATGGCTTGAATGAAATGGATGCCATTAAACCGAATGCGACGGGCCATTAGGTGTGTTGGCAGCGCTTGCCCCCGTATTGAAATGCCGCTGCTATCAAGCGGGGCAACATTATCTTTCCCCCGAGTCTGTGTTTCGGTCTCCTCCTCGTTCTCCCTTTTCATGCAGTGATGGGTGTCAGATGTTTGCTCTGGGAATGTTGAAAGAGATAACGAGCTTCTCTCTCAACAGAAAAACGTTGCTTTCTGGTTTTGTTTATTGAGTGGTTTACAGAAGACAAGAGCTTTGTACCAGTTACGTCAACCTGAATCTGCCTTCAGTTCAAGTTTTTGAACCGCAGAGGAAATTTGAAATACTTACCGTACCACGTGTAGCTAAACAAATCCCATCCATTAGCTGAAACCGTTTCCTGTTCTGATATTTTGCCATATGTACAGTACGTACAGCTGAAATACTTCAACAAAGAACACCACCGCCAATGGTACTACTGTGTCTCAACCACAGGTCATATAGACTTTGCCCAGGTACTCACATGTACCTGAATCAATGCGGTTTATTGTTCAGACATGAAGTGCACTTAAAAGTGGGGTAGTGTGTGCTTTCTGGAGTTCAGCCACGGCATGGACAATGGGTCAGGCCTAAGGCCGAGCAAACTTTTCCCCAGAACAGCCTCTTCCACGTCTGGCACCTCTCAGTCCACTCCTGTCCATGTGACTGCTATCCCCAGAGTGTGATTAGCACGTGATTAGGGCGCAAGCTTGAGACGCACCCAGCACATAGCAGCAGCAGCAGTACGGTCCAAGCCTCCTCCATCAGGGAGCCTCTATTGGGCAGTCTGAACATGCGGAGGTGGGTGACATATGGTATGCGATCCATATGAAATCAAAGCCAATGATGCATGCTAAGCCACACACCATGTGGCTATCTCAGGAATGTGTCCTAATCATTTTGTCATCCTGTCTCGTCTCGTTTAGCGTGACGCTTGTTTTCGCAGCACGGAGCCGGTCACTCGATTCCCCCTGCCAACTGTTTTCTTTTAACAAATTGCGCAGTGGGCCTTCATCCTATTTCCCTGGCTTGATGACTGCACTTGTTAACTAGCAGCTGGTTTGATCATGTGTAAGGCACTCCATGCACAGTCACATACCTCTGTCTCCAAATATCCCATTTTTTGTCACATCCTAACATCTCTTGAGTGATGTCCATTCATTGTATTCTTCATTTCCTTGTTTAGAGAGGAAAGTGGAACTGTCCGCTGATATTTCCTGTGGCTATTTGTAAGTGCACCAACACTCCATCTTGCTCTCCAGTAGCAAATGAGCATGGACTGGCCCTAAGCAAAAACTGTCTGACTCTATTTGTGCCATCCTTCCCCCAGCTGTGCTGAATGTTTGGCGGAGAGGGTTGAGGCTGGCTTCCAGAGATGCCCGAGTTAATGTGTCCTCCCCTCTTTATTTAGATTGTTATCTAATAGGAAGTCTCCCAAGAAAGGTCCTGCTTTCAAACCGCATCACTTCCCCGTGTCGCCATCTCTTCATAGCACTACTACAGTTTAATTGTCATAAATATTTTAGCAGTCTGCTCTTGAGAATTCGGAGGAAGCAAAAGATATGCACTGAAAGTAGACTTTATTTATCAAGAGAGCAACCTACTTTGGCCTCGGCCGCCTTGCCTTTTTGAATGTGAAGTTCGTCAGCAGAGTTAAAAGAAAACCTTTCACAATTGCTGTTTTCAGAATTCTATAGTGAAAAGAACTCGCAAAAGTCCTCTAAAGCTCATTAAGTGTCATTAGGTTGTTCAGTTCCTCATTAGTGCAGCTAACATGCTTCCTCGCATGTTCCTGCTCACCGCTGCTCGCCTCTAGAGATTGAAGCCCTGGAGGGGGGAAAACAAAGGAGTTCCTTGTTGGGACAAACTTGAGGACGTGCTATTCTACATATACCCTCTCTCTCTTATTTGGGATTAACACTTTGCAGATTAACCGCGATGGCTGAGCACTGCCACAAGAAAACATAGTACTACTGTGTATGACTTGGCATCTTCATTTTTTAAGTTTAAACCTTTAATTGAACCATTAATACTAAACTTAAAGGCACAACTTACGATGCACAAGTTACTGTATTTCGGACCAGAGGATACATGAGAAGACCTAACAGCACCTCTCTCGCTCTCTTCCTCTCTCTGTATTTCAATCCAGTGCTTTTGCTCTTTCCATCCATCTCACATCAGCTTGATACAGTGCACTCAAAGAAAGAGAATATAGTTTTATGATACAATGTTTCAATATTTTATTTTCCCCCCAACCATAATTATTTGCAGTCTGCCCATGCCAACACATAATCCATTTGTGCTGAGACAGAATGACTTATCTGACTCATATCTTTGGCGTATGTATGTCTCCCTCAGACACTACCCACATAAACAATACGCCGCCATTAATTTTGCAACATAACCATCATGTCCACCTACTACCACCGCATGACAGCTGCCTCACCACCATCCTGCCTATTCAGTAACTCCACCTGGAGACGTGTGTGTGTGAATGTGACCAGAAATCACTCGACCTCCCTCCCGCCTAATTCTCATGAGGTTCGACTCAAAACCATTCCAAGTGTGCTGCCAATTTGGGATGAGAGGCACAAATACTGTAGACACACGCACACACACACACACACACACACACACACACACACACACACACACACGCACACACACACACACACACACAGCCCCTGCAGCCTGTTTTATACTCAAGAAACAGCTCTAGTCTCTGATGCCCCATCAAATCATCACTGCATATACCATGCTGATGTGTCAGCAACCCATACACGATGGTGGCATACAGTAAAGTAGATAACGCGCAAAAAAAGAAAAAACATACAGAAAAAGATGTATGCGCGCTATCGTTCCCATTACATTGGGGCCTCTTGGAGAGAAAAAAAGAGGCACCAGTGTGAGTGATGTCCTTTATATAGACAGTATCCTCCTCAGGGACCTCTTCAAGTGTTCATCCTCTGATGAATCTTATAGTCTCTGATAAGGAGCCTAGTTATCGAACTCACTGCAAAGCAGAGATAGTGATTTCCGTCTCCATATATTGCAGCAATCGCCAACACGGCCCGACACATGCAAATGTAGTTCCCAAGATTGATATCACAATGGCACTCGAGATTAGCCTACCACTTTGTGTAACACATTTTC
>NC_085870.1:39319953-39392453 GCF_034702125.1 Engraulis encrasicolus
GAGTGTGTGTGTGTGTGTGTGTGTGTGTGTGTCTGTGGGTGTGCATGCATGCGTATCTGGACCAATGTTTCCCTACAATCTTTTCTAAACCACAGCTTTTCGTGTTCCACAGGGAGTCTGAATGACATCTACCACGACTATGCGTACACCTACTACGGCTGCGGGATCATTCTGATGATAGGCAGCGTGGTCTTCTTCATCGCCATGAGCATCAACTACAGGCTGCTGGACAAGGAGGCCAAAGAGGAGGCCAAGAGAGCCAAGGTGGAGGGCGAGCCCAAGGACAATAGTGCCAAAGCCAAAACGGAGGAGGACGGCGGTGGCAAAACCGCTGAAGACGCAGTGTAGTGGCTCATGACGACCACATGGGGGACATTCTTGTGTTGTTTAGCTGGGAAGAAAAAAATCGGGGCACATCCCCACTCAAGGTGCAGGACAAAGGCAAACACAGGTTTTTGACTGAGAGGTCTGCACACTTGAATTCCAGTGTGTGGAACTCTCCATCAAAAACCTGGGGCATTATTGTATAAAGCCACTGAAAGAAGGTTTTAAAATATACATATATTATACTATATGCTATGTGGCGAAACTTCACAACAACCGTTCTTTTTCTTGGATCGATGAATTTCTGACTGTTGTGATTTTTGGGCGTCTCTTCTTACCTTTATACCCCATAGAGGTATCATTATGTTGATCATGTCACTATCATACTGACATAATGCCAAGGAATTCATGACTATTGCTATTCTCTGTACTGTAGTGGACGTGTGTACATATCAGATAATGCACAGCAGATATTTTAGAGAGTTTAGAAATGCACTTCCAATTAGTGTTAAAGTAATATCAGTAAATCTATTGACATGCCCAAAACTACCTTAAGTGTCAAAACCAAAGGCATGCAGTATAGTGTATGGTTGAAGTTGGAAAATGGAGTACAATCTGTATTATTACAGTGTTTGCAGACTGTGAAGGGGACACAAAAACAACAAATGTGCTTGTATGTGAGCTTGTGTGTAGTCAGAATTACAATGACACAGTGGTGAAGATAATGGTCCATTTTAACCACTGGACCATATTCAGTATTATTTGTACGACTGTGAACATCACAGCACCAATTTCAGTACCAATTTCAGTACAAAGGTTTCTGACTGAGACCCTTTTTCTATTATAATAATTCTACATTTCTTTACAGAAATAAAATTATTTTTTAAAATCCATGCTTTTTCCCTGTTTGACAATAAATATGGACCGCACAACATAAAGTATTTAAAATGTTGGCATAAGTGACTTAGAAAGATTGGATGATTGGAAAATGTCATGTTTTATTGTAGGCCTAACTGAGCTGTGTTTTTCAACCACTGTGCTGTGGTTTCCAATCTTCAGCTAGCCTATTTGGTCTAAAACAATTTTAAGAAATATGAAACATTATGGAACACTGTTTTATTTGTGTTGTTTGTTGGATTCTTATTGGAGACATTTAGGCCTACTAAGAATGAATGTATATCATGATAATGCATGCTATAAACTTTCATTTATAGCCAATATTTTCAATTGGTGGTGTGCCATGACGTTTTTTTTTCTTTTTAATTGAAAAGTAGGTTGAAAACCACTGGGCTATGTTCATTTCAGTATGACCACAATGGCAGGAAAGTAGGCCTATAGCAAAACAAAATTAATAATTGAATAAAGTAGGCTAAATAGCGTCAAGTAGCCTAGGCCTAAAGCTAAATAAACCACAAATAAGACAAACAATATCCCCATTATTTCTGCATTATAATAATCTGCATCTCTGATGGAGGATCGACTGTGGCTGTGTTATAATTTACTTCTGTAAGCCTATCTACCGGTATTTTGTTTCCTCTTGAATTTGTTTCAGGGATGCACGGATCCTTGAAGTGGGGCGCTGCCCATGTCGCTGTAATCTAGTGGTAGGCTAGGGGCTGTGTCATGGGTTTGGGAATCCTTACATTAGCCTACACTCTGTATACCGGTAACTGCAAAACAGACACCAACGTCCTTCTGAATGTCTGGATTCACTGAATATACCAGAACTAGGCTAAATTCTGAACCAGCTACTGACGAACTGTTGCACATGGTGTTAGACGGCGGCCTATCTGAAAGAAACATTAAATAGTCTGAAAATGTAGCCTGATAAACCAGACTTAATGTAAGATTGGATGTGTAATTTACAGAGTCACAGGCAAAACATTTTGGCGTCCAGCCGGTGGCGGTAGTTTACTCGGCTACTGAAAATCATTCTAGTAGATTTCGTGGATACAACGTTGCAATTTTCTGCAGGATCTTGTTACTATATCATTGATAAAGATAAAAGATTCCACAGCACGCTCTCCCTTTGAACTTTGAAACAGCTGGAACTACACGTGCAGCTTCTAACTGACAAGTGACAGTCCGTTAAAAAGTAACGACGAAAGCAAGCTGGTGGTGAAGCAAGCAGGTTATTTTAAGGAAGATTGCAAGAAAATAACACTGCGAGAAGATTGTACCTGAAGATTGCGAGACAATAACAGGTGCGTGTAATAGACTTAATTTGCGTGTAAATGCTGTATGGCTATTGTAAAATAAGAAGGAATGACAAGGAAATGTTTCAATATTATTTACCATGTAAACGGCCGGCTAGCTAGCTAGCACCCCTGTGAGTAGCAATTATAATGTGCCGTTTGCTAACTAGATAGCATAAAGAAACCGTTATTATGTTGTGCTGCCTGGTGCAGAATAACATTAGCAGAATACTATTTTGTCAGCATACCTTAAACAGGGTTCGTACGGTCATGAAAAACCTGGAAAAGTTATGGAATTTGAAAATTCAAATTTCCAGGCCTGGAAAAGTTATGGAAAACGTATTTTTGGTCAAAAGTTTTGGAAAAGTCATGGAAATCCATCCAGTGTTTCATCAATTATCTTTATGAAGTTGAAGCCACGGCGTAATAAAATCTAAATGTCCGAGTTATTGTGGAAATGTTGCCTAGTGCAGGCTGCGTCTGCCTAACCATGTGTTGCCAAATTGAGTGGGTTTCAAATAACGCATGTTGTAATGGCTCCAGGCGGGTTTCAAGCGTTTTTGGCGCTAGAAATCAGTCACACCTGGCAACCCGCCTCGTAACGCGCGAGCTAGATGTAGTGTGTGCGTGGTGGTGAGAGGTGATCATAGCTCTAATCCTAGAAAAGAAATGTGGTTCTGTACGATATTACAGCATGCTTAACTTTCTGAAAAGATGATCAACAATGGCTGGAGTGGACGAAAGTTGTGATGTGTCCGTCCGATATGGGCGAAGCAGCGGCACTTGTTAGCCACCTGAAGGGCAAGATACAGCAGGCGGTTACCTCCTCAGCTACTAACAGGTTAGCAGTTATACGCGTTGTAAAATATTTAGCGGTAGCTAATGCCAAAAGGAATACAATCCTAAGACCTGTTTGGTCTTGGTTTAATTTGCCAGATAGGGCACCAAGCGAACCTTTATGCTTTCGGTAAGCCCCGAGATTTTGATATTGATAAGCAATGCACCTGCTGCCTGCGAGTGAACTTGTCCAGTGTGCTGAAAGATTACATGAAATCCGTACAGTAGTCTATGTGCAGCTGACCGGGGCCAAACGATTACCAATGTCTGCATGACGCGCCTGTTTTGAAATACGGTATAAACAGGCAGCGTGACAAGAGTTTGAAAAAGTCATCTGTGGCTTTGTTTTCAAATCGGTCAGGTCGTTGTTACACAAAATGAAACTCACCCTCGCCCTTGAGTGGGCGTCAGACTAGAACTATGCCACGAACAGTGCAGTCTCTCTCTTTTTTTTTTGCTCCAGCAACGACCACAACAAATGACAACATTATCATTCTTACAGGAGCTTTGGACTGTTGTGCTTAGGCAGGTGTAGTAGGCAGGCCTATGATTTCTTACTTGGGCAGGATGAGCATTTATCCATCTCTATAGAGAGCATGTTGATACAAATGTGTCTTCATGATGATTTCGCGACCTAATTTGCTATAGGCTGGCCTAGGCCTATTCATTTTCATTTCTGACTGTACATTAGACAAGCAATTATATAACATTGGTGAATAATAGCAGAATTAATGTAATACAACATGAAGTATAATGGTTGCTTATAGCTTGTAGTAAAAGATAACCTATAGTATGAATATGTTTATTGTTTACATATTTGTAATATAGGCTATGTAATATATAATATAATATGCCATAGTCTATAGTATAAATATATACAGTAATTACATATTTATAATATAGGCTACGTAATATAGCCTGTAATATAGCCTAATACGCCCCCACCCCCCGCGCGCGATTGGTCATTGGTTTTTCGGTCCTGGAAATTCAGAAAAAGGTTTTGGAAAAGTCATGGAAAAGTCATGGAAAAAAATTGGTGAAAAAGTGTATGAACCCTGCTTAAACCACTGTTGTATTGACGTTTTGCATCCAGACAGATGGAGAGAGACAAGGCCGGTTTTAACTTCCGACTGCTAGTGCCCCCAAGGGCTAATGCAGGACAAGTCTCGGCAGTCAAGCCTAGAGATGTTTTTGACAAGGTAAAGTTCATTCTACATTGTTGGCAGCAATTTAGCAGATGCTAAACTACACTGCGTCACTCTGTTTCCTTATGTGTAATGGTAGTGAGAAAAGTATTGTGTGCTTGTTGTTTGGTTTTGTACTATTAATTGACTATTTGTGTGCCAAATGGAAAGGGCTACAGTAAATGTTTTGAGGAGACAAGTTTGCCATTCGCCAACAGTGGGCTGCCTGTGACACTGCCTACAAAAACAAATAAACCAGGTATGACTAGTGACTCTTGTTCGGCCAATACCACGGAATATATCAGATAATTCCTCTGTGTTTATTAGCCTACTGTTCTAAAAAAGCTTCAATCAACGCTGGTGAGTCTACATAACATGTAGTTTTCCTCCTAAAATTGTATTACTGTACAGAAACTATACACTGCCAACTTGTCCACTGCTGCCATAGACTACATGTCATGTGATGCCCCTCTTAACAGTGCTGAACAGAAAAGTGGTATCTGACTGCATAGGCCAAGTTTATGGACTGTGTGTGCACCCTATGGGTGAACCTGTTTTTGCTACACAACACTCTAACAACATAGGGGAAGGGGTTTAGTAAATTATATTTCTGTCTGTATATTTTCAGATATTTCAAGGAAGATGGCTGTTATGCCAATGGAGAAAGAAGAGGTGTGTCTCTTTGAGGTTACATGATTTGGATTGAAATTGCAATTACTTTTTACTTGTACAGATGAAGTTAAACATGTATTCTGTTTGTAAACTCTATTAGACACTAGCTAAACCAAGTCAGCTGTACTCCAAACTATTTGAAGAAGCCGAAAAAATTAAATGCTGGAAATCAAAACTGGACTCAGACATCTCACAAAAAGAAAGGAAATTACATGAAAACAAGAGAACAATTGAAACGCAGCGCAAAGCCATTCAGGAACTTCAGGTAAACAATGCCCAAATGTCCTAAAAAGTATCACTTAAAGGGGCGTGCCACTATTTTGGGGCTTAATACAGTTAAAATCGTTGGCCGGGTTTTATAAAGGTGGTAAAGTGTCTTATTTGTCATGTTAGGCGTTGTCTATTGTCTATTGTCCATTAATATTTTAAATGCTTTCTCTCATATGTCTTTGCTTCCATTCAAGTTTGAAAATGAAAGCCTGAGTATGAAACTGGAAGAGCAAATGAGCGAAAACACGGACCTGACAAATAAGTATGTGATGTGTATTTTCAGTGTTTGTTTATGTGTATTCATTGCAGTCATTTATATTTTTCAGTGTGTGTACATTACAATGTTTATAAGCTTCAAACCATTAGATGTGTTGGCAATTGTGTTCACCATTAGGTCTACTCTGTGCTACAGCTGTAATATGTTAGAATATACTTGCCTGACGGTTTTGAATTAGCGTCACTTTTCTTTTACATACAGAAACAATGCCACCAGAAACTTATGCAACATTCTTAAAGACACATTTGAGCGTTCTGCTGAGAAAATGAGCCAACGTAAGTCGCACAGATTTTATTTCAAAGTAGAAAATAACATTGTTGCTCATGTTAAGATGTCTACTGCAATAGAAAACTTGTGATTTTCCTCTGCTTAGTTGAAGCTGAACAAGTAGAAACGCAGCATCTCTTCATTCAAAACAATGAAAATATCCAGGTAATTGTATTACAAGAATGTTGAATGAATTTTTATTTTGATTAACACAAAAAGGAAATATATATATATATATTCATCCAGGTTACTAGATTTAATCTTAGTGGTTTTCCACAATTTAATATGAGTACCCTTTACTCACCACCACATATTCTAAAGTAGTTTCTGATGTAATTCATTTTAAGCGCATGGTTGATGCCTTTGAAGGGCTTCGGGTTCAAGCAGAAAATGACCAGCAAGAAATGTTAAGAGGTATGTAGCTGCCTTCTCATATGGAACTGTCTGAAGGATAAGTAGTTAATGTTTGTGTATCATTTAGAAAGGATGACAAATAATTACAAAAAAAAGTAATTACAAAAAAATCTTATTAACATATCTGATATTCATACAGTCAAATACGGCCTTAAACAGTTTGAGCATCTGAAAGAAACCTTTGAAAAAGAGTTCAGCTTAAAAGAAGAAGAGGTAACTATACTTCTATACCATTCTCACTACACTTCTACTTTAATTTAAGTAAATAAATGTAGAATATTGTGATTGAAAATACACAAAAACCCATACAAAAATACAAATACTAGGGATGCACGATGTCAAAAATTTCGGCCGATACCGATATCCGATTATGATATTGCGGTTTTGGCCGATGACCGATATTAACCGATACCGATGTTTTTCTTTCTTTTTTTTAAAAAAAAAGAGATGACAATGATGTAAACAAACAGAATTTTTGAATGTCGTCTTATTTCCAAAAACACTTTTTAACTCCCTGTGATAATTAGATAAAAAATAGAGACAAAATAGAAGACAAACAGTGAAAGTCATCGTCAAGTCCATTCTTTTAGAACCGTAACATATAAAAAAAAACATCGGCGTTAACATCGGCCCAGTTTTACCCATCAGACCGATGTCCGATGTGTTGAATATCGGCCGATATCGGCCGATACCGATACATCTGGCCGATACATCGTGCATCCCTAAGAAATACAAAAATACACAAAAACCCATATACATTATTACGCATTAAACATAGTACATGTAGCACAATCAGCCTGCCAGCATTTCACACTCAAACACATGCACACACACATGTCACTCGCACACACTCGCACACACACTGTTGTTAATAGACAATCATTCTTAAATATGTTTAGGTTGTTGGTCTTCAGACAAAGCTTGGCAATAAAGAAAATGAACTGAAGGAGATTTCTGTCACTCTACAAGAAACACAAGTGAAGTGCCATCAACTCGGTGAAGCTGAAGGTACTCGTTTATTTTTCTAAGAAACGTTTTCCACAGTTTTAAATGGATAAATAGAAGAATCAGTGGATAAACAGAATTGATTTTACAAGTCTTGAATGTTTGCATTTGTGTGTTAGCTGTGTGTCAAGAAGAACTGCAGACCATCAGACAAAAGCAGGACGCTCTTAGAGAAAAATTGCAAGAGACAGAGGTACTTCTCAAAGGAAGTGAGGTAAGCTATGTTTTAACCTCATGTCAGTGTTGGTAGCCAGACTCCTATGTACTGTGCACACATAAAGCTACTATTTCTGATGATTTACCCCTGTAAAATACAGTAACGCGATCTAAATAGTAAAAATGGAAGCCGGAACTAAAGACGGGAAATGAAAGTCAAATAAGTTTATTTAGTGATGTATTACCAGTAAATAATTAAGGCATTATTCGTTTTGCCCAATGTAGCATTGTCTCAGTCAATCTGTCTCAGTGGTTTTTAAAGTGTTTTTACTATTTTAGGAAAAGGTATCCGCCAGTACAAGTACACTAGAGCAAACCAGAGAAGAATATGAGAAGAGAATTTCTGAGAAGTTGGCAAAGATACAGGACATGCTCATAATCCAAAACGACCAGGCCAAGCAACTGTCTGAGCTCCAACAGACAACTCAGACATTGCAAGAGTCTGTAGCAGCTGAAAAACTGAGGTTTGAGTGACCACTTAATACAGGTTTCACTGTTTTGAAAGGTATTTTATTTCCCATTTCTTATTCTTACCATGACATTCTACAGGGTAGAAGAGCTGGAAGGCAAAGAGAGCCTTGTGTCAGCAGAACTGAAACAGAGAACGGCAGAATTAGGTTGGTTTATATGTTTAACGGTGCTCACATTGATTGTGTGCACCATATTTGTACTGTATAGGATAACTCTTTACAAGTTTTATATGACATCTTTTTACAAGCATAATTATGCTTAATTTCAGGTAAAATCACAGAAGAGAAAGAAGAGGCCGATAAACAAATACATTGCCTTGAAGCTTCATTGGTAAAGTATATTTAAAAATGAATTCTTACTGTTATACTGTACTGCTAACTGATGGCTCTCCTAAATATCACCACCATTAACTATGTTTACAGGAAGAAAGCTCTATGTCTGTCGTGACTTTAGAAAAACAGGTAGAAGCAAAGGAGGCCAACATTTCAGAGCTCACCACAGAGATTGGCAAGATGAATGATGAAATCATCCAGTTACAGGTATTTATTTTCCCAAGCAAGATAGCCTGGCCATGTTTCCAGCTTCTTGTCCTTTACCCACTTTGCTTGGACATTTGTGTCACAAGGAAACTGTATCACTGAAGAAGTCCTGTAATTTGGTGACTTTTAAGTGTGAGATGAGATGGATGAAAACCTTTGCATGGATGGGGGTAGTCACTCCTTTGTGTAACGGTATCCTTCATCCTTCTTGTGTCTTTGTAGTGCAAAGTGACCAAAGTTTCTGATGAGTGTGAAGATGTGAAAACATCCCTTGAAAAAGCTATAAATGAAGAGAAGAATCTGAAGGATATGACCCAGACACTCGAGGTTTGTTACATTGTTTTTGTCAGATGTGGTTGTAAGTGTATTTTGTTACTATAATATACTGTATATGCTATGTTCTGAGAATAAAGGTTATGATACACAGGGCAACTTTTTGAGCAACATTGACAGACAACATCATGATTTGCTGTACATTTTCTGATGGAATGGTTGAAAAAGGTTGTCTGCTGCTAATGCAAGATCTCTTGATAAAAATGTGATGTGACAAACAGTTTAAATAACATGTTATAGTATCGTTGCCCAGATACGTTGCTCAAAAAGTTGTCCTGTGTATCATCACCTTAATGCTGCACTTAAAGAATTGATTGTTTCCTCAAAGGCTAAACTAAAGGAATGTGAAGAGCAACTATCTGCTGCCCAAAGACAGGAAGAGGAGTCAGAAAAGGAAATGAACAAACTAAAGAAAGACATTGAGCAACATAAGTAAGTTTCTTTATTTATTTTTGTTTGTTTGTTTGTTTCATTATGAGTTATGTTGTTGACAGTGAAATATATGAACATTGAACTTGCGTCAAATGTTGTGCTGAATCACTGGTGAGTAGTAGAAATTGAGTGATATCCTAGCATAATACCACAAAGGATTAATGACGACTCATTCTTACAACTAATGAAGCTTTTATGCTTTTATGTGTGTATTTGGTATTAAAATTACTGGCCTGGGGTGCGTTTCCCAAAAGCATAGTTGTTGATTTTGCTATCAATTTACTTGGTTTAAGATGGACCATATACCGGTAGGTGCGATTCGCGACACAATTGTTTCCCAAGCACATTTTCATGTGGACAACATGGTGTGAACCAACAAGGCGCACACTAATATGGTACCAACATAGTCCCAACATTGTGCAACCAACACAGGTATTTCCCAACGTTCGCAGACACATTGGCAAAATGTGGTTAACAACTGCACCCCTTAGTGCTTAGTGTCATTGAACCAACTTTGTCTGCGGGTGTCAACTGCATTCAACATGGCGGATGGAATGTCTCGATGTTCATCTCAGTTGCTTGCCCGTGTATTTAACAGATTGTAAAATTTAAAGCGGGGAAATAGTGTATAATCTAAGGAGCTGTTGGTTGTGGTTGCGGAACACTTCATATGAGAAAAGAGTGAAATCGCGTTTGGAATCATAATGGCACAGATTCCGAAGTGGTGGGTGTGTGCACAGCGAGCTAGAGCTGTCAATCAAAGTGAGAACTGTCAATCACGAGCACATGCAGCTCTCAACTTGAAATGTCAGCAGAATGTCTGAACAATTGTTGCACTGAACCTAGGAATGCTCCCTATAAATACATGTAGGTCTACATAATATCTGTGCCATCTCACAGCAGTTTACTGAGCTATTTGTAATCAGGGCAAATAGCCTTAATCCAAAACGATTCTTTAATTAATTGATATCCCTTTTTGTTTACATGTGATTTCAAATGAGCGGTTTTGCTATTTTAAATTAGACTAAATTAACACCTACACAAGTTGCAAGCGAGATGATTATGGATGCACCAAATTTGGCTTTACAATAATTTAATGGTGACAGTCAACTTCAGATTGTTTCTCTGAATTCGGACAATAAACGAGACCATTCAAATGCAGCTGCTGAAAATATAGTGTTTAAGCTGTGCTGGTTCAAATCAACCTTGTTCAGTCAAAATTGGTAATACTACTTTGGGAAACTTTGGGTAGTTTTTTGGATGTTGGTTAGTTCAAATTTGCATCTTGCCATTAGGGATGCACGATACACATTTTTTCACTTCCGATCCGATCCCGATATCTAAATTTGGATATCTGCCGATACCAATACTACTCCGATCCAATACTAAAACCCCATATATGCCTGGGTTTCAACTTGAGGAAGGCCCAAGTAGACTTTTTAGTCAGAAAAGGGAGTCAGAAGAACAGGAAAACAATGAATAAGTAAAAAGTAGCAAGTAAAAAAGTAACAATCCCATCCTGAAAAGTGATACGATTTCACATTAACATTACACCTGGCTCAATGTCAGTATCAGGAAAATTCCGATACTTTGAGAAAATTCCGATCCGATCCGATCTCTGAATTATGTTGATATCTGAACCCGATACCGATACACCGATACCGATATCCCATCCCTACTTGCCATATTGGTTTAATGCTAACTTGGTTGGTTGTTGGTTATTGGTTGGGAAACACACTCCTGGTTGACTTAAAAGATTACTTTTGAATGTTTTTCAGGAAGGACTGTGAGAGGCTGACCGTAGATTTGAATCAGCTGATGATGGAAAAGAATACAATCCAGCAAGAAATGGAAGGAAATACATCTGAGACAAAGGCTCTAGAAGGCTTTCTCAAGGTGCTTTTGCCTCATTCATTTCAAAGCCTCCAGTAGATGTCACTCTGTGTTGTATAGTGTATCCATATAACAGCACATGCTTTAATTGTATTATATTGAACAGGAAAGCAAAGAAAACGTAGAGAAGATGAAGAACGAAATTTTGCATCTAGAAGAGGAAAATGAGAAAGTGAGGTAGGAAATGGACATGTGTTTAAAGGGGGGGGGGTCATTTGTATAGGTTGGTTATTTATACAATTTGTTTGAAGACTTTTATCTTAATGAGTATTTTTTACAATTCAAGAGAGGACCTGAACACACTTCGCACCGAATTTGAGGATCAGTGCCAGCAAAAAGAAGATCTTCAGAAGCAGCTTAATGAATGTGTAAGAGCCAGACCTGATAACATGTTTTGTATGTGCAGCAGGCAGGCTGCAAATTCTTTTCAGAGTGTGCAAAGAGTTTAATTTGGTAAGTGGGAGGTTTTCCCACTTACTCATACCATACCTCTGTGAAATACTAAGGTTATTTTAAAGTCATGTGTTGGATCATTTCCATACAAAAATATGGATGATATTCAGTGAATAACCTGAATTTCAAGTAGTAAACTGCAAGATTCTACAATTTCATATTTTATTGAATGACGTCCAGAATTCTATAGAACTTTCACCGCCCGAACATTCCCGTCACACCGGTGTGACGGTACACTCTTAAAGGTTAAATAATACTAAAAGTATATTGTACTGAATATACAAGTTTTTCGTATTAAACTGAGCGTCACCGCCTTCTTGTTTTTAGAGCAAATCGTCACAGAATGAATCGTCTAAAAAGGACAAGCAAGCCAAGGCATTGGAGCTAAAGGTAAAGTGTGTTTTCACAAACGTCCTTTTTGGATGTATAGCATTTGGTCTGACTATGACAGCCATGTCTTCATTCTTTTGCTTGCATCCTTCATCCTGTTGCCTCTTTATTTTGTTTTAGTTGAATACTTTAACAACAAAGTTAGACAACAAAACTAAAGCACATGAAGAAATCCAAAAGGAGGTAAGATACATCACATATACAGTCAGTCAAGTATTCTCAGTGAATGTGATATTGTAAGTTAATTTCAAATATGTCCTCTTTCAGAATAAAGCTCTCCTCAAGCAGATCAATGCAAGTAAAGAAGACAATGCTCAGCTACAAACAGAGGTTAGTACATTGGGTTACCATAACTACATACTGTATAAAAAACAGTACACACAGTTTGTAACTAAGTTAAATGTAGTTAAATCTATACAAAAATATGCTAACTTTTTTCATCAACATCCCAGTAATTTATTGCACATGGTTGCTTGTGACAGTCAAATATTCTGAGTGAAATGTGATATTGGATGTTAATTTCATACATGTTTTCATTCAGAATAAAGCTCTCTTGAAGCAGATCAGTGGAAGTAAAGAAGACAATGCTCAGCTACAAACAAAGGTTGGAATATTTTGTTAACATTTTGTTGAACACTATATTAAATAGTATAATATATATGAAATAGTATATGTTTAATTCCATTAAATGTTAGAATCATAAAAAATGCAAACTTCTTACTGTAAATGTGTGCTTTCATGTGTCTCTCCTACGCAAGATAAATGAATTGAAAGAAAAAGCCCAAAAGGCTCAAAGGTGCCACAAGGAAGAGCTTGAGAAAGTCAGCAGTGACCTAGGTTCCAAAACAGACATGGAAGCAGAGCTCCGAGAAGAGGTTTGATCACTTCTTAGACCTGATTGGCCTTGCTTATTAACTGCTCATTGCATATACTTTGCTTGGTGTTTACTTGGAGATTTTAAAAAGGTGTACTTTCATGGCACAGGTTGGAAGATTAAAAGAAGCAGCTACTGAAGCTCTGAAAAACAAGGAAGATACAGAAATTAAGTGTCAACACAAGATATCCGACATGGTTGCGCTAATGGACAAGCACAAGGTAGATGGGTTCTTGGGCCGCATATGGCATATGACCATACAAGCACGACTTATTAACGTGTAATAGTATATGAAAGTCAATTGCATTCATCTATTCCTCTAGAATCAGTATGACAAGATGGTAATGGAAAAAGATTCTGAGCTGGAGGAGAGAATGAAGAAGTCCATGGAAATGAAGACTAATACAACAAAACTAGTGAGTAATGTTTGCCAATAATATAACATTACAGTTTGTTTTTGCCTACATTTCAGCTCACATTTTTGTCTGAACGTAACTGATAAGCACAAAGGGCAGTTATGAGGATCTAATACTTGATGTCTGGAGGGCCCTGTAGCACAGCGCACTAATACACCCATACTATGGGCAATGCTGTCCCTGGGGATCCAGGTTCGAGTGCGGCCTGGGTCATTTTTCAACCCATCTCCATATCTCCATCTATTGTGCACTTTCTCATCAGTTGTTTCTTTTTTGTTTTGTAGGAGCTAGAGCTATCCCAGTTGAAGATTGAGAATGATCACACAAAGCAACAACTTAACATGGAGAAAAAAGAAACTGTAAGTGTTGATAGCACAAGCATGTACAAAAACATTAAAAATCACTGCAATTTTATGTGGAGAGAAAAAAACTTTTAACTTTCATGTTTAAGGAACGCCTTCATCAAGAAGTAGAGCAACTGAAAACAACCCTACGATCCCAGAAAAAAGACCATGAGCAGATTGAGGTTAGTGACTGACTAGTGTGAAAAAATGGAAGTAAATTTCACTCATGCTGTTTTAAGGATGTCTCTGCTTACTTGGGCTTTATTACTTGGGCTTTCCCTAGTTGTCAGTTTTTTGTAATAATTGTGTAGTAATTTTAGAACCACGACAACCACTGTTTGCTGTGAGGACTAAGTTAGTTGCTGGGCCTAGTGGGTCAACCAGAAGAGGTGTTGCCAATTAACCCCTTAACGCAGCACCTATGTTATAACCTTACTGTCACCAAAATTGTAATGTCTACGTCTTAATCTATTACTTAAAGGGCAACTCCTGCCAATTTCAATGTGCTGTTGTATTGCTCACACTACCTTTGACTTGGCAGTACCCGGTGACGCCGCATTTTTAGCTCAGCCCTTTCCGAGATATGAGCTATTCTAATGGGGGCAACTTTTGTTTACATTTCAAAAAAACATTTTTATTTATTCCCAAAAACATCCAAAAGGTAATGCAACATCAGCAGACAGCTAGCAAAAAGCGATGCCTTTTGAGAAAATATTTGGAGTAGGCCTATGCTCATTTTTTAAAAAATGTAAACAAAAGTTGCCCCCATTAGAATAGCTCATATCTCGGAAAGGGCTGGGCCAAAAACTGCGGCGTCAACGGGTACTGCTAAGTCAAGGGTAGTGTGAGCAATACAACAGCACATTGAAATTGGCAGGAGTTGCCCTTTAAGGCTCTCGGCACTGTCATAGCAATGTTGTTATTATGTAGTTGAGTATTTTCAGCAAATAGTGAATAGGCCCGCCGGCGACCCCATCTGTAGTAAGAGGCTACGGGCTTCATTCTGAACTGCCAACTTTTGAATTAGGATTGTGGAACACTTCTAAGCAATTGCATAGTGGGTTTGTCTCAAAGTGAAGTGTTCTTGCCTTGCTAACCAGGACGAGTAACGCCCATTTTTTGTGGATTTCACATAAGACTCTCAAAGCACTTAATAAATTGGATACACCTGGGGAAAATGGATGTTACTTGTCCTAGCAAGTCCTAGCAACTTGTCCTTGTAATAGAAATCAGGCATGAAAATCCCTCACCTTTCGGCGAAATTCGCCGTTTTGAAATGAAAAGGGGGGGGGGGGTCGAGCGAGGAGAAAAGTGCAGCGCCAACTTAGGCTACTGTATCATTGTGTAGCGCTCTACCGCAGAAAACTTGATACAGTTGTAGGAGAGATTCCACAACTGACAATGACGTTTGACCAATCACAGCCTTTGTTGCTGTCGGCACAGCCAATAACGTGAACGAGCTCAATCTAAGTCCCGCCCTTCATACTTTTCTTTGAAAGCGCAATTTGTAACAGGTGCCGCTTTGGTCTGCGGGGTTGGCGTGGTTGTATCAAATATCTTTCTTTATAGTTCTAGAACATCTCTGATTGTAAGAAAATGTCCAAACGATCTTTCATAGTCTACACATTTCCCAGAGAGGTAGCTAGCCTATTTGAGATCATGATTCTTGTTATGAGAACATCAAGACCGAAGCATTTCGATGAGAAGTGAGTGGATGTAGTTAGCCCCAGTGGTTAAGCTGTTTTCCCTAATAATTTGAAACCGCATTTGCCCTGCCCACGTGAAAAAGTATTTATTCTCAAAAGAGCTCCGTTAATGAAAGCTTGGGTAGGCATACGGCACGTTTTCCTGACTGCTATTTTAACGGGTCTGTGCGCTACGAAATGGCGAAAGTAGGCGCTACGGTGAAGAAGCGCATAGGCTACGCGAGGCACCCAACATCATGCTTCGAATCATGCTGCGGCTTCTTATAGCACGCACGAGAGAGAGGGAGAGGGAGAAAGAGCGAAGCCTAACTTAGTCAATCGTCTGCCACGGGACAAATTGATATAGGAATCATGCCAAGCTTTTTCATTGGGAGCCTACATCTAAATGACATTAAAAATCTACCGATTTATATTTAGTGGAACACAGTCAAACTGTTTTTTTTCACGGTCAAAGTTCGAGCTTTTCTATTATTTTTTTTCATAGGGAAACAGAATGGGTGAATGGACTAAAATTTCAGTAGGCTAGTTTATCCAAACTGTGACACAGATTTTTTTGTATTACAAGTTGTCTGACATATGATGATTAACTGTTCAAACGAGATCACAACCAGGCAAGCGTTGAGGGGACATAGGATAGTGTTGAGAGGAGGGGGTGCTTAGTTGCCATTGGGGGGCATTAGTCTATTTTATTTTTAAGGGGGGCATTGGCAGGGTTTTGATGAGGTCAAGGGGGAATTTTTTTTTTTAAAGACTGAGAACCAAAACCCATTTAATCTATCTATCTATCTATCTATCTATCTATCTATCTATCTATCTAGCCTATCTGCCCCCCTCATCAGACATGACAGCATGACAATCATGAAGTAACGAAGATGGTTGGCAGTTCTTCTTATGTTCACTGTCCCTGGGTCGCTACAGTATGTTCAAAATTCATTATTAAAAGACGGTTTTAGCTAAATTTTCTCCCATGGGAGACCATGCCCCCAGACCCCCCTAGTATGACTCTTATACAACACTATCCTCCAAAAACGCCACTGCACACTACACATGCGCGCGCACCGCTGGAGCACACGCGCCGCTCCGTGCCACCGCGCCACGCCGCACCTTTCTCACCTTTTTCACCCCTGACCCGTTTTCATGCCTGAGAAATGAATGTGTAATGAATGTGTGTAGACATAAATGTGTAATATGTTTGTTTAGCCCTTTTACCCTTTTATGGGAGGAATTTTGAAAAACTGGCCCTGTGACCAGCACACCTCATGTAGAATGTGTACGCCTATGTGTGTGGGGAAAAAGGTATAGCCTACTCTCTTAGACCATTTTTGTGCTCCGAAGTTCTTATCTGTGCTCCTATTTCTTTTTTTCTACACCACGTGAACCCCCCCACCCATTGCCCAGCGTGAAATACTGCCCTCCCAACAAAAAAATCCCCGCTGCCCCCATAGTTTCCAAACATTCTGTGGAAAACACTGACACTGAAGTGCAAAAGTGCACCATTTGAGATGCAGCACAAGTGTCTTGCTGGGAAACGTACAGTTACAGTCAGTTGCTTGGACTAGTGGCTATGGTGTTGGTTTGGAGATCAGAATCAGCAAGTTCGAATCCTGTTTTGAACCAGACTAAATTTCAGATTGTATTATATACAGTGTTCCTTCGCTAAGTTAGAATAGCATGTATGTTATTTTTATTAAAACTCAGCTTAGCTCAGCTCTGGCCCAAAGGCAAGCCCACTTTTAGCATTTCCTGCAAGACTGCAATCTAGTTCTACTTATAATTTATTCACCAGTATGTGCAAATTAGTATAACAGAATACCTTTTTGATTGTTCATTGTAACTCATTGATAAAATTCACCTCTTCCAAGTGTATTATCCTACCGAACAAAGCAACAATACTGGTCAAACAAAATTGAATATGAGATCAGTGATGTATTTGGCAATATCTCACTCTTTTGTTACTAATACTGTGACTGGGGGCGCTGTGGCGCAGCGCGCTAAGCCCCCCACATCTGGACTTGCATGCCCACGGGGTCCCCAGTTTGAGTCCGGCCAGGGTCATTTCCCAATCCCACCCCGTCTCTCTGTCCCACTCGCTTCTTATCTCCATCTCACACTGTCCTGTCAAATAAAGGCATAAAAGGCCCTAAAAATATATGTATTTATACAATACTGTGGCTATGGGTGCTCAGCTCTGACTGGTTGTGTCACTAAAGACTGAAGGTTAGCTGAAATCAGGAGGCCTCCAGATCAATTTAAACTCTGGTCAGGTGTACTCTGGTACAGTCTGAATGGCATAGTGAGTATGTCACCCTCCCAATCTATCACATCAGTATTCTATTGCAAGATTAGAAATATCTGTGTGCCTTTTGCCTTAAAATAACTATCATGGTTGAAGAGGCAAGCAAGTCTACTGACTGTCTGTACACAAGTTCTTACTTTTCTTAAATGTCTGTTTCACAGGAAAGTCTGGAGAAAGACATATCAGAATTAAAGAAGCAAATGAAATCACTGGCAAAGGAATCTGAAATGGTAAGATCTAAATAGCAGAGTAATTCACTTAAAAAGTGGTTATTCATTGCAATCAAATAAGATCATATTTACTAATACCCTCTTTGTAACCCCTACCTGTATTGTTAGATGCCAGAACCTAAGGAGCCAGAGCTGGTTAGAAAAGTTCAAAGAGGGTTGAGCACTCCAAAGGTGTGTTCTGTCAAGAGGTCACAATTTCCACTAAAAGGAGATGATGAGGACCCTTTCTTTGCAACACCATCCAGACAGAAAGGCTTAGATGTTTTTGATATTCCCAAGGTGAGTGCAAATTTAAGGAATGTTCCTCCCAAGATATACAGTATTATTGCTCACGCTAAATTTGGCTTGACACCACCTGATTACCATAGACTAATAAATGAATAAAGCATCCGTGACGTCACCCATAGACTGTAGCAGAGCCGATTGAAGACGATTTTGAACCACAAGGGGCCACCATTTGAGTGCACCTGAGCATTGTTAACAATCCATTGACTCATGACCAGTTCCAAATATGGGTGAAATTATTTTACCAGACACTGAAAATCCCGCCTCCCATGTGTTTCAAGGTCTGGATGAACAGGCCACTACTGTTAATCATGACAGCCAACCATGGACTGGCCATCTGGCATAGCGGGCATTTTCTGGTGGGCCCCGCACCCTTGTGGGCCCCGATTTTCAGGAATTTCTGAAAATATGGGCCCAAGAGGGTGCAGAGCCCATTGGTGAGTCAGTTCTGCACCGCTAATTATGAGGGGACCCTTTAAGCCAAAAGTGCCCAGGCTCTATTTCTCCCCCATTTCAGCTCTGCAGCCAACCACAGTCCTAATAATTTGTAAAACTTCCACTTGACTATGTGTACAATGGAAAGCGTTAAACTTAAAGAACACTAGTCACAATATGCTTTTCGATCATGGATATCAACACAATTGACAAATTAAAAATCTGTATGTTTAGTTGAAGTGTGAAAATTGTCAGCTTAACGTTGGAGTCTATGGGATTTCCAAACTTCCAGAGCCTGTAAGTCTGTTTCCGTAGCCAGTCCCCACCATGACAGGGGGGGGGGGGAACTGGCTTCATCGGTTTGTTTACATTTTTAAATGAAAAGCATATTAACATGCTGCAAATATCATCCCAAAAGTTATTGTGGTGAATTCAACTGGAACTCCAAGAAAGTCTTCTCAATTTGTAAAATGTGGCCATAGTGTCACATTGTATTGCTCCATCATAATAATTATGGTTTGGTTTCGATAAGAGTAACTTGGTTGTCATTTGTTACTTTTTTATTTCTTTTGTGTATTCTCACCATGTTTTTCTTTGTAGAAGTCCAATAAAGAATATGTCATAAAAACACCATGCAGGACCCCAGCTAGTAAAGTTGGATCCACACCTAAAATTAAGGTATTACATGTTGCATAATATATAAATGATCGGTATGCACAATTTTTGTGTAGAAACTCATGTTTATTGTTATTGTTTTTGTAGACCAATTCCAAAGATGTCTTTCAAACTCCGTCCAGAACCCCAACGAGTAAATGTGCATCCACACCTCAAATCAAGGTATTCATTTTTTGCTACCTGAACTGTTATGTAAGATTTAAGTATTAACAACTACCGGTAACTTGAAAAACACTAGATGCACTCTGAGAGTGCAGACCTCCGCCAAGGAAGCTGTTTGATTGAACATTTGACTGTGTTACACCCAGTTATTATTTTAAGTCTTTCTGCCTTCTTTTGTGGAGTTAGAGGCTGGAATGTTCAAAATTCGCCCTGTCCGCATTTCAATTTGGGGTCACTAGGGGCGTCTATAATTCCAGGCTAGCAATGGTGAAGAATCTTTAAAAAGGTCCTGGTTCCGGTTCATGATTCACCACCAGAATTTAATCACTTGTTCCTTTGGTCATTTCCAACAACTCCACCAAGTTTCATCCAAATCCGTTCATAAGTTTTTGAGTTATCCTGCTGACGGACAGACGGGCAAACAGATAGACAAACAAACAAACAGACAGACATACCAATGTGAAGGAAAACATAACCTCCTTGGCAGATGTAAAAATCATCCTGTGTTCTGTTGCCCCAATAAAACCCATGTTGTCATATTCTTCCACATATTCTTCCCACATTATCAAGATTGCATTCTACAAATATTGTCAATGTTGGAAAAATAAATAAATAAATGGTTACTGAAGTGCTGACTTCAGTTTACAGTTGATGTATACTGATGCATAACCAACTGCTAACAAATACCTCAGCAGCCAATTAGTAAGCATTAGTGAAATCAGTATATAACCCAAATGCTTGAATGCTTCCTGCAAATGTATCTATCTAGACAATAATAATTTCAATCACTTGAGCCACAACAGTCTGTGTGTGTGTGTGTGTGTGTGTGTGTGTGTGTGTGTGTGTGTGTGTGTGTGTGTGTGTGTGTGTGTTGCAGTTTATATTTGGTTTATGTTAACTCATCAAAAATTACACTTAGCCCTTAACACAGTCACCTTTTGAGTAACTCATACGTACCCCCTGTTTTCATCTTTGCATCAGGCTTTTAGGATACGAACTCCACCCTCAACTGAGAAGTGGCAGAAAGCCACATTGGAGTTAGACCCCAAATCAGATGCCTCAGATGGAGCAGACCCAATGGTAATGTATTTTGTTTTTACCTTTATATCTTGTCACCTTTAGCCATCTTGTCATCACTGAAAAATACACCTTTAAAATACTGTAATTGGACTTTTTGCTTGAAATAGTTATCACCAGTATCTTCAACCTCTGCACAGAGTATCCAGTGAAATGCCACTGAATTGAACAGTTTACATGATAATATCACTGCTATATTTTATAGGACTTTCCTGTTGAGCTTGAGGATGTCACACCAAGACGTTCTGCAGCACAGCTGAGGCAAACTGCAGCTGAGGACAAAACGGTAATCAGATGCATTTATAGTTTTTTGCACAGATTGAAAAATGTTAACAAAATTTCAGCATTGGTCACATAATAAGCCTATTTGCCATACAGAAATCTATTTTCAATGGTTTGTATTATAACTTGCATGTACACTCATCGGCCACTTTAATAGGTACACCTTCCTTGTGCTCGGTTGGACCACTTTTGCCTTTAGAAATGCCTTCCTGCAATACTCAGATAGGCTGTGGCATTCCAACGAAGTTGCGTTGATATTATGGGGCCCACATCGAGCCAAGAAAATATCCATATGCCACTACACCACCAGCCTGAACCGTTGATACAAGGCAGGGTGGATCCATGGTTTCAAGATGTTGTTGACGCAAAATTCTGACCAGAATCTAACAGAAATTAACACTCTTCAGACCAGGCAACATTTTCCAATCTTCTATTGTCCAATTCTGGAGAGCCTGTGCAAATTGAGGTGGCAAATGAGGTTATTATTGTCCTGTTCTCAGATGACAAGAGTGGCACCTGGTGGGGTCTTCTGCTGCTGTAGTCCATCTGACTCAAGGTTTTAGGTGCTGTGCATTCAGACATGCTCTTATTCATACCTTGGTTGTAACGAGTATAGCTACTATTGCCTTTGTTTCAGCTCTAACCAGTCTGGCAATTCTCCTATGACCTCTGGCATCAACAAGGCATTTTCGCCCACACAACTACTACTCAGTGGATATTTTCTCTTTTTTTGACCATTCTTTGTAAACCCTAGAGCCCCCATACTCAAATAGCGGCTCGCGAGCCATTTGTGGCTCGCGGGGCATCTTTCTTTGGCTCTCGAATAATTTTGAAAAATTAAAAAAAAAAAAAAAAATTTTTTTTTTTTTTTGGTCCGATCGCGCTGTCGGCTCTTATTTTGAAATCGCGCCACAGACGCGATGAAGAAGCGTGCCGTGCCCCGCCCCCCCAGGCAGTTTCTCCCTCTTTGTGTCAGTCACTGCAGGCTCCGGACAGAAGTACCTAAGACGCTGGCATTAGAGGTTGTGAGGTAGACTACAAGGGAAGGACTGTATCAGAGCCTGTAAATAAATTATTCACAAAGTTCTCTATGCATCGTTTTTGAAAGTAATGGTCCACATTTGATTGCAAACAGTGTGTGTTAGGACTTCGAATTGGTTTAGCAGTAGCTGTAGCTAGTTGCTAACACAAATGAAGGCAAACTGTGTTTGGGCTCTGCTGGCAGCTAACTATTGGTAGCCTATTAAAAACGAATTGCTTAATAAACTTTTCACACTTTTAAATAGTCCCCAAATAGTTCGCTTGGAATGCTAAGACCCTCATAAGACTGCAAACAAAGTTATGAGCAACTTGACAATTTATTATTGGCTTTTGCATTTAATCAACATGGCATCAAATGTGCCATTTTCTTGTTGACAAAACCTGGTGTTCTCCTATCTATGTGTCCTCTTTGTTGGGTCCATTATTGCCTCTGATTCTCATTATGCATGTGAGAGCTGCATAAACAAAGTCATAATAAGCAACATTTGTTTGAAAAGTGTTATCTTCAGGCTTATTGGTTTTCTCACTAAGAAATAAATCTTTATGAACGTAGTCTGCAAATATAGGCTAACAGATAATCTTATGTCATTTAAAAAAATACTGAAGGGTGGGTGGCAATGAGAGCAAGGCAGGCACCTCACCCCACAATGCAGGCCCTTTATGAGAGAAATGTTCTCCCATCCTGTCACTAGAAACTAAATATCTGCTGTGGGTGTGAGTGCGTGTGTATTGTGCTTACAAAGGACTTATCATGTTTTATTTTATTTATTTATTTACTTTTATTTATTTTATTTTATTATTTTTTTTTTTGGGGGGGGGGGGGGGGGGGGGGGGGGGGGGGGGGGGGGGGGGGGCTCGTGTCGGCCCGGCCCGGCCCGGCTCTTTATTGGGAGGAATTTTGAAAAACTGGCCCTCGGGGACTTTTAATTGAGTACCCCTGCCCTAGAGAATATCCCAGTAGATCAGCAGTCTCTCAATCCAAGCCTATCTGGCAACAACAACCACTGTTCAAAGTCACTTAAATCTTCTTCATTCCCCATTCTGATGCTTGGTTTGAACTACATCAGATGTTCTTGGCCATGTCTATATACCTAAATGCATTGAGTTGGCTCCGTGTTATTTACGGATTGGAAATTTGCGTCAATGAGCAGTTGGAGAAGTGTACCTATTAAAGTGGCCGTTGAGAGTATTTTTCATGCAGATTAGGAGAAGTCTATCATATTTTACGGTCAGCTTTTCATTATGATTGAGTCACCAGGTGTGGTAATATAGTAATAAGATCAGCATTTTCCAGAAATATCCCATAATGGCATCGCTGATTTTTCCATATTAGAATCTTGTAATGAAGAATCAACAAATTTATCTACAGCATCTGAGTCCAGCTATATACCTCCCCCTAGTGGCTGTATTTATAAAGACGTCATCATTGACATTGCATCTGTCAAATACTGTGCAACATTGTTACTTGCACAGCATTTCACTGATGCGCTGTGCACTCACAACTTACACTATGTATTTGTATTTTCTCAACTTAATTCAGACTCCAAGCCCTGGAGTGCAGAAGCAGGCTGCCATGAAGAGAATGAGAGCTGCTGGATGGACAACCTCCGGCACTTTGAACAGGAAGAAAAAGAAAGATTCTGATGACATTTTTGCCTAGAAATGTTCAGAGTTAACTAGCGCACCGTTTAGAAATATGAATTCACTGATGTGATTCAAAAAGTTAGAGCTGTAGTTATTTATTTGTTGGCTTGTTTTTTGTTATTTGTTTATATATAGCTTTAATAATCAGTTTGTTCAGTCTGTTATACTGTACATGTTTATTTACATTGGTTATTCAACTAGCAGCCCTTCTTTCATTGCTATTTAATTTATTGATTGATTATTTTTATTATAAATGTTTTGCATCTCTTTATCATATATATTTAATAAACATATTTCATATGCACAATTTTCAAATTCACATTTACTATGGGTGCATAAATACTACATGTATGGCTTCACTGACAGATGGCAAGAGAAAAGAATAAGTACCAGTACTAGTTTGGCCTAAACTTGACAGAGCAATTACGGTAGTTAAGATCCTGCTTGAATGCTTGAATGCAAATACACAAGCAAATACCTGTAATTGAATGGCAACCAGATTCACCATGTTGGATTAGCAACCTGTTCAGGTGTTTGTATTCTGTGTCCTGCTAAGGCATGATAATGTATCTCATACCCTGTTTAATTTAGCTATCATGCCATTACTAGAATTAAATACTAACTCAGGTATCTGAACCCTTTTCTCTGTGATTGTCCTTCAGTCATGATTGCCTTGAAGTAGAAGGCTGTGTTCCAGGCGTTCTTTCCACACCATCATTTAGGATCTCCAGTCGTAATCGGGAAGGCTGCACTGGAAACACCTGATCACCCAAAATACCCCCTTCACCAGGGCCCATCTGTGTGCCATCGTAGAGGCCACCAGAAATGACCAGTGTATCCGCAGGAGGCGCAAACAGGTCCACTGTAAAATACACAGCAACAGCACAGATGTTACTATAACACCAGACTATGACTAATGCGCTAATATACTATAAATTGTCAAAAATAGTTATGGGTAGTAAAACTGACCTGTGTCTTCAGCACTACTGTAGAGTCTCTGATGATAGAACGGATTTCCTGTTCGACGACACTTCGTGATGCTGTAGACAATGACCCCCAGTGCTACTACACTTAGGGCAATGGCAAACACCACCGTCAGTGCCACCTCTGAAGAGTTCAGCCCCCCACCTGGTTAGAGAGTGGGATAGGATCCTTTATTAATGTTCTGTTTACCACTCCTTGAGAGGATTTGTCAATCTGTTGGTCGGTCTATCTGTCAGTCAGTTAGTTAAACAAAAAAATGTGAATCCAGTTTTAATTCTTTTTATTTTTGGAAGGATGGACAGATACTCATTTTGGGCAAATTTGGTTTCAAGTTAAAGGTGACACTCATTTGAAAACTATAGCAAACGTGTCATTTCATGAATAAATAAAAAGATGGGCGTTGACTGAAGATGGGTATGAAGAATATCCACTACCTCTGGGTCAAATTGGGTTAAGGTCAAAATGATTTTATTTACCTCAAACCAACACCAAAATGTAGCTTTTTTCCTATTTGTTAGACATAATTCTATCCATTTCAGAAGTGAGTAAAATAGTCTGCTGTGGTCGAGTTGGTTGTGCCTTGAGGAACATGTTTATTCAAAAATGAATTCTAATGCAAATTTTCAAAACGATGACCTTACCATGGTTTTCAGTTGAGTTAGTTGTTGAGGTAGGTGAGATTGAAGGAACTATAGTCACGGTGGATGTAATTGTAGTGACAGAGGTTGCAGACGTCTTGCTGGTAGGCTGATCTGATGTGTGTTGAGTTGTTGCGTCAGCTGTGGGTGTTTGTGCAGACCCAGTGGCTGCACTTGTCCCACCGGTCTCTGGAGCTAATGTCGGGGTCAGTGGAGTTGTCTCAGTTCCCTCAGGTGTAGTGGCAGTGGGTTCGTGTGGGGTGGTGCTGGATGGGATGGTCTCAGTCCCGAGAGTAGTAGGACTTGATGGCTCTGGTTGTGCAGAAGTTGGTGGTCCAGTTGCGGTGGTCGTTGTTGGCCCCTGACTCATGGTTGTGCTGCCGGTTGTGGTGGTGGTGGATGTCTGCACTGCGGGAGTGGTCATGGATGTTGGCGGAGATGTGGCAATGGCAGTGGATGTTGTGGTCTCATTAGGGCTAGAGGAATTAGATGTATTTATTGCAGAACTGCCAGCCATGAGCATGATCAACAAACAGCCCAAGGGTAGTGGCCATTTGATGATTATCAAATGGTTGCCAGTGGTTGCCATCTTGAAAAATCTAAAAAAAGAAAAAACTAAAAAAAAATAAGGACGTTTGGGTTAGAACCAATCACGTTTAGTATATAAGTCAGTGGTTAGAACAGATACTATTTGAAATCCAAAATGTATGCCTGGAGCAGATGCATTCATGCATGTTAAGATACAGTAGGTAATGACGGAGGCTCTATTGCACAGTGTGCTAAGCCCCAGACATAGGGGCTTGCATGCTCATGGAGGCCCTAGTTCATGTCAGGCCTGGTCATTTACGTACCTTACCATAACCTCTCTCTCTCTCTCTCTCTCTCTCTCTCTCTCTCTCTCTCTCTCTCTCTCTCTCTCTCTCTCTCTCTCCCAAGGTTACATTTTCTTTTTAAGAAAGCTGCAAATATGCTTCCAATTACCTCTACATCATACTGAGATAAACCTTACATCATACTCAGAGCAAGCCTCTTTTCTTTTGAAAGATATAAATATTGTGTATGTGAAATATACATGAACTGATCTACCATTAGATACATAGGCGCCAGGCGTTCACAGTGGCACAGTAGACCATTCAGTGGCTTGTGGGGTCATGAAGCTTTGGTTTATGACAATAACGGTGCCTTCTTTTTAGTTTTCTGCTATGTTTTCCGAGAGCATAACTTTTTGCACAAGCATATTGTAACTCATGACAGTAGCCTAACTGTGATCGACCAACTGGTTGAAGGTTCAACTTAACCCATTCCTTTATCCATTGCCTATTTGGAATTTGTTAAAATGTTCGTCATTAACCAATTTCTTAGACAAAAATAGCCCAACAACCATGTTTTTTTATTTATTTTTGTATTAGTATAACTTTTTTGGTACGAAAGGTGGAGTGGATGCTGTGTGTCTATTGTTCAACGGTGCCCTTTGAATTTGATTTAGAAAACACGTCTTCAAAAAACAAGTGTGGTGACACCAAAGCACACCTAGGAAGCCTCATAATGCTGTTGCCTCATAAGAGTCATTGAAAAGACTTAAGTGCCATAGTACTACATAACAGTGTCATTGCATAAAGCCTTTAGTAATATGTTATGACTTGGTCATTTATGATAATGGTACATTTATATCAGTGGTAATGTTTTCTTTGACCAGTGTTCTGTAAAGTTAATATTTTAAAAAGTTACGCAATGACTGCTTTGGGCTATGTACAGGCCTTCAATTCTTACATTACAGGGCTCAGAATAATGATCTCTTTAGCCGAACAGATTATGCATTATACGTACCTCTGTGTTCTGGGTTAGTACCACACACATAAACATCAACAGATACACCTTGGACAGCCTGAGCAGTTCTCATGTCACAACATGATGAGAACAGCTCCCAGTACTCGTACCAATGCAAAAAAAAAAAAAATCCCTTTTCTTTTTATACCAACTTGCAATTGTACTGTAGTTTGTCAGTCAACCTACCAGGTGTTCACTTTGCTAGTATTTGATTAAAGAACACACCCTCTCTTACAGTAGCTTTAAAATCAATTGTGAGGTGTATTGATGGGCCATTACAGGGTAAAATATCCCATTAAATAGTATTTTGAGGTATTTTACTCACCTGCGTCAAAGCCCCACTAGAAACTCGCTGGCTTTTCCTGTTCTCTACGGTACTGTTGTCCTTGTCTCTGCGCACCTCTCACTGATTAGCCTCCACTCCCTAAAGACCAGAGACCTGCACAGTGCACACACACACACACACACACACACAGCTTGAGTGGTTGAGTGGGCGGCCCTATGCTGTGCAAACTTCCTGTGCGGCCTGGGCGACTTATCACAGTGGCAGGTTCATAAGTCACAGTGTACCTTGGTAAGGGGGCTGAAAAAAAATCACTTTCCGTTTCCTCATTTGAAGACTTGTTTTGTTTTGTGCTGCACTGTCTCTGTTTTCTATACCAACTGATGCCAAGATGTTACGGTGCTTGTTTCAGTGTCAAGGTGTTTAAAACATGATTCATTTGAGACACAGACTTTTCCAAAATTTAATGTTGATAAAATATACATATATTACAAAACCTGAACATGAGAATGAAATTAAAGTCATAAAAAATTATAACAAATTTACAACAACAAACATGAACAAAAATGACACAGAAGCAAATAGCACCTCCTCTGTGCATCTCATTATCAAGGTACAGTGTATAACGCCCCTGAAGACAAAGTACAGTGCAGTCAGGTTTCATTTACAGGAATGTATTATGTGTGGGCAATAATTAACTGACACGCTTAGCGTGACAGACTGGGACAATGAGAGCAGGAGTCAGTTCCCGTGGGAGGGGAAAAATATATATTTTTGAGTGCTGCGTAGGTCTACATATTTGTCCCGGTGCTCTTTAGAGTGGAGATTCCAGATCATAGAGTAAGCAAGACCCAAAGCTCTCAAGACTTACAAAATAACTTGTTTGTCTACAAAAACATGGCAATGCCTTTCTGCCTATGTATGCCCTAAAGAAGGCCCTGTAGGCCAAAACACGTTGGTATGATTTTGTATAAATAGC
This sequence comes from Engraulis encrasicolus, assembly GCF_034702125.1. NCBI lineage: Eukaryota > Metazoa > Chordata > Actinopteri > Clupeiformes > Engraulidae > Engraulis > Engraulis encrasicolus. The sequence continues at coordinate 39,348,304 of NC_085870.1, forward strand.
TCATTTCAGATGATGTGACTCTGGTGCCAGTCCCGCACTCAGTCGAGAGAAAGTGCTCTGAGATCAGGTCAGGGGCCAGACGGGGGGTTGCCTGGCTATCACTATTACTATATACTATTTCATGATCATGTTCATGATCAAGGCGCCACAGGACTTCCTAGGCTGGGGGATTGGGGCCACAAATATTGGGCTGAGTGCCGACATTTGCAGGCGGATAAAACGATGGGCCAGCGAGTCAGCATTAGAGCCGGATGATGTCAGGGTGAGACCTTTTTTATTTATTTATTTTATTCATTTTTAGTCTTTTATGACTTTATTTTACGAGAGATGGTGGGGAAGGATTGGCATAGGACCCGGCCGGGCTGGAATCGAAACCAGGTCGCCAGTGTAGCAGCCCAGTGCCCTACCGTGAGAGCCACGGTAGGACCAGGGTGGGTCCTTTGAATGCAAAATAACTCAAAGATGGCAGCTCATGGACTGCATCTATCTTGAATACATCAGATCGTTTGAGTTTCTGAATGAGGTGTTTCTTTGGCCTTTAGCAGCATGACAGTTGGTGGTCATTCCCTTCAGAATCGTGTAATCTTGTCCAAGTCCTTCTCTTTGGTGTCCAGCTCCATCCCACTGAACTCTGGGTTGTCGATGCCCTGCTTGCCATTGGAGTGTACCTTCTCCACAAGTTCAGGAGTCTGAGGGAGAGAAGAGAAAGTGTATAAGCATTTCTTCCCGTCATAGTGCACTTTTCACCTGGAACCTTCTATCTTCAAATAACATTTATTTCATGAATATGATACTCCTACATGTTATCACGTGAATGTCTTGTAGGCCTAACAGTCATATCTAACAATGAAACAACAACAACAACAGTGAGATGATTTCACAAATAGAGACATACTAAAATCTATCCGAAGTTGTCAGACGAGCACTTTTTTGTGCTGTCCTTTGGCAGGCGATTCTTTTCAGAGGACCTAGTCATGGTGGGGAGTGTTTGTTGTCAGTGTGGGGCCACCATAACTATCCACCTTACTATCCACAATTACAAGGGTGACGCCATTCCAGGTAGATGGGCAGCGTTAGTGCTGCGTAATAAGGTGGACATAGTGCTGATTTGCTTTACCTCAGTGGGTTTACTGGAGCAGCAGGTGAAGCAGAATAGGTCATTGGTGCTGATGAAGAGCTCTGGGCGAGTCTTTTGTTGCTTGCATCCACCTACAGGGAGGAAGCAAAGGGGTGAGCACCAAGCATCACAGTTTGACCCAAAAAACACAATTTCACCAGCCTGGTGAGCCAGACTAACATGGAAATCAACTTGCGATGCAAAAAAAAAAAAAAAAAAAGTCATGTTTTAGTCATGTCACATTTAGCACCCGCATTTCCATTCATTTTTATTTTAGGTGCATGAAAAGTTTCCAGTTGTTTTCTGGGCTGTAGACATTGTGTATGAATTGCCACAGAATGTAATTTATAAGTGGAAAAAGTCCTCATTCTGGCATCACAGACTGTTTCATCACCATTGGTCCGGCATATTTTAGGAGATAAACATGAACCATCCTCAATTCACATTGAAGCTGGAAACTCACCTGTGGCGAAGCTGACTAACAGGCCAACCACCATGGTGATTATGGTGCCAAGTGGACAGAAATACAGATAGGACAGAGAATACCAGCTGTCTGCCAGGGGTGGCCTGTGGGAAGATTGAGAAAAGAGAAAAACTCTCAGTACTTCATGCTTACTATACTGTATAATATTTACATAGAGTTTTATATTATATCTGGTGTTGACATTATTATTTACAAGTGTTTGCTGTGCCCCACAGAGGCATACAGTATGTGTTTACAAAGAACTCTTGATAGCACTGATGGCTTAGCTGCTGAGTAGAATTGGTCAGATACATTTTTCAGATAAGCAGATGAGAGGATGCGTTATTAAACTGAAGCCCTATTTGAGGGTAAGAGTATGAGGTCTTCCTGCCTTGGCTCTGGAGTGTTGAGTGATGGCACAGTCGTCCACGGGCTCACTGTGGTGAAGTTTGCAAGGCAGCCCTCTATGCTGAGGTCCAGTGGGTGTGTTTTGTCGGGTCCAGGAGGGTAGATCTGCGCTCCAATGCCCACCCACAGAGTGATGGCCAAGCCGCTAACAAGCCCAGCCAGCCCTCCCTGTTGTAAAAAAACACAGCAAGATCAAAGTACAAACTGTATGAAATGTATCAGGTCAAATCATCTACTGTAAAGGGTTTTATATGACTTAATGATTAGCCATGTTTAGGAACTATATCGGAATTCAAATCATTAACCACCAGTGTGACAATGACATGCCTCAGTTAGGAAAAGAAGCATACTTTTATATATAAATGCTGTTCCGTCTTTGTGTCCATAAAGTGTTTTGCGCAATGGGTCCATAAAATGTCCGTGTATTGCATTTTCCCTCATGTCCTTATGTAATATGTTTTACAGTCAATACAGGGGACAATTCCTTGAGAGTGTGTTGTTACTGTAAGAGCCTTGTTCAACTATCAATATGGATATGTACGGTATGTTCCCTCCTTCTTTTTCACCCCTTTACCATTTTTTTACTGATTCAGAAGCTGTTTACACTTATATGGATATTTGTGGGGTTTTTTATTTTTTTATTTGGATTTGCATTTACACGTAAACCGTTTTAGTCAGAATGTACATTTTAAAACTCTGTTTTACTGTTAAAAAAATATCCCATTTAGGGGGCTAAAACGCACCTATACACAGTGGATTTTTATCCACATGTTATGTTTACACATAAACGTATTAAGAAAATATCCACATTTAAAACATCATACGTGTAACCAGCACCTCAAACAGGGTAACCTCTGATAGTAAGACCTACATACTTCTTAATCATTAGGCCCCAGCTGATGCTAATGTGTATCACACACCTCCCAGAACACTAATTATGATATGTATACCATGCCTATTTCTTCTTATCTTGATAGTTAACTTACCAGTCATACACAGCTGTGTCTGTGTTTGAAGTTCAAACCAATGATGTTTCATCAATAAATACAATAATAATAATGATAATAATAATAATAACAAAAAATAATCAGAATGTGTACATTGTTGCATTTCTAGGCAATACATTTCCACTTAGTAAGTTTGATTAAAAAAAAAATTACATTGAATGGTCAGTGGCCACAGACCTCTGTCTGTGTAATTTTGAAAATGTCTTACCATTGAATTGGCACAACGGAAGAACATGCCAAGAAGATACAGTCCAAGAAGTGGTCCGCTTATCATTCCAAATATGGACAGTGCAGCCTTGATGGGGAGAAAAAGCAGAGGGAGAGGATTTTTTTTATGGAAATTCACCAGCAGGTGGCAGCAGTGAGCTTTATGGGAGAACAGTGTTCTGAGACCTAGAATTCATTGGAGTTTGTGGAAGAGGAAATGTACCTGCAGTATGCTGCCCATGAGTGAAGCAACTGCTGCCATTCCAATGCACACACCACCAAAGAACACACCTGTGAATTAATAAATCATATGTAGGCCTACCGTATATATTAATTTATATTGATAATTGTATGTCCGTTGCAAAACATTTGTAATAGATAGGCCTACTGTAGATAGGTAGACACACACACACACACACACACACACACACACACACACACACACACACACACACACACACACACACACACTGTTCCTCACCCACACATGCATGTACACACACACACACACACATACACATAGGCCTACACACACTTTATTTGGAAAGCTGATGTACAACAGTGCAACTACTGTATTAAGCTGACAGTGAGAGTGACAGGCTGATGTAACAGCATCATATGTTTCCAGTTTGACTGCATTTATGCCATTAGGTAACATTGTCGTGAGTTCTGGGTCTGAAAAAGAATTTTGCTGAAGGCCCTGTCAAAGTGTTAAATACTGTATGAAAATACACAGTGTCACAAAGACTAAAAGGGGACTGCACTCATTTCTAATGCAATAGGCCTACTGGTTCAGTTGCAGACATAGGCCTACCTATTCAATACGTACAGTAGATAGCCTACCGATATTTTAGTTCAGTTTCTATATCATAGCGGCATGTATATAACTATAAGTACTGTGCTATTCCATTCTTTCAGATGTGCACAGTGTAACAAGTGTGAGGAGAAGCGGGTCCCAGAATTGGGTTCTCATTACATTAGGCCCTATATGTATTTGGTGGGGGACCTTTAAGAACACTTTGGCCTGGGCCCAGACAAAGCTGTCAGCGGCCCTGTGTGTAACACACAACTACATCATGAATCTTTAATGATGCATTTTGACCTGGTCATTGCCATTCTGGCAACAGCGAATTTACACCATTTTTTTTGAGAGACGCTATACTTGCAGGGCAATATTTGGCACAAAGTGGGTGGTCATACTTAGCCCCATGTTCATCCAAGAGAGCTGTTTCTCTGTCAAGTTCGGCATCAGTGGCTTGACAAAGTCTTCCACTGTCACAGCAACCAGGGCATTGATGCTGGATGACACTGTACTAAAACAGATGAATCACAACAAACATTCTTTTCAGTCACACGATACATCACACGTAAGACGTCTACAGTATAAGTTGTAGGTACCTGTAATATTAACGTAATGCAAAGCAGGGGTGCAGAAATTAAATCAGCATGATCTCCTTTACAAATGGAAGGGTTTGTTTACTCTGGACCTCCACACTTTTTGCCAAGTTCAGTGTGCAAGATCTTTACTTTACAGTGTAATAAAAAAAATGATGGTGGATGTAGTGGGGTACATTTATAACAGGCTTAAACATATGTACATCTTACTATTAAGCATTTATGTATTCATCCATTGTCTTTAGTATGGTGATGTTAATTCAAGTTACATGCTAGCAATTGAATCTTCTGGGTCCAGTTGGCTATGTGTAAAATGAGCCTATTTACAGAAATGGTAAAGTATCGCTTTAAGAGTTAAACGCTCTAAAGGTGTATTTGATTCATCATTGTGAGCCTAAGCCAACCTATTACGTAAAGCAGATCCATTATTCTGTCGTTACCTCAGAGTCCCACTGTAGGCTGCCGCGACAAACAGACCCGGGACGCCTGGGAACTCTCCCAATATGTCCATCACCAAGTATGGCAAGAGCTGGCATGCACATATACAGACAAGACAGAACACAGAGAGAGAGACAGGGAGAGATCAAATTGTAAGTCTTCCAAGGGCCGTGCTACAGTATGAAGACAAAGCATGATTTCCCCCTGCACATTAGACCTTGTGTATTGAAGCCACATTTACAACAGCTTAAGTGCATCAGTGTGAGGACAAGTGACGTGTCTGACTGGGTATCAGGGTGTGGTGTTATACCTGATCACTGTTGTCCACATCACCATTGGTCAGGGGGTCACAGTCCTTGTAAATGGAGAACATTGCCAGGCCAGAGAGCATAGCCAGCGACACGGTCACCCACAGTCCTATCATGTTCACATACAAAGACCTGAGGGGGAAATACAGACTATTAATACACTGATGGTCCATATGTCCAGTTGTCTTTCTGTCTTCACCATTCATTAAATATTCCTAGATAAGTGGATAAACATTTCACTGATGGGAATTAGTTTCAAAGCAATGCCATTGTAAAGGATGCACAACTCACTGTGGAACATTACTGAACTAAACCTCTTCCCCAAACTATCACCTCAAAAATATGCAACTGTCGCATCCTGTGCTAATACCGTACTTGCAACAAGATCAGTTTTGAGTCTTCACTGTGCAGGAAGACAACGGTTACAAAGTGTTAAGTAAGTGCTTATTAAGTATCTATTTGAATATGCTACACAAAAGGATTGATAATAACATCACATTTTACTTCAACTGCTTCTTATATCAACTAGGCCTACATGAAATGGGGGCGACTGCAGCCTTATGTCCTCATAACCCCCTTTTTCCCCTTGGGATTAATAAATGATACTCTACTCTACTTTCCCCTAAACCAGGGGTGGGGAACCTTTTTCATTCGAGGGGCCACTTCAAATTCCACCAAGGGCAGTAAAAGTCCTCCAAGGGCCATATTATGAACACATATCAGGATTTCCTCCTGCACTTTAGGCTTATATTGAAGACAGCCACCTTTAAAACAGACCCCACCTTGTCTTGGTCCCATGAATATAACTTAATTATATTGCAAAAGTAATGTCTAAGATTCCTTTACAAAATATGTCATATTTCATGTGAAGCTGCATAACATAATGATGGCAGGGGGCGGATAAAACAGCCCTCGAGACATAGGTTCCCCACCCCTGCCCCAAACGGTAACTGCCCAGCTGCGTACAGTACTTACAGCTTGGCCTGGGTCATGGTGCGACAGGAGATGTAGCGCTGCACCTGTGACTGGTTTATGGAGTAGATGGAGATCCACATCAGGCTGCCCCCCACCACCACCGTCCAGAAGGAGTGCCTCTGCAGAGGGTCAGGGTTGAAGCTGCAAGGCGAGCAGACAGACAGATAGAAGTGACATGCAAGAGGATTCACAGGGCCACAGGTTCTCCGAGAAGGTTTATTAAGAGGGAGTGAAAACGCTGTACATTCTTCTTTCCTTCTTCCTCGTCCGTGCCCTCCTAGTGACGCAACACCTTCAAGAGCAATGCAAGTACTCTCTGAGTTCCCGAAAATACGGGAACTCCTTTCACTGTGTCGGGAAACAAACAACCATAAGCAAACCAAGGGAGGCGGGTCAACCATGCCGTTTTGGGAATGTTCATTGTTATGCTCTTGGTCAGACCAAGTCTCAAAGAGATTTGGACGTCGATGATAATCAGGCTGAAGCGAGACAGCTGTCTCTGTACATAATTCTGGTTTAACCTCTCTACAGAAGTGTTTCAGACTAATGTAAGGTATGTACAGTAATGTGATTTTATTCATGCTTTTGGGTCCAGGCTAGTTGGTCAATAATGCTGTAGATCTTAACTAATGAGATCTTAAATAAGTTTATTTTTGAGCCCTGCAAAAATGCTATTTATAAGGGCCCTGCTTAACTCTGCTGTTGAGTGTTGTCATGAACACTTTATGCTGTCGACACTATGAACCCTGGAATCTCTAGCACTAAACAAATAGCCTGGCCATGCCAGCTTTACATTTCCATTCAATTAACATCTCCCTTCACGTTACGTAGGGTTTGGGTTGGGTCTTCTGCGAGCGAGGAGATTAGTTGTGTTGCCCGACATCATGACCAATCAGGGAACAGCAAAGGGAGGGGTGAATGATGATGCATTACATACGAGCAGATTATAAGCCATGATCAAACATCAGCGATTGGGTAAATAAATCAGATGCGCATTTCAGACCTATACAGGTAATTTTCCTCAATTGCCGTCTTTTCAAGTTAGTATGAGTTAAATGTGACAATGGAGGTCCTATTCTTTTTCAAGAAGTTAGAATCAAGCCATCTTTGCATAAATCCCCCTTGACGAGAAGATCTCACCATTTATTTTCTTGCTGGTTTCTTTTCCTCTCTGCATGAGCGATTACTGTATTTGTTTCTTCTCCAAGTTTATGCAAAACCATTCTTAGGCTCGGTCAGCCCCAGCCATCAAATACATTATTTACAATTCGCAGGGGAGGAGTAGGACACAAATAACCTGCCTCTCATCAGATGAATGGGCTCATGGTCACGAACAGAGGCTATTCTAGGGTCAGGTGGGGCCCCAAGCGAAGATTCAAAGGAATGAACATTTGAAACAACTGCCACTACTGTAGTAAAGTATGAGTTGTCATTCATCATATAGGGGCCTGAGGGCCCCAAGCGGCTGCCTATCTAGCCTAGTGACAAGATGTGCCCCTGGTCACGAAGCTGAGCGGAAATACACAAAGGTCTGGCGAGAGTCAGGCTAGGACACTAAAATCCAACGCGAACATTCTGAGCACTAAATTCTATGTGAATACAGTCTCAACCCAATCCAACCCTGGGCTTGCATTGCTGTAGTTGGTGATGGACTTACTCAAAAGGGTCAAGTCTTCCTCCTTCCTCTGCGTCCTTCCAGATCTTTCCAAGGCCGCCCTGAAGCACCGCTGCCCTGGCGATCACGGCCACAAAGCCAGCCAGCATGATGACCATCTGGAAGACGTCTGTCCAGATCACAGCCTTCAGACCCCCCTACACAACACCCGAGAGCACACCCAGTCAGAACAGCATGGTGAAACTCTCATAGCCTTTGTGCAGATGGGCCCGCCGGTGGGCCCGTTCACTCGATGCTGAAATAACTCAACTACATCACAGCAGCATTGCTTTGACATTAGAGAGAGCCTTATATAACAGATTAAGATTTGGTCATTACAAATTGGCGACAGTAAGGTTATTACATAGGCTCTGCGCAAAGGGGTTAAAGCAGACCTCAACCACCTTTGCAACCCTTTTGCCATAAAATATTGTCAGTGAAATGGTCCAAACAGATAGTTTTACACCACTTTGTTCATTTGTGCATCTAACTTCACAATGTTATCCTATACTGTACACTATGTGAAACTGGCCTCCCTTGTATGTTGGATTGTTTGCTAAAATGCACGGTAGAAAATGCATTGCTAACATTGACTAAGAAAAACAACTCAACCTTTGTTAGATCTAAATTCTAGATGTAGTGGTGCATCCTATGGCTTACATAAGGAACTTCAAAGAATTATCTCGAAGATGGCAATATTCCAGACAACATCCAAACCCCTGTTCTGTTACAAGTCACAAACAAGGTGGGTATGCAATGTTGCAATATGACTGACCTCTCAATCCTGTGACTTACCAAGGTGCAGTAGATGATGCACACCACCCCTGTGGCTACCAGGACTCCCCACAGGTCCAGGCCGGTAACTTGAGGTAAAGAACAGAGACACATTTAAGATATGCACTGTATTGTAGTGTACCTGAAGGCCTGATGACCAAGGTCCTTAACAGAGCCAATTGTCATTTTTACCTTGAAAATGTATAGTCTTCATTGTAAACCATGCTTAACTGCTTTACAAGAAACAGCAATGCGGCAAGAGGTGGCAAGGTTTGTTTTGTTCTTCGCATCTATTTATATCTAAATTTGTCGCTGTTAACAAATGTAGGCCTATGGATACTGACATAGACTTTGGTCTCATCTGCACAGTGTATGTACCCTCAGTGCAGCAATATCATGAGAAATCATGACACAGATAAAGGGTTTGATTAACTTTTGTGGAAGTTGATGAAATCACTACAGCATACAGTGCAACAATACAAGTGTGGCTGGAGTGGAGGTGTGCAGACCTGACGGGCCAGACCATCTGAATGAATCTGCTCTTGCTCAAAGTGTAAAGAAACCAAACCACACACTCATGCCAGTGCCACACACTCTTGCCAGTGCCAGCTTATTGCAAGGCCACACATGCCAAAACGTTGTGTAATAAACTGATATTGGCAAGAATGTGATATTTCTTTACACTTTGAGCAAGAGTGCATCCTACAGTCTGCACCCCGTGAGACTGGTTTTCTCTATTTAAAAAAAAATATTGACAGCTCTTACCACCGAAAGTCAATTCAAATCTCAAATCTCAAATTCAAATCTGTTGTTCTTATATTATTCATTTGTGTTTGCATGTAGGCCTTATGGATATTGACATAAACTTTGGTCTAATCTGCATGTGCATCTTCAGTGCAACAATATAATGAGTGATCATAAAACATTAAAAGTTGATTAAACTTTGTGGAAGTCAATTGACAGTCAACCATGGTGCGTCATTCGTCATTAGGGTGTGGGGTCATTCGTTGTGATTATGACAAGGAATGACACTTGTCAGTCTAATTATTGAATCAGACATTAATGTCTTTGGAAAGATCTTCATATAACTAACAACTGATCCTACCACACTACCGCAAATCTTACCAACAGACTTTACAGTATACTGGGCATGAGTGTAGGCCTACTTTGTGTCAATTCAAGAGGATATGCAGATCAACAGTCAACATTTCTAAGGAAAGGTTTCAAGGCTCGCAATATAGGCCTAGCTTTTTTTTAACAGAATGAAAGGGATGTGGATGCTCATGGATGATATGGGCAAGAGCAGAGTAAATGGCATCATAATAGTTATTGAGGTGCAATTCAATATTTGTCACAATGTACACCACTGTCATCAAAAAGCTGACTTTGTGTTGTGTGCGTCAGAACCCATTATGTTCATACAAAACGATATTTGTCTCAATAAAATCCCATTATACTGTATAATCATTAGGGGAGTTTACAGGTAACATGGCTGTGTGCACATCCCACTGTATGTCTTATATCACAGGCTAGATGTGCAGGGAAGCCGACAGGGGGGGACAAATAGGTCAGTTGTCCACAGGCCCAGGGAGAAAGGGGGGCCAAGAATTGGATTCTTAGTATATTGAATGTATTGAGTGGGGGGCCCTTTCAGATGACTTTGTGATGGGCCCAGCCAAAGCTGCCAGCGGCCCTGTAGACGTGGCTGCAGCCTCGGGGCCCCCACCTGCCTGCCCAGGATACCTTGAAACAGGTTATAGGCTAGGTGAAATAATGGATGGGGCGTGTTTGTGTGGGCTTATAGGTCCATTATGTCATGGGCTTTTATAAGCCTACAATTTAGGGCTTTTAACTGACAATAAAGCCTCTGGCCAGCAGATGGGGGGGGAAAAATGAAACTAAGCCACCACAAAATGTTACGAGCTTGTTTTCATCTTTTGTGTAATTACCCAACAACACCAGTTACTCACTTTGATTTAGAGCGAGCGCTGGAGCATAGATCACCATGCCGGTGTACAGAGCCTGTGGAGAGACACAATAACAATTAGATGATTCACTCAGCAGCACACCTGCCTCTGTACTTTTTAAGATTCATGTTTCTCTGCAATGCTTCACCGTAATGTGAATTATTAACAGTGGAATCAATAAGGCTAAATGGAACGGAATTTTCATTCTATCTGAGAGAATATCTACACGTAGGCTAATCTCTCTGAGTGCTTCTCCGTCAGGTTTCCCAGAGGACCCATTGCTCTGATAGTTATTAGTGCTCTTATCTGCCATATAGCAAACATGAATGTGTGCCCTTTGAAACGCTTCAGACGTTTCCCTGAAATGGGTACTCACTGTTTGAATGATGTACATGCTGGTTCCGATCACTCTTAGTGGTTTATTGAAGCGCATCTCAAGATACTGTGAAGGAAATTAAAGGATATTTGTTACAGAGTTACTCCAAGACCTGTTATTGATTAGCCACACAACGGCATTAGTTTAAATGCACATCACTGTTTCAATATTTCTGAAGGTGACTGGAAGAAGAAGAAAAAAAATCTATACAACTCTATACAACAAAACACAACTGACAAGTGCCACTTTACAAACTGATTTACTTGTAATAGTTTAAGTTAAAAGGTGCCTTTGTGAATTAAATGTCTTCTTCTCATGAGATGTTACCTAATATATAAATATATTAATATAGCCTAGAGTTTAAATACCTTGTGTGTCAAATTCCTTGCCGATTTGATGCTTCATAGCCTACATTATACTTGTCACACTTGTTTAAGGTCATCTCTAAACCATCTCTGGCATACTCATCAATGCCAGACATTTTCTCAGCATGACATTATTCTGTCCTTGCTTAGCTTACCTCGTAAGTGCTGGTGATGCCTAGGCGATAAAACAGTGGCACAAACACCTCTGCGCTGACCGTGGACATGATGGCATAGGCGAAAGCAAACAGCCAGAAGCCCGTGCCGAACCGGTAGGCCTCGGCCGGCGTGCCGATCACGGTGATGCCGGACATGAAGCTGGCCGTGAGGGACATGGCCACGGGCACGGCCGTCATCTGCCTCCCACCCAGGAGGAACTCGTCACTGCTGGAGTCCTTGCGGCTGCGGATGGCCTGGAACAGGCCGATGCCGGCAGCCCCCACCACGATGCCGGCGAACACCACATAGTCCCACACAGAGAAGAGAGCCACTTCGCCACCTCCAACCATGCTGGCAGCACTCAGAGCTTCAAATCAGGACCTCTGTTCAACCACTTCAACCACTCACCTTTATACTAAATGTCAAAGTTTGAACAATCCTGTTCCCTTAGAACTTTCTGTGCGCACAAAAATAATTTCTTCTCTCTTTTTTTTCTCCAAATGGTACAAGGCTTCTTCTGTTCTTGTAGGTAGAGGATCAATGGAGTATGATAACATGCAATTACAATCCTCTTATCTGTTGTATCTTCACAATCCGATATATAACAAAATGCCCTTTTAAATTAAACAACTGCATCCATGGAAGTATGGGAGAAACACCAACAAATCTTTTTTTCTCAACAGGCCATTACCCTAAAAGGCATGGTAGGTCCTGGAAGTATCCAAACGTCCCTGAGCACCTGAGGTTCTTTGGTCTCTGTTAAGCTGATTTTGAACAAACCCTGAATGGCACCAGCAACAGTATCAATCCCAAGCCGCAATGTCCCAGGTTTCCTTAGTCCTGCCTGCCCGTCTTGTAGCTGCTCTTTCTGTCTGTCTGTCTAAGAATGAGCGAACAAACACTCTGTGATGACCAGGGAAAAGACTTTAGTTAATAATCCCTCAAGGACAAACTATACAAATGCTGATCACCACCGCCCTCTGAGATAGTAAAAGAAAAGAGTCCTTTATAGGCAGATTAAGGTTCAGCTCCAGTTGCTCGACAGAATTGAAGAGGAGTGGAAGGTTCTGTTCGAGACAGAACGTGGCGTGTGCGGTTAAAAGCGTTCATGCACAGATCATCAAGGGAGGCTCGCACTTATAGTTTTTTCCTGCACCTGATTAATCATCAAAGTCCAGATAAGATAACAATATGACTACTCCACAACGTTAGTAGCCAAGGTTATCCACTAGATAACAAGGGAAGTGAAGACTGTTCTGCACTGAGCTGCAGCAATAGGTCTCAGATGGTTATGATGACAAACATCTCCGTGTGGTGCGGTGGGCTTTCTCAAGAATAGGCCTATCTCAAGTCCCCTCCACCACTTTAAGTCTGCACATTGGGGACTGGTCAACCACAATTTCAAACTTCTCTGCTAACCCTGTTACATAGATTTTTGACAATAAAATACACTTGACTTGACTTGACACTGACCACTGGCTCTGCTGTGGCTTTGAGAGTCATGCCTGGCCATGATAATGAGGAGGCCGGTGGCCGGGTCAGACAGGCACATTTCTGAGGCTGCTTTCTCACAGAAGAGTAAATGAGAAACAACCACTTTGACTGCAATCAGCAGGGCCGCTGACAGCTTTTGCTGGGCTCAGGGTAAAGTCATCTGAAAGGGCCCCCAATCCAATACATACAATGGCCCCTCTCTCTCTGGGCCTGGGACAACTGACCCCTTTGTCCCCCGTCCCCCCCTGTCAGCTTCCCTGGCAATCAGTAACAGGCCGCCATGAAATTCAAATTGGAAAGAATAAACAGCTGTAAAAATCATTCACCAGTTCGGAAGACGAAAGCATTCTCCATCTTGAAGAGCCTGTCTGTCATTGTGCCCAGATCCCATTCTGGACTAAGCTGCATATAGCAGGACTGCATTTTTTTAACAGACTTTCCACAAAATCTGTTGCTTCTGCATGTGTTGCAACAGGATAGTGTTCTGTTTTTATGTGCTGCTTTTTCAAAATGAGCTACCAGTAAGGTGTTTTAATAACCCTAACCCTAACCCTAACCCTAACCCTAACCCTAACCCTAACCCTAACCCTAAGGGACACCTTTGAAGCACAGGCTTTGTAGGCCAGCTCGATGGATATACCATATTGACAAGACACTAAGCAAAGTAGTCGTCTAGGGCGACAAATTTGTTGGTAGCGCCCGTAATTTCCATTGATCATAATAGAATCAGAACTTTAAGCAAAATACTGTGAAACATAAAACATGAAAACGTCAAGCATGATCATTCTTTTTTAGAGGTTTTAGACACAGGTGTCTTCACAGGGGGTCAGTCATGGAGTGTGCTGTGCTGTTACTCATGCACACAGGGATGTCCTTCAGGGGGGTAAAGGGTGACTGAGTCCCCAGGGCCCCATGTTTATACAGGGCCCACACACAGTCCGATTTATGAAGTTATATGGCTGAGGGGGTCCAATGGAGCTGATTGTACATAGGGCTCAAAATGTGTTGCTTCGCCCCTGCGCATGCATGCTGAGGCAGAAAGGCCAAGCATTTTGGCCTTCTCCACAACTATTAAGTCAGTTATGCCACAAGTTAGCTGATTAAATTGTGCTAGCATTTGCTGAGTGAATGATGCCTTCGGTGATGCATTCAACGACCCGTGTATACATCAGATTGCACAACATTGGGATTGTTTTATGGCTATCAAGAGAGTGAAGTATGGCAGGTAGCAGGCTTCACTTGGGTTTTTTGATTAATTTTGAGGGTGCTGGCCCAAATAAAACACTTAGAATCAAAGAGAAAGGGGCGCACCTTGCATCAAACTGTTTTCTTTTTCTTTTTGTGCGCAGACACGTTTCGGCGTGTGAGGAAGGCACATGCCAAAACAGTACGCATCTGTGCACAAAAATAAAAAGAAAACAGTTTGATGTAAGGTGCGCCCCTATCTCTTTGATATGAAGAGAGTGAGTCATGATTTCCAAAGAAGCTCATTTCCCTATAGCACACCAAACTGACTAGAACCAGCTCTGTATAATGCACACGGTTCTGCTACTGGAACGCTGTACTAGTAATTGAAAAGACTTAACTAGTACTACAATGCTACGACATTAGAGTCTTTTGACTCTTTTGTAATACAGTATGACTGGGGTCATTGCCATTCTGGTAGCAGGGACCCACATTTATATCATGGGCCTTGAATTAGCACATTAAATATGAACTACTGAGTGTATCCTATCCCATGTAACAATGTGAATATCATGTAAATTCGACTTTCATCATGTAGCAATATCCTTAATGTGCTTTGACAAGGTAGTAAATGATCTAGTCAAGATAAGCAGCGCTTCGCCATGTGAATATTGATGATGACGCAACCTGGAGAAACATCAGACAATCAGCCAATTGGTTTATGATTCCCAGTTCAGATAGGCTATGCCAAATGTCCTCCATTAGGTGATTAAAATGCGTTTATCACGTTGGTCTCTTGTAAATACATTGGAATATTAGTCACAGTGTGTGCCATGACATTGGGATATTTGCTAAGTTACTGTCATAGTGGGGCAGTGCTGTTGACCAACATTTCAAACTAAATTCAGCAATGGTAGTGATAATGTTTCTACAGAATACTGTTGAAAACTAAATTAAGTAATCAATGTTGACTTCCTTCACAAACATGTTACAAAAGCAGTTACAAAAGCAGTTGTTATAGAATGAAAAAAATAAGGTGGAGGAAGGAATGGACAGAATGTTGGTTCCCAGGTATACTAGAGGTATAGAATGTACCGAGTGCAACTATGCAACTCCCTTCACTGCAAAGATCACAGGTAACATTGCTTCACACTGCATGCTTCCTTGGGGCGTTTGTTGAGTTGCCACCCTACGGGTGAGGCATAAATGCAATTTCTGTGTGCACCATGTACTGTGGTGTGGTATGTCACAGAGACAATGGGATTTCCCGGTGGGACTTTCACTAACTTTTTACAGACTGTGGATTTAATACCCTATCTGTAAAGGACATGTAGGTTTTCATGTGTGCATACTCTGTACTGTATCTATTAAAAGGTAGATACCTGTGCCAACAAACTCTCTGCATCTGACTGCCCTACAGCCTTCAAAACCAAAGCATCGTGAGACATAAGTATTACTTTTCCTTTCTACAGGCTTGTGTATGCTAGACAGATTACAAGTCACCCTCCTCTCGAGGTCAAGCTGGTGGGTTGTTTAAGGCATCACTACACTGTGTGTTGCCGGATGTGTCGGCAGGTGCGCTGCGCTGCGTGTTTTAGCTCATTATGAGGTTATAGTAAGTGGTGGGTGTGAGTTGCCGGGGTGAGTGCCCCAGGGGCCGCGGTGGGCCTCGAGTCTACTGCATAGGGATGCTGCTCTATAAGCAGCCAGGGGGAGATAAGGGAGACCTGGATGACATGGGATTAACTGGGGAGGTATAAAGCTCCGGAAGCCTCCCACACAGCCAGACTGTAGTGTAGTAGGCACACAGGTGAGTGGTATGGATTCAGTTGTCTGCCTCAACCACGACTAAGTCCTCATAGCAGGAGGCTTATTATATTATTATTGTACATTGTATTTAGACCCTTTTAGTGTACATTTCCTCATTGGAAATTGATAGGTATCTTCTTGAGGAGTAGACGAGACAGGAAGAAGGTGGAAGAGATGAAGAGAAGAATAGCGTGTTTGGGGAACGCCCTTAGACCAGACTAGAACCCTGTTACACTGGGCACATGCACCCCTTATGCTACGGATGCTGCAGCATGCTGCATCACATACAGTAGCTCTCCTTATTGGCCATTATTGTAGAGTACAGTGGTTATCCATGTCACATGTTCAAATTATAATATAATTGAGGTGTGTTGTGTATTGGGAAAGGAAAATGGAAGGGGTATATATTTGGGTGTCTCTATTTGATTTTTGTGTTGTGCAAGAAATGTGCAATGAAATATTTGTACATGTTCACATGTTCACCAGTATCCACATATCATTTCTATACTTTCTTGTTAGAAACCCCCAAATGCTGGCGCCCACCTACACCACATATCATTTCTATACTTTCTTGTTAGAAACCCCCAAATGCTGGCGCCCACCTCACCTCATCCTCATAATACAACACGTTTCATGTCGTGCTTTCTCCACTACTACTCTTTTAGTGCTGGCATCAACTACGGGGTGGTGACGGTGACGGTGATGACGATGACAATGGCCATGTCTGCGTTCCTCAGTGCCGTGATGTTCTTGCTCCTGCGCTCGGCCATGCCCTCCTGCGTCCCCACAGAGTACACGCTGTACGTGGAGAAGCCAGGCTGTGACTACTGCGTGGCCATCAACACCACCATCTGCACAGGCTTCTGCTTTTCCAGGGTAAGATGACGCCTGTTCCCTGGAAGCCGGTCTGCTTTGTTGACAATCAGGGCTGGCCTGGGCACTTTTGGCTTAAAGGGGCCCCTCATAATGAGCGGCGCAGAACTGACGCACCAGTGGGCCCCGCACCCTTTTGGGCCCCTATTTTCAGTAATGTTAAGAAATGTTTTTTTACATAACTGAAAATAGGGGCCCAAAAGGGTGCTGGGTAGCCTAGGGGCGTCTAGATTTCTAGGCTAGGTGCTGGGCCCATCGGTGCGTCAGTTCTGCGCCACAGAACTGTGGGGGCATTTCCCGGCTGCCCCGTTATGCCAGATGGCCAGTCCAGCCCTGTTGACAATGCTGACAGTGTTTGGCCATGTGTTTCCTTGACAATGTTGACAGTGTTTTGGTGATGTGTTTCCTTGACAATGTTGACAGTGTTTTGGTGATGTGCTTCGTTGACAATGTTGACAGCATTGTCAGCGTTTGTGGATGCAGGCATATCCAAGGATAGTGATGTCACTGTGAATGCTGAGGGAAGAGAAAAGATGTCCCATTCAGGGCTGTATATTAATAACCCTTAGCGCAGAGTCTATGTTATAACCTTACTGTCACCATAATTATAATGGCTATGTCTTAATCTGTTACTTAAGGCTCTCAGTAATGTCAGCAATGTTGTTGTTATGAAGTAGTTGAGTATTTTCAGCAAATAGGCCCAAGGAATAGGCCCACGGGCGATCCCATCTGCACTAAGAGACAACAGAAGTAGAAGTGCTCTTACATATGTAATTACAATACTAGAGGTGTGATATTGCATGACAAGACACACTCTATCTTAGCTTTTATCTGGTGTTGTGTAACTTTGGGCCTATCTGTCCTATCTATAATGTGCATGGCATCCATGGCAGTTGAGTGAGGAAGGCTGTAGACTGTAGACTGTAGGCTTTCCTTCTTTCTTTCAGCATGCACACAGACAGGCAGGTGGTTGATTAATACTGCAGCCTCTGTATGTCAGAGTGCCCTTGGGCGATATGCAAGGGGCCTCTGACTGCTTCGGGACCGCTTTTACCACTCTTGCATGGCAACCTCCTCTGTCATCATCGATGTCTGAGTGCTTGCCTGACTGCCTGTCTGTTTGCTTAAATGCCTGTGTGCTTGCCTACCTGCCTGTCTGCTTGCCTGCCTGTCTGTCTGTCTCTCCGTCTACCTGCCTCTCTGTCTGTCTGCCTGCCTTCCTGGCTGTCTGTCTGCCTGTCTGTCTCTCTGTCTACCTGCTTCTCTGTCTGTCTTACTGCCTGCCTGTCTGTCTGTCTACCTGCTTCTCTGTCTGTCTCTCTGTCTACCTGCTTTTCTGTCTTGTCTGCCTGCATGACTGTCTGTCTTTCTGTGTCTCTCTCTGTCTGCTTCTGTCTCTGTCTGCCTGCCTGCCTGCAGTGCCTTCCCGTCTTTCTGTCTGTCTGTCTGTCTGCCTGTCTGTCTGTCTGTCTGCGTGTGTGTGAATTGAGCAGATGAATGTGTGGAATTTTGTGGAAAGAACAGTGAGTGCCCGGCCGAAAAGCCTAGTATAAATACCAGCCTTGCTTCAGTGCGCCAGCGTACTGGAAAACACCAGTGTGCCAGTGTGTGTGTGTGTGTGTGTGTGTGTGTGTGTGTGTGTGTGTGTGTGTGTGTGTGTGTGTGTGTGTGTGTGTGTGTGTTGGGGGGGGGGGTTATAATCTATTATTATCGATGCACTTCCCATCGCCTAAAACCTGGCTATCAGGTGGATTATAGTACCTTACTGTAATGCTCATAAAGGTCATAAAAAAGTTACTACGAACAGAGTCAATTATCACCTGTGGGGTCCTACTCACCCTTGTGATCATGAGATATTATAGTCAGGCCTGCCGACTGGGTGGCATAAAGGAGTCAGTTGTCCAGGGCCCAGGGAGGAGGAGGGGCCCAGGATTGGGCTATCACTACATTGTATCCATTGGATGGGGGGCCCTTTCACATGTCTTTGTCCTGTGCCCGAAACAAAGCTGTCAACGACCCTGTCGGGCCCGCCGACTGGGTGGCATAAATAAGTCAGTTGTCCAGGGCCCAGGAAGGAGGAGGGGGGGTTGGGGGCTGCAGAATTGGATCCCCTCTACACCGTATGTATTGAGAGGTCCTTTCAGATGATTTTGTCCTGGGCCAAGCAAAAGCTGTAAGCGGCACAGCTTATAGTTTCCGAAATCAACACTACGATCTAGTTATCCAACTACAGCGGTCACTTACTGTACATCATGTGTGAAGTTACGTAAGGGAGGTCATATCATATCTAGTATATCATATCTTTACTATCTTAGCATGTGCCTGTGTAACAAGATGGCCTAGTTTCACTGTTTACTCCTCACCTTTTTAACTGACTTTGCAGGTATGGTAGGGAAGTTAGGGGTGTGTGTGTGTGTGTGTGTGTGTGTGTGTGTGTGTGTGTGTGTGTGTGTGTGTGTGTGTGTGTGTGTGTGTGTGTGTGTGTGTGTGTGTGTGTGTGTGTGTGTGTGTGTGTGTGTGTGTGTGTGTGTGTGTGTGTGTGTGTGTGTGTGTGCAAGTGAACATCATGATAAACTTCTGAAACAAAATTGTTATTATCATTCCAGTTACAGCTAGAACAGCCAGCCAATACAAATATTATGTATGAGTAAAGTTACATTAATATTTCTTCAGTCACCTTGTGGCTATTTTTATTCTCTACCCTGCATGTGTGTGTGTGTCTGTATACACGTCTCCATGTGTACATATCAACACACTGATGCTGACCCCCCTCAGTGTTTTACCTGGGCTGCATTTCCAAAAAACTCTTAAGTACTTAAGTATGAGGTGCCATCTAGGCAATGTATCACATAACCAAAAGTTTATGCATAAAATAATTGTATTGGCCTACATACAATGTTTTGTTCTGGTACATGCAAATAAAATGCTTGCTAAAGTGCATGTGTGAGGTAAAATAGTGTATTTATTAACTCTTAGTGATGATGTGAAACCTATTTCTGTTGTATTGCCTAGGCGGCCCCTCATACTTAAGCTCTACTTAGGCTTAAATACTACTTAAGAGTTTTTAGGAAATGCAGCCCTGAACTAACAAGTTCCTGTAGAACTTGAACTTTCCCAACACTCCTGGCACTGACACTACGGGTTCTGCTGCCGCCCCACAGGACAGTAACGTGAAGGAGTTGGTGGGCCCACGCTTCGTGCTCCAGACGGGCTGTGCCTACCAGGAGCTGGAGTACCGCACGGCCCAGCTGCCGGGCTGCGGGCCCCAGGAGGACCCCCTCTTCACCTACCCCGTGGCCCTCAGCTGCCACTGCGGCACCTGCAGGCCCCACAGCGACGAGTGCAGCACCCACCACGGCCACAGCGGCGGCAGGTGGGGGGGCAGCCAGTGCTCCAAGCCCCTCTGGCCCTTCTACCTCGAGCCCTCTTACCCCCAGCAGGATAACTACATCCAGTATGACTAACGGAAAGGAAGGAGAGAGAGAGAGACAGGATGAGGAAGGAAGAGAGTGATAGAGAGGGTAGGGGGTGAAAGAGAGAGACTAAGATACATCAAAAAAGAGAGAAAGAGAGAAAGAGCAACAGGCTGAAACAAATGGGGAATACATGTAGTGTTGTGTGTGCATGCGTCTGTGTCTATGTGTGTGTATGTGCGTGTGCATGTGTTTGTGTGTGTGTGTGCGCGTGCATATGTGAGTGCGTACGTATGTCTGTGTCTATGTGTGTGTGTGTGTGTTTGTATGTGTGTGAATGCAGGTTTATTTCATGTTGAGCTTCAAGCTGATAGCGCGGTACCTGATGAACAGTGTGTTCTGGCCTATGCGCGATACACCACGGTCGGACGAGCGGATTTGTTCCTCATTGAAGAAGAAAAAACAGTACCCAGTGTAGCCTCTGTGTGCCCGCCTGGCATGCACAGAATGCCTTGTCTGGGTCAGTTGTTTGTTGTGTGTGGACGCGCCAGTGGTCATTGTGCCCGTGCCGCCAGCCGACTCCCCCACAACCAGCCCCCCCACCCCATACAGGGCATTCACGTGTCACATTGTTTTAGATCTATTATTAGGAGGGATTGACCCGTAGTAGCCCGGCGGTGACACGTCACATGTTTGTGTTTCTGAGTCACCCCTATACTGTCCCCTCTCCACGCGCCCATCCTCCCCCCCACCCCCCCTCGCTCCGCTTTGTGTCTGTGTGCCACAGAATACGGTGAATGTTTTGCCATTAAAGCTGCACTCTGCAAATAGTACCTGTCTAATCTCCATTAATCACATCCTGTGACACGCCGTCCAATCTTACTAGTGGTCCTCACCTCGCATACATACAATACACACCACACAAATACACATCCCAATCACAAGACTATACAGCTGCCTCACTTGGGAGATTCCATTTGGATTTACTGTACTGTACGTGTGAGTGGAATTCTACTGGGTTTTGCCCTTGACAATGAAGAGGCTGCTGAAGCAGTCAGCTTTGCTATTGTGTAGCTGTTATTGGTAACATTGAGGTGAATACCAAGTGTAAAGTTAGTGAGGATAACCTGGTCTGATTTAAAATACAGTAAACAGTAAACTAATTAGGAGCAGAAATCAAGCTTCCAATTGGCCAGACATACTCATACTGAATCATCTGAGTGTTGTTGGTTATAGTTGTTGGCTCTTTATTTCATTCATCACATGCAGACATACTAGGATGAGTAAGACGAACTGAGAAATTGTAAGTAGCTATATACTGCACATAAGGGGGAGTTAAGTTTGTACAATAATGTGTACACAATGATGTTTGTATATGCCGCTCACACACACAATGAACAGCAAGAGTAACAAAACACTAAATATTATATGACATGAATGCGAAGCACCATATAAAGGTCTATAAAGACCAAAACAAGAGCTAAATATGAAAGCCACTATGAAACATGACACATGAAAGCCCCTATCATAAACAAACTCTGACAAAAATAAATTGTGGCTGGTCGAAGTTTAAGTCTGTAAAACAGACCATAAAGGCCATAAAATGTAAAAGATTGGGCCTTTTGAAGTTAGTGCCATAAAGACACACAGGAGCAAAAAAAGACAACCTGTTGTGAAAACAGTATTCATGAACCGCCTATTTCATTTTAAAGTCATTTAAATCCATTAGTTAGCTACAATAACATAATCAAAATATCCTGATTTTACTGCAACCAGTTAACATTAATAATGACAACAAGACAACAAGAATTGGGGATGGACTCAAGCTCAAGTTTAGTTTGGTCGTACAGTGTGTGTATGTTTGTAAACACAAAAACGTGTGTCTTTCTCTGTTGGGCCAAGTATGACAAAGGTCCCGTGGTTGACCCGAAGTGGGTTGGCTCCGTGTTGATGTTCTATTTGGGGTACACCCCCTGGACACGTGCCCTCAACTCTGATGTTTGGCGGAGACAGCAGCGAGCGTGGGAGTATTTATGAGTCACCAGCTCAGATATCAATGTATGCAAACACTCCGGTGACTATCATGTGAGGGCCAGCGTCACACAGCTGGCCCTCCATGCTGTGCCTTAAAGGGGACGCGCTTCCGGTTTCCCTCTTGGAAACACCACGCAACATTGCAGACACCAAAGTAAAAGTGTATGTGTTACACGGAAATGGCACAGTCACTCTTTCGACAATGCTCCAACAGACATTTTCTAATTCTGTAGTTCTCCCCAAAAAAAGATATCATGTTATGAGGCCCCGCTGTTAAGAGTTGAGATCACACTTTATAGAGGTCACAAAAAATGATTAAGGTCCAGTGTGTCTGCTTTCAATCCTATGTGAGCCTTGTTTTTATGCTCACCAAAAGCACTTGTAAGGGAGGGTGAAGAGGAGAGAAACAGTACATTTCAGGTCTCTATTTCATCACTCTCATTATGACCTAGCTGGCTCCATTATTGATTTTTTCCCGCCCTGTCTGGCCCATTTCTTTTCTGAGTTGGTGTTTGGGTCACATGTCCAAGTAACTTCGGCACAGTAGGCCATGAGGTAGGACAACACTATAACAATGTAGTAAGTATATTATCCACCCAGCCGTCACAAAATGTTCACCTACGTACATATCAATGAACACTGTTTTTGTCATCAAACAGAGACCAATTGTAGGTCAATAGAAAGTCGTTGTCCCCAATATTTGGAAAAGGGCAGGTTGTTGCCATCGCTAAACCTAGTCCGGTGACTTCCAGCCATTCCATACAAAGTCATTTAGCCGCCTGTATGAGCTGCCATTGTCTGGGCATGATTAGACTAATCACAGGAGAATGGCATGAATTGTCCCGCCAACAAAAGCACATGAAACCCTGTTTGGGAGACCAAAGCCCTGATATCGTAATGGGATCAAACATCAACTGCCTGGAATTTGGCTGGAATTTTGGAATTTGCTTCCTCAGCATTCCAGCTCGGGCATGTCGATATATACCTCTAGGCTACTCGCTCAGACATATTTTTTGACATGTTGTGACTAGACATGCTATACCATGCTGTTCACTGTCCGAGTCTGCATGAGTGGCTGAGCTTTTGTGTGTTAGTGATGGGACTTTCAGCTCTTTTCTGAGGTCCGGTTGTTTTGGCTCAGCTAAGAGAGCCAGCTCTTTCAGCTCTTAATCAGTTCCTCATGAATATATTTTTACTAATTAATGAATCAATAGTTTACATTTAATTTTATTATTTTGTTTCACATTTTGTTTTATTATTCACAGTGTTAAGCACTAGACTACGCATGCTGCATAAAATCCTAAAACTTTCATTACAACCAATTACTAAATGGTCCATGATTGGTCAAAATGTGTGGAGCACACGCTTGACATGAGGGCAGTGGAGACCCAGCCCGTTCGCGACGTTCACTATCGCCTCATACATTTACTAACATTTAAATCTACATGGAAATGGACAATAAAACAAATAGCCTATCACAGGTGGAAAAAACAAGGCTATGCATTTATTTTCATTGTAGGCTATGCTGGGGGTAAAAGTATCTGTACTTGTATCGGTTTTCAAAAAAAGGGTATTGTGCATCCCTATTAAGAATAATAAGACGTTATGGAGATGCCGCTATCTGTGAGTAAATCCAGCCAGCTCCTCTGACAATCAGTCTCTTTGGTGCAGCCAGTCATAAGGAGGAATGACTTTTAGATGATGTAATTCACTCAGACCTAACCTTTTCTGTCTGTGAAAATGTTGGGAAATGAAAGGGGGAAATAATGTTTTGTAATGTATTATCTTTGTGTGTATTGTTCCCAAGCAGCTGCCATTAAAACAAGGTAGGTCTACATTAGGGAGAAAAATCTTGGTCAAAGAAGAGGATTCGGAAGTGGCCCAAAAACAGTAGCCCAGGCCTAAGGGTCGGGAGAACCCTATTCGATGATGATTAATGACGCTTCCTAGGATTAAATATCCAGTGTAGTAAGTCTTGTGCCCATTACGGTTGGCTATTTTGGGAGGGTTGTAGACCTACTACTCATCAGTTAAGTCCATCTGATCTTCATTAGTAGGCCTACACATTTGAAAAAATCTGCTGCTTTGTTGAGGCCTAGATCTGACTTTACCATCAATAAACTTTAAACTTACTTAGATCTGTGGTTTTATGGAAACTACATGTAATACTAATTAGTTAAGACCTACATGTTTAGTAACCTAGAATCTATACACACTACACATAAATGTTATTATGTGAACTTGATTTCCCCCCCCTCTTTTTTCTTTTCCCTTCCAGGCAAGGGGCCATCTTGATGCAATTTGATACTTCACAACGCCCACGGAAAATTACTCCAATGCCTGGCCAATCACACTGACACATGCTAATTTTGGCGAGGTGATTGGTCAAAGCAAGCTCGTGACGCTTTACGTTGCCTGCCCAATATTTAGAAAGACACATTCGTATTCAGTCCATTCAAAAGATCGACGAGGAAAGAATCACTTCGCAAGATTAAGACAATAAACTACTGAATACTATTTATACGGTAAGTGGAATGCATTTCATATCACAGAATGATATTATTCTGTTTGGGATTTGTTTATCAACCAAGTGTTTTCTGCGTAGAAGCTCCAAACGAGTGGTCATTTTGGTTAGTTGGTTGCACTAAATAGCGATAAATTGTTAACATAAACACTAATATTGTATTTACTTACTGTAGTTATTGTATTTAACGGCATTATCTTTTAAATAACCATATTGCTTTATCTGACTTCATCTGGCACCACCATAGTCTACCGGTTGTCGACGGCAACCGTGGAATTTCCTGTCGTTGTTTGAATGAATGTAAACGCCGGTAATACTTGTCTTGTTGGCCATCAGGCCATGCGTTAAGTCATTTTCCCCACTTACTTCTGTGATTTCTAAATATAACTCGTAACATAGTGTTTTACTATGATATGGTAGGTCCTGCTATTTGTCGAAGATAGAGAGGTGGTGTTCAGTTGTATGGTGTGGGGGAGGGGCAGCCCCTTCCCCAGCTCGAGCAATTTCTATTGGTTGGCATTCAGAAAAGTTGCTGAAGCCTGGAGATGTTGATTGACATTAGGCGTCAGTCATGGAAGAAGCCTAGCACTAGTGATTATCTTTTACAGTCAACTTGCACGCCATAGCTTTGTATTCATCTTGCCGTGACATGCATGGCAGATCTTCCACACAATAGTAGTAGTGTCAAGTGCAATCCTAGGTCCTTGCCAGAGAGCCCTTGGCTATCCAATTACAGCCATCTCAGTCTTGGCTCGTGTTGCTGTGCTCACGCCCTCTTCCCTGTGTGTACCGGAAGTTCTTGTGGTCCATATGTGGTCCTAGGGTATGGATGAGGGTTAGAAGGTTAAATGACTTTAGTGGTGTATTTAAGAGGAGATTAAGGCTTATGTGTCATCGTGTGTTCGTGTTTAGTGCATATGGTGTTAACCTACCCGCCTTTTCTCTTCCGCTTTCCTTTTTCTTCTCTGCAGATTGTCATCTCTTGACTTCCTACCACAGCAACACTAAGACCGCTCTTTTGCCTCTTGTTGGAATTCATTGCCTTTCTGAAAGTCATCATGTCTCAGCAACCCATCAGGTAGGTACTCTACGCCCATAGTCATCTCTGAAGTCTTGATTAGTCATACACATCACCCAACACAAATAAGAGAAAAAGTTAATATCTTTATTTTAGTCCTAAAGCCATTTTCATAAGCACATAGTTGGTAATCTATACTAAACAAAAAAGAACCTTTCAAGCTCTGTCGTTAGAGCTGGGTCGAAGGATGCCAAATTAAACGCACACCTTGATTTGAAATCTTTTTTTGACTTCTAATCTTTCTGATTTTGATGTGTGTTTCTCCTGCAGCCTGCCCGCTAAGCTGATCAATGGTGGTATTGCTGGTATTGTGGGGGTGACCTGTGTCTTCCCCATTGACCTGGCCAAGACCAGGCTACAGAACCAGAGGCAAGGCCATCAGGTCTACAAGAACATGTGAGTAAAATCCCTCTCCTTTTCTTTTCACGTTGGCTACCTACTACAAGGGAGCCTTTAGAGCCAGCTGCGGTGGCATTCATCTTTCAACAGGACAATAGAGGAAATTTGAGGTGGGGAGGTATGGGTGGGGGGAGGGGACGGAGAGTGGGCTCCGTACCAACATGGGGAGGTCTTTGATCCCCGCTAGCCGTGGCTCTCGCATTCCATCCTGTGCGCAGACTAATCCCATTGGAATGTGTGCTGTGGCTAGGCTGCACTCGCTCGTTCTCTCTCTCTCTCTCTCTCTCTCTCTCTCTCTCTCTCTCTCTCTCTCTCTCTCTCTCTCGTGCTATCTGTCTGTCTCAATGCCAGCTGCAGGCCGGCTCGTATATTTTTGGCAAGGCTCTACGTATTGTAGACGGCGGCCTTTCATTGGCCTGATTTGCACTTATGTGAGAGAATAATCAGCAGGTCTCCACGGCCTTTAAGTGTACTGGCCACCAGCCTAAAGTTTACCTTGTGTTTTTTTTTCTCTTCTGTTCTTTAGGATGGACTGCCTTATCAAAACCGTGCGATCTGAGGGCTACTTTGGCATGTATAGAGGTAAGGCTCTTCATTTTGCGCCGAGATTTCTTTGTGAAGTGTTAGAGTGCTTTTGGTAGATGTGCTACTTTTTTAGATAAGAAATGTGAATGCTGAGGGCAGAGTGACAGAATGAAAGGGCTGTAGACATTCTTTGTTACCAGTTAACACCCACCGTGGCCCATGAGCCGTTCTGCATCCTGCTTTAGGCAGTCATTGGGGATCTGAAGTTATTATTGTAAATCTACCAAATTGTATGGGACATGCTCTTTTTTTATTAGTCTGTTAATAGAGGGGTATGTTTCACCTACACTCAACTGCATGCCATGGCATCTGCCAAGTATTTGTGCAAAATACCTCTTGTATCTGTCCCCAGACAAGAGGCCTAATCCTGTGCATTTCATTGTCTTTGACAATACTCCTTTCCACATTTTATAGTGGAGACTTTACAGTGACGTTATTCTGCATAGTCCCATTCTTAGCATTCGTTTCCATATGTAAACTATATTGGATAGATGAATCTGTGCAAAACGTTAAACGGAGGAATGAGTTTGGAGGAGATTGGGAGCCAGAAGTGTTGAGGCTCTCGTTGTGTGAGGAATGCTGTTGTTTGCATCTGTGTTTTTCCATGTTACAGACGTGGCTCCACCCGGGCATATTGAAGGCTAGCCGATTATGGCGCAGCCACGCTGGAGGCAAATCATTTTAATGGTTCTTACAACATCGCTTTTATTTTTAAATTAGGCACCAATATCTTTTTGTTGTTGTTTTTTCTTTTTTAATTTATTACTGATTGGATATATACATACATATATTTTAATGCTCTATATTTGTTCAATATATTTTTTTATTCACTTTTTCTGTCTTCTTCGTTCTTAGTCAGCTGTCCCTTTTTTTTCCTGGCTTTTCTTGTCTTCCGTCATTTGATCACTCTGTGTCTGTCTTGCGTCCTGTCTCTGAGCCGTCTTAACATCTTGTGTCGTTGAGTTCTGGCCAACTGTCCTGTCTTCCATTTTCTTGGCCTTAACTGCCTGCTTCTTCTTACTGCTCCTTTGCCTGTACTATTAGTTTTGTATTATTAGTCTTTTGCCTCATCCTGAAGGCTAGGCGATCTTGAGATATCTTAAATCCCGATCAAGATCTGGTCATCTCCATTTTATCTAGTCTGGATTGCCCTTTCATTTCTGTCTGTTCTCTGTTCTGTTCATTTCACTTCATTTATTCTTAATGATAACTGAGTGTTTTTATTTTCTTTCTTTTATAACATAAAATAATATACAAATAAAGTGTGATTTGTATGATGTTAAAATGCAAAAATCCCCCACCATCATCATTCCACAGTGTTCCCACTACACTTTACAACCTCACTGTAAGCCCATTCACTTAATTTAATATACACACATCAGGTCATTTTAAGTCTGTTCAGGATTTCAAAAAGCTCTGGTATGATGGTGGTGGGGAATATCTGTTACTTCCTTAAACTGTAACTGTTTTAAATTGTGTGTGTGTGAGAGAGTAACCCATACAGTGGACTTCTGCTTTTGCTAATCTTGAATGCATTTGTGTTGGTAGGTGCCGCAGTGAACCTAACTCTCGTCACCCCTGAGAAGGCCATCAAGCTAGCTGCCAATGACCTCTTTCGTCATCACCTTGCCAAGGACGGGTGAGTACCTTTTGTTCACACCACTGTGTGTCCGTATGATCTCCCTGGAGAGATCCTCCCAGGAAAGATCATCCTGGTTCCCCTCTTCTTGGAATCGCTGTTTTAGAGTTCCTGTTTTGTAACCGTATCTATCCCTTGTTGGCTTTGCAGGAAGTTGACCGTGTTTAAGGAAATGCTGGCCGGATGTGGTGCTGGCATGTGCCAAGTCGTCATCACTACTCCAATGGAGATGCTCAAGATTCAGCTCCAAGATGCTGGAAGGCTAGGTAAGATAATTTGTGTTTGTCAAGAAAAGGGTGATGAGCAGTTTCATGTTAAATGTTGTACATAATCCATAATGATATAATAAAATATAAAACTACAAGTAAAGGAAACTATAAAAAAAAATATTTGAAAATCAGCCTTTGTTGTTGAACTTTGAACCAAAGTATGTAGTACGTATGTAGACATTCAGTTATTCCTGTATTCTCTCGTTCCTTCAGCTGCTCAGCAGAGGAAGCCGGGTCTGATGTCTCCGTCTAAGCTGGGAGCCACTACCACGGTGCTGAGCCGCTCCTACACGGCCAGCCCAGCCCCGGGACGCGCCATCTCCGCCACACAGATCGCACGCGAGCTCCTGCAACAGCAAGGCATCCAGGGGCTCTACAGAGGCCTCGGAGCCACACTCATGAGGTACACACACACACACACACACACACACACACACACACACACACACACAGTCAACTTGTTTGCATAAAGGAAACCCAACGCCGCCATCTTGTTTGCATGGTTGAGCCTTGCCAGCAAAGCAGATGTTTAAGTTCACTATGTGCATTTTTCATTTTTTTTTTTTTATAAATAACTTTCTGTTATTCAATAGTGCGAGTTGTTTAGGTTTTTAAAATGCAACGTATAAATTAATCAATATCGGAGATAAACGTCTTGAAGGGGTATTGTATCGTTTTTTAAAATGGCCTTCTCTCTCCTCCCGCCCACAGAGACGTACCCTTCTCTGTTGTCTATTTCCCTCTGTTCGCTCACCTGCACCACCTGGGCCAGTCCAATGGCACCACACCTTTCTACTGGTCATTTGTGGCAGGCTGTCTGGCAGGATCCACGGCCGCGGTGGCAGTCAACCCATGCGATGGTATGTTGAATCTCTGCACACTTCCCTCCCATACGCTGGATGTAGTCAAAATGTAAAACTGAAACTTCTGCTGTCTGAAGGTGTTGAATGTAGGTGTGAAAATGGTTGGATGAGCTAAAATGTGCTTTGTGCGAGTCATCTTTACAGGAAGCTTCATGAAGTTTCGGTCTAATTGGCTATAATGTGAAAAGCTAAATGGTGCACATGCTAACCAGGTTGTAAACCACGGACTTGAAGTTGTGCATGCAGTGAAGGCAGTTTCGCTATGACTCACTAGTGTGCTTATGTCTCTTTGATGTGCTTCCTTTCTGCAGTGGTGAAGACGCGTCTCCAGTCTCTGAGCCGAGGGTCGAACGAGGAGAGCTACAAGGGTGTCGTTGATTGTGTCAGGTAAGGCAACACAAAGTCGAAGTCTGCTTCACATGCAAAGGAATCAAAATTGTGTTTGTCAGGGCAGACATGGTGTACAGCAAGACGGGGCAGCATTTAGAATGAGAGGTCCACGCCTCTTCTAGTGAAAGAACTTTCACTGATAACTGTTGAGCAGCTATCTGCACTTGATTGACAGGCTGAGTGGGAGGGTGTTGGCTTGTGCAACACGCTCCTATTCGTTTGAGTTTCATAATATTACAGTGTGCTGCAGTCAAGCCTATAAACCCTCTTTGACAAGACGTGCTGAAGGTTTTGACTCAAGTTGTATACCAAACCATTTTGGAGGCCCACATATAGCCCCATGTATGTTAGTATTTTTCCACTACCTCTTAGAATTTGTTTGTAGGGGCGCTTTGCACAACCAGCTTTTCAAGTTTCCATTGAGCTGCGTGCGCATTGCAGTGTATGTAAGCTTGTGCTTTGTGTGTGTGTATACTTAGTGGTAACCTTATCTCCTGTGTCCTTCCCCGCTCTACAGCAAGATCATGCAGCGTGAGGGCCCATCTGCCTTCCTGAAGGGCGCGGGCTGTCGAGCGCTAGTCATCGCACCACTCTTCGGCATCGCGCAGGTCATGTACGTTCTGGGCGTCGGAGAGTTCATCTTGGGCCAGACTCCCTTCAACCTCCTGTCGGCTTAAAGGGGGAAAAAAGGTGGAGAAACCTCCCACCAGAGACTGGTTGTTTTCTACTTTGCAGACTCCCTGAAGTATTTAACCAAGGAAAGAAATAAGGAAGAGAATGGAGAGACAAGTGGCAGCTACTACAGCCTACTGACTTCTGATGAAAACTGGCTGAAGTTTCGAATGAAACTTCTACTGAAACACAGCTCAGTTGTCTTTTTTATTATTATTATTTGAGTTTTTTCACACATATACCACCTGGCATTCACTTCCTCTATGGTGTGTTAATGTGTGTTCATGACTCTACTGCACTTCCTCTTGTGGCTTCCTGCCTTGTGTGTGTGGGTCTCCAGCCAACGTTTGCACTCTTTGGCGCCTATGGCCCCTACGTACGGGGCCAAGAAAAACTCCACTACAAGGGTTTAATATTGTCAGTGGTCCACTCTTTCTCCAGAAAGTTCTCATGGAATTTCCCTCAGTGAGGGAGGGAAAATGGTGTCCTTTTTGGTACACAATTGTTTTTTAAAAAAAAGACTTAAGACCTTTTATCAATCATATTGTGTTTTCAGTGTTGTGTGTATTTTTGTGTAAATTCAGTTCAAATTTCTATGACACTGGTATGTAAAAAAAATGTCAAGACCAGTTTTCCCTCGACAAAGGTCTTTTCATGTAAACATTTCATGTAAACATGCCTAAATTCAAATTTGGCTTCATGTGGGCCATGTTATGAAGAAGAATGCTATTTCATAGGTGGAAGTGCTGAGATTTTTGCATGGTGTGACCATATACCGTTATACACAAGCCATGTTTTAACTTGCCCACATCACATTTACTAATTTGTTATTTGGACCAAGCCACAAAACGCACGTTGTGTTCACAAGGGCACTAAAGTTGCATGCAAAGACACTACTTGTGTCTTACATTATTTATCACAGTATTAAAGGTTTTGGTGCTGCAATATGTTGTGGTGTACAGTAGTGAGTTCCAGTACTTGAAGCAATCATTGTTACATTCACGTCCGTTTTCTCCATGGCATATTCTGTCTCTGTGTTGATGGCTTCTCTGAAAGTCTTTTGTGTCTCCGTTTATGTGTATGTCTTTGCCTTATGAGAGAATTGGCTCGTCTTTAAATGTGAAGGATAACTGCCATGACTTGTGCCTCACTGGTTGACAGTTGGTGGCCCCTGCATGGCAGTATGTCAAGCACCAACAAATGCAAATTGTGTAAACTAAACCACATTGTAATATTATCACTCATTTTTTGTTATTTTTTTAAATGATTTTAATAAACATAAAATGTAAAACCATACGTTGCATTTCCAAAGTTGTTTTGTGTCATCACTTAATATGTGAAATTTCTTTTAAGTGGACATGATTATTCTACTCCACTGATGGTGCACATTTCTAGATACTGTTTCTTAAAATACAGTAGTAAACAACATTGAACAATGTGAAAGACTGGTGGAGAGCATGAAAGCTGTGACTAAAAATCAGGCTTATTCCACCAAATATTGATTTCTGAACTCTTCCTAAGTTAATACATCTATATGTTGTTTTAGGTTAATATCATCTTGTTTTCTTTGCCATTTTGAGGTCTGCAAACATCTCATGTTATCTTGACTATTTGTAATTTTCTGCAGATAAATGTTCTAAATGGCATTTTATAGAATGAAATGATGTTTGCTTTACTCAAACACATGCATATCCATAGAAAAATCAGAACATTTCAAAGAGGTCTCTAAATTCTTTCCGCGGCTGTAAATATCATATACGGTACGTATAATTTCACTAAGTCGGCTTTGCACAATGGCAGTAGCATAGCCAGCCATATGGAATTGGGTGGGGCTGTGAGAAAATAAGCTCAGCAAAGTCATTGCAACAGAACAATAATTGGCCATAGTATCTGTATAGCACAATTCATAAAATATGAAGGTTCTTCAGCAGTTTGGAAGGAACCGAAAGGGTGACAATTTGTGGGACAATGTTGAATGCAGAAAACACAAACTTGTAGAGAGACAGAGGACCAAAGCTGGAGTGCGGTGTCATTTTATTTGGCCATGTTGACACATCCTAACCAGGCCATATATTTGACTGCATTACAAGCTAGGTGTGTGACTGGTTGGGCCTGGA
This sequence comes from Engraulis encrasicolus, assembly GCF_034702125.1. Taxonomy (NCBI): domain Eukaryota; kingdom Metazoa; phylum Chordata; class Actinopteri; order Clupeiformes; family Engraulidae; genus Engraulis; species Engraulis encrasicolus. Next base: position 39,381,258 of record NC_085870.1, read on the forward strand.
CTAGGCCCTCGGGCTATGTGTCAAGGTAGTTAGACAGGTTAACTACAGCCCTGAAGGCATCAGGTCACCAAGGAAGAGGTCTAGGAGAAATGTTCTATAGAGCAGAAAAAGGCCCGGTGACCTTTACAGACTGAATATGAAGGGAGGCATAGACCAGGTCTTAGACTGGAAATGGCCTCCATAACAACTTTATCTTGTGATAAAGTGATAAAATGTGTCCCATTTTAGAGATGTTGCCTTGTCAAATTTGCAATAACTATAATATCCAAACCAATATCAATACTTTGAAGGCCTTTTTTCAGTTTCAATGTAGGCATAGTCACTGCACCTTCCCTTTGTAGGACAGAGCTGTATGCTGCCAAACTCTAATGGAGCTTTACATGGGTGTCAAAGCTGTATGCTGCCACACTCTAATGGAGCTTTACATGGGTGTCAAAGCTGTATGCTGCCACACTCTAATGGAGCTTTACATGGGTGTCAAAGCTGTATGCTGCCACACTCTAATGGAGCTTTACATGGGTGTCACCTGCAGAGCAGGTATTATTCAGGGAATGGAACATGGCCCATCCTATTTGCATCTAATGCAGAACCTGCAAATTCATGCCTGGCTGCCTGTGTGCTGTAGATGATTCATTGTTCATTCAAATTCATTGTGCCATGGTTAACATGATCATCTTAAAAAAGAAAGAAAGAAAGAAAAAATACACCCAATTGCGCTGTCAAGGGTTTTGCTTCTCATGTTGTGTCATGATGTGTCAGGGTCCAGGAGTATTTCTGCAGCCTAGAAGCAATTTCAATCTGCAGCATTTGTGCCTTCACTTAAATTGCAGTGTTAAAACATCTGACCTCATTTTGGCATGTGTTTTACCTTTTGAGAATTGGTGCCACGTTTCACACAGGTAAGCCTTCTAGCAGGAGCTCAAAAGACAGTCAAACATGCTTAGTTACTGCAGTCAGAATAGCTCCCTTCGTATTTGTGTCTTTTGCCGTGATAATATTCAATGGGAATGATCAGTGTTACAACACTTAAGAACAATCCCTCTTTAATGCATGTGCATAACATTGTGTGTGCATGCATGTGTGAAATATAACTATGGTCTGAATCATCCTCTACAGACTTGAAGCACTTCCGCAGAAACTTTGCGCAATCACACATTGTGCAATCAACATCACTATCAATGCTATATATAGACTTCAATATGTACCTAGAGCAGGGGTGGGGAACCTTTTTCATTTGAGGGGCCATTTCTAATTCATCCGAGGGCCGTAAAAGTCCTCCGAGGGCCGTATTATGAACACAAACCCGGATTTCCCCCTGCACTTTAGGACTATACTGAAGAGACCTTTAATTAAACACTCTCCACCTTCTCTAGGTTTCCTGAATATAACTGAGCTGTATTGCAAATGTATTTTCTAATATTCCTTTACAAAATATGTCATATTGAAGCTGCATAACATTAAAACTATATCGGGGGCCGGATAAAATGGCCTCAAGGGCCGCAAATGGCCCTCGAGACATAGGTTCCCCACCCCTGACCTAGAGTATGTACAAGACTTTGGTCATGGATCTTGGATTGGGACAAGAGGCCTAAATATATACTGTATATCAATATAACAACATGATTAATATATGGAATATACATTGTGTGGCACAAGGTGGCACATTGCTCATTTTCCTCATATAAGTAAGACACGCACATTCCATGTGCCACAACACACAAACATTGTACATGGACATACTGTTTATGAGTCCCTCACTTATATGGCATATAAAAGCATTATAAAAGTAGCCTGATTATCATCGTCTTCCAAATCTCTTTGAGACTTGAAGGTGTTACGTCACTAGGAGGGCATGGCCTGGCTACTATAAAAGTGCCCCATCATAGGTCTATAACATAATGTATTATAGTATACGATTTTATATGATTTGTATAGCCATGTAGGTCTTTATATGTTTTCCCTATGAATATCAATAGATTCACAATGGTTTTGATGGAAATGGATGTGGTTCTTAGGAATGTTGTGAGGGCCTAGCGTGTTTTAACATGACTGCTTGTTTGGTTGTGGAACAGGCAGGTTGGTTGTTAACCACCACCGTCAGCATGTCGCACCTTGTCTCATATCTGAATTCCAGGTCACATGTTGGGAGATATGCCCATTCCAGCTACGCCAGCAGCAGACTGGTTCACAGCTGTGTGAGAGTGACTAAGCTCATTGCATATATGTGTCACAGGGACAAACGTGACACTAGAATGCAGTGCAGATGCCCAATTGGTGTGGTGAGGGCTGGCGAAATGAGATTCTGGTCATCTGCCAAATGCTCTGTGGAGGGACTGAGTTCTCAGAAAGTGTGAGCAAAACTTTCCTGAACTCAATGGTGAGCTCCCCAGGTCTTTTTCTGTTCTTTATCAGGAGCAGTACTCAGTAAATCGTGCAGTGTTAACTGAACACTATACTTCACATATGCATATCTAAAACTCTTCTGATTGGACCTACCTAATACCTACCCTGTTGGTGTTGAGTTATGTCTTACTGCAATATTTACAGTGTAAGAGGTTTTGGGCTGTGTTAATTCAACACTTCACAGATGCATAAAACTCTTCTCATTGGGCCTAACTGCTACCTAACTGATTGGTGTTGATTCATTTCTCACTGCAATATTTACAGTGTAAGAAGTTTTGTTGTTCCTTTACTTGCAGTGGACTACCTTCCCCCACACTACCTTCCCCCAGTGTGCTCCCCATACCAGTCGTGCAACGCTAGAGTGACTAAGCTCATTTTCAGTCATAGGGCCAAACGTGACACTACAGTAATGGTACACTCTGGTGCTGTAGTGAAGGCACGAGAATGGGATTCTGGGTAATCTGGCTAAATAGGATCTGCAGGACTACAGCAGCCAGCACTGCATATGCCAAGGACGCAGACGCATACTGCTAGTGTAAACCTTCTTGCTGGTCTGAAGTGTGAGTTACTGACTGTGAACATGCCCTGGCAAAACACCCAAGCTTCAGTCTTAAGATGCTCACAGAAAGTTCTAGAGGGCCCCTCTACATACATTACCAATGGAATAAATGAAGTCACTCATAACCTCCGAATACCATATCATTACCTTTTATTTTTCAAAGCAATTTGTATTTAGAAACTGCTACAAAATGTCATGCTATGAAAAGCATCCATTTTTTTTCGTTTGTTTTTCCTTTTACATGATTAGCAAACACAAATCTACACACCAGCTATAGTATACACATCTCGTGTGCATTCCAAAAACAAACTGTCACAACAGAGAGAGAAAAAGAGAAAGAGATATTACAGTTTGACACAAAATGTACATTTCTTCACAGCAACGTTTTATACACACGCAAACAACAGACACATAACAGAGCATGCTTAGAATAAGCCCATAAACAAGCCTGTGCCTGCCTTGATACACCCAAAAGAGGACTTTCTGGAGAACCCTCTCTGATCCCTACACCACTTGTATGACTGTGATCATAGGATTTAAAAGGGTTCTTGCTGGAACCCTTCAAAGGTCATTAACAAGTGCAATTCGTTTTGTTGTTGAACTACTTCCAAAATCTGATGATGGACAGATCATTACGACCCATAGTAAACCTGTGGCCAATCGGCTTTTTGAAACAAGCAAGAGCGATGCTTCACCTTCCAAAAGGGTGTCAGAAAGGACAAGTTTGTGCTTGTAACAATAAAATGGAACGTTAAGACTTTATATTCTTCTCCACTACTTGCACCCTATTTTGTAGGAGTGTATGCTTCTGAGAAGGCACCGAAAATCTGGGTCTTGCAGTCCAACCACTGGAGGCTAAGGAACCAATTAAAGCTGGCATTTAGACAATGGCGAAGGGCCAGGCCTTTCTTGGACCCATCACATTAGCCTGCAGGCTCTTAGGCAGTGCGGCTTCCATGTAAGCAAGCGAGTTCTGACAAATTCACTTCATCGGAAACACAAATTTATGTCATTCATTTACAAATAATCCATGCCAAGGCAACCAGGGCATTGTGGGAATTCAAATTTGACGCCCTTTTAAATAAAGGGCTGGTTGTTGGACATCCAACCTACAGTTAGTTAGATATAGCTATCTGTTACTTCTGTGTTTTTGTTCTGATTTTCCTCAAATGACCGCCCCTTTTTTTGCTGGAAAAAGCATTTCCTTCAGATACCCACATTGTTTGGTTTGCCACAGATATCATATGTACATGCCCTCTTTAGGCTTCACTTGTTGGAGCACACATTAAAATCAGTTACTTCAGAATTATAAATAACTATGAATTAGTTTTAAAAATATCCTAGGCATAATTAACTCTTCTCGTCACTCATGTATTTATGTGAATGGGTACAGGATGTGTAACCTATTTGTGTACGTGAGTGAGTGTGTGGGTGGATGAGCTTTTGTGTGGGCGTATGAGTTGTGTGTATATGTGTGGGCGTCTGTGAGTATGTTTACCTCCTGCGTCTTAAGACATTAAGGCCTTAAAGTAACGTAGTGAACCTTGACAACCACACACACACACACGGCATCCAGATCACCAGGCCCGGCCACGGCCATGAGACCTACTGACTGACTGTGCTGACGACCATTCAGGATTAAGTGGTTACGTTAAGGGTGTTAGTGTAGGTGTTCGTGCCTGCCACTAGCCCTAGCATGAGTAGGTCCAGATGATTCATGAGGGAGGACCTCATGGGACCTTCGAGAGAAACTTCTCGAGTCTCCCAAGTGTGTGAGACCTGTCAAGGCTTGTCATGTGTCGTCTTAGCAGTGATAGCATCAGCCTGCGTGCTCTTACAACCATGACACGACATACAGTAGGTTATCTCATCTGATGGGCATGGGTGAGTCACATGTAGGCTACACAGTAAAAAAAAATGCAGTGTTAATTCAACACTTAGAGAGTACTATACACTCTAAAAGATGTTAGATTGACTCACTGTTGAATTATCACCGCACAATTCACTGTGTAGCAAGTTATGGGCGTAGGTGGTTTTTTTATAAAGGCATGTGAATAAGGCTGCAGAGACTGCAAGACTTGCTTACACCGACCGCGTCCACAGTCTGGGCTGAGTGTGAGTGATGAGTGAAACGGCAAGCATGGTGCGAATGACAAACATTTGGAGTGGGGCACCTTGACAAGGTGACTTCTTTTGATATATTTACAACCTATGATCTCCGCCACATTTCTGGCAGTGTCCCCTGACTGAAACATTCCCACAGCAGCCTTCTTCTCTACCCAGAGGAGCCTGAGGTTAGGAAGGAGAGAGCCCCAAACCCACCATTAACTCCTCATTGCCTAATAGTGCATTCCATCCGCCTCGAAATCTCTATCCCCAAGGAAGCTGACACCTGGTCAGTTGTTCCTGGCCCAGGGAGAGAGGGGACCCAGAATTGGGTCCTCATTGCATTGTATGTATTGGAAGGGGGGCCCTTTCAGATCCCTTTGTCCTATAGGCCTGTGCAAAGCTTTCAGCAGCCGTATCCCTATCCCTTCTCACATGACAAGATAGCATAGTGTCCTGTTCTTGCCTGGCTATCACCATGAGCTCCTAGACAGCTTCAGATAGTAGGCCTAAGTAGAGTGAGGTACAGTAAGCCCTCCCTTCCATTGACAGGAAGTGCTTAGGGACAGGATCAACGGGCATCCTTTAAATGTCTTTGTGTATTACTGGACAGAGCTGCAACCAATCAGATCATTCATTCAGATGATGATGAGTAGCTTTTGATGATGTATAGCTTTCAATTATACAGTATATTGCTTTTGTTTTTTAACTGGGTCTGGATTTCTCTGGATAAGACAGAACTGACAATAGGCAGGCTGGTCAGACTTGGTCTTAAAACCCATTTCAGCATCAAAGGTAGTAAAAGAAAGAAGATGTGAGTCACATAGTCTAGCTACATTACATAAAACACGGGAACTGTGTGCCAACTGAGCAGCACAGGGTAATCTGTATCAGTCAGAACACTCAGGATTTTGGATAGGTGTGCATAGGACATTTTTTTTCCCAATTCCTCAGTACTCAGGACAACAAACAATTTAGGAATATCATCACTATTGGCTGATGGAATGCACTATAAGCTAGGGCTTTTCAATTGAGCACCTGAAGCTCCCTACCTCACCTTACTACAATGAATGTCATCAGGGAAGGAATCCCTTCTCCAATCACACCTGACTGTCGTCACTAGTGTGGTAATGCTCTTATAATTCAGTGACACACGGGCTGAATCACCAGTCATAAAGTGTCCAGCTGTCGAGAGAACTTGGGTCTGAAGCGCTCAGCAAGAGGGAGAGGGAGGGGAGGAGCCCTTCACAGGCGCCTGGGTTGAGAGGCCAAGTTCCAGAAGTCCTTCCAGCAAGTTCTTTCCACCTCCATGTGATTCCTGGATGTGAAAACATCTCACAAGGAGTCTCTTTATGCGGACGGCCTCTTACCCTCCGGACCTCAGCTATATATGTACACAAGCCCTGTGCGCACCTCAGCCTACGCAAATACAGTAGAGAGACCATGTATGTGCAGGAGGGGATGGCTGGCGGCCGGAGTTGTATAAAGTAGAAGTACTCTTACAGATGCAATTACAACAATAGTAGTATGGAATTACAAAGTGGAAACCATGTAATATCATACCACTAGTGTTGTAATTACATTTGTAAGAGTACTTCTACCTAATTACTTACTTACTTTATTTTATTTTTCAGGACGTTGCACATTAATGAACATATACATACAAACATATATGCAAACGTGCCAGATTATAGCACAAAGGCTAATTTCCATCTGGTGTCCAAATTGATACAACTCGGCTGACGGCCAGTTGCAAACACAGCGGCCAGGGGAGTAAATTAATATGGGTTAGAGGAGCAGAGAGGGAGGGGAATAGAAAATGGACAAATTTGGGGGGTCGGGCAGCACTATGCTGGGACTAATGCTGAAGCAGTGTGTCTTCCACTAGGATGATGTCATCATTAAACACCACACATACTGCTGTGCACACACTCACAACCTGAAACTTACTGAAATGAGCCCGACTGAAAAAGAATATCTATGAATAAAGAGTGTTTTTGTGCGGTGCGGTTATTCTGCAGCCACCCCATTTTCACAGCCACCCTGCCCTCCCTCATTTGTCAAGAGATGAGACCCCCGCCACACCACCCCCCCACCCCCCTTATCAGTCAAAAATCAAAATAGTATTGCCCAGACAACCCTACAGGCTGAGGCTGGAGATGGGTATGGGGGATTTAGGGGGGAGGGGTGGTGTGTGTGTATATGTGTGTGTGTGGGGTGGGGTGAGGGTGATTAAATGACTTCTCTATTGTTTCGGATGGCACAACAAAGGACCATACTGAAGACCATCCCAATGATCTAGAAAGACAAAGAGAAAGAGTGAGAGGGAGCGGAGAGGGGGGAGAGAGAGAGAGAGGACAGATATTAAATTTCAATCCTTCAAATCAGACAGAATGGATTTTCCATCAGCATTGCTTGACACAAAGTACTTACCATAACCCCTGCGATGCCTATGCCCACATAGCCGATGATGAAGAGCTTCTCATTGAAAAAATCATCAATAGCCTTGACACAATCCTGAAACACAGAACAAACAAACAAACAAACACGAAACACAGATTAGCGATGTGTCGTTACGTCACAGTGTCAAACTACAGCTCAGACTCTGCACTATGGCAAGCCTTGTTAAGCCTTAACACGATCCTTAAACATAGAGAAACAGCAGATATATAATGTGATTGATTTAAAGGCAACTCAGACTGTGTATTATGTATAGAATAGCGGCCGGATCGGGACACCTCGAAGGCCACTATTTCACTTAACACCCGGTTACCAGCATTTCAGTATTAATTCGTAATATGTTGATCTAAGGCTTCCTGAGAAAGTACCGTAGATTTACCGTTGCACATGGTACGTTGCTATGGGCACCACTTCATAATCTAGAGACGTGCCTCTATCGAAGTAATAAGGATGCGTGCAGAACGTTGGGGTGACTTGACAACCAAATGCGATAGAATTGACGACTGGGTTTTTGACTTGACAACCAGATGCGATAGAATTAGTAACGGGGTCTTGACTAGACAACCAGATGCGATAGAACTAACGACGCGGTCTTGACTAGACAACCAGATGTGATAGAATTAGTAACGGCACTTCGCCAGAAAGTTAGAAAAGAAGCTACTTAGACGCCCGCACGCCCGCATGACATCATAGGTGTCCTGCTCTTGGGGAATAAAGGACACTGCTCAGCCAATCAGAAGACGTTCCATCTGCTCACCGTGTGATAAGACGATAACATGTCAAAAGGCCTGTCAAGAACTGTGCATCTTCGGCAACCATGGCATCCTTATGCCTTATGAGTTATGGAGACAGGGCAGGCCTCTTCCTGCTGGACTTATGTGCTCGAGGAATCATGGTAAATACCAAACATCACATGGGAAACACACATGAACACCCCCCGTGTGGTATTTTTCCACTGGACAACTCATTGAACATGTTTAAATACGAGTTGCCGAGAGTGGACAATATCTACTTCCGAGAGCACATGAATGGCAGAATAGTAAGTGGATTATGGAACTCTCCTTTGTGTACACTGCACACCATTGGGGACTGGGGCTTTGCTGCTGCCTGCGCTCCTGTGCTTATGACACTTGTCACATGAAACAAGGACGAGACCAGCGCCGCTCAAAGACAAAGACCTTCAACCAATCAAATTGTCTGTCTGCCTGCGCGCTATAAATACCATCATGGCGCCTTTGAGACCCTGTTGGACAAACAGACAGGAGGGCAGACAGACAGATAAACAAACAGAAAGACAAATAGATAGACAGACAGAGGGGTGAACAGACAGAAAGAGAGTGTGAGGGAGAAGGGGGAATATAGAAAGACATATATGTATATAGAGAGAGAAAGAAAGAAAGAAAGAAAGAAAGAAAGAAAGAAAGAAAGAAAGAAAGAAAGAAAGAAAGACAGAAAGACAGAAAGGAAGAAAGAAAGGCAGGACTGCGTTACCGCTGGAGAAAGTGAGAAACAGAGCAAGCGAGAGAGAGAGAGAGAGAGAGAGAGAGAGAGAGAGAGAGAGAGAGAGAGAGAGAGCTAGGGAAACTAAAACACATGGGCAGCTGTCTAGTTTCACATGTGCACGTCCCTGAAACACCTACACACGCAAACACACACACACACACACACACACACACACACACACACACACACACACACACACACACACACACACACACACCGAGAGCAATAACCGCACAACACAGAGTACCGACACACACTGACACTACACACACACACACAGTCACAGTCACACACACACACACGCACACGCACACACACACACACACACACACACACACACACACACACACACACACACACACACACACACACACACACACACACACACACACACACACACACACACGTTCATGCACACTCTATTCACTCTGAGTCATTTCTGGGAGAACTGAACCTCTGCATCTGATTGGCCATACCATGCTTACAGTGTGTCTCAGAAATGTAGACATCACTTCATGCTAACAACATTTACGGCCAGACTGAATGCGTCAGAAAAACCCTGTATGATGTAAAATGTAATTAAATCCAAGCTTAGAGAGTATTATAGGGCAAAACACACCGTAGAACATGTTATATCAACTCTCTAAGGGATACATTTAGTCTGTAAAGTGTACTGTGTGTGTGCAAGATTTTCATGTGTTATTGGAAGTTGCTTCTTTTGACTACCTAAACACAGTCTAAGTATGTTTGTCTTACATTTTCTGATATACATTCAAATGTATGCATGCAAATGTTTGCACGCATACCCACACACCCACACAGAGAAACACTCTCTTCCCCTCTATTCTCTTCTCTATTTCTCATTTCTGTCACGCTTACCTCTTCAATCACCATTACATTCTATCACATTGTTTTGTCTCTTTCCACAATCCATGTATTTTACAATTTATAAAAGTATAATGAAATGTAATCATTTGAAATGTCTGTATGGGCCTATTTACTTCATACTCTTCAACCCCTCAAAGTTAACATAGCCTAACTGCTGCAAATGCCACACTTATTAAAATAATTGTCATTGTTGGTCTGATGAGCTATTATATTTATACATATTTTAATATACTTTTAATATAATGCATGTTTTCTCATTACACTGTACATTTACAGAATGTTTCTTTGATGTTCGACATACTGTACGTCAGCATACATAGACCATACCAACCATGTGACGTGTTCAGCTTGTGTGGCTCCATAGCGCCCATTCTGCAGTAGATTTCCATTGCATGCAAATGTGGCTGAAGCCGTTAGCTGTCTGTCAAGATAAGTCAGCCACTGTGGGCAGAGGAGCAGCAGTTGCCCCTCCCCCTATTGTCTCTCTCTGGGTAACTGTCTCACCATTGCCCCCTGGTGTCAATGTGTTGTAAGTTAATCATCAAGGACTTCTCTTTTCCTCAGTTATCATCTAATTTAGAAGGCTTAGTACACCTCCTTTGGTCAGGTCCATGGTCAATATTACAAAAAAGTCCCTGGACGGTCCACTGTCCACCTTTGCCAAGTTTAATTGCAATGTTTCGGTCAACTGGCCATCATCAGAGAACGAGCTGCCTGATAATGATCAGTTGACCGAAACGTTGCAATTAAACTTTGCAAATGAGGACAGCGTGCGGGACCTTTTCTTTGTAATATTGACCCGAGTTCTCATCAGCCACATCATCCTCTTCCCCATCATCATCAACCATTGTTTCCTTCGGAATTAATAAATGTTACTCTATTTAGGGATAAATAAACAATGGAAGCTCTTTCACAGTGTGGCACACTCGTTAGTGTTTGGGGCTTAAATATCCTAAAATAAAAATGAACACCAACTAGTTTGTTTCCATCTAATATTCCCCCTAAGATTCCCCTTTTCATGTATGAAAAATGCATTTTTCACACTCATAATTTCATGGTGGTGGTAAATATTCATAAAAAGGTAACATTTGTAAAGGGCAGCATGAATTCTGGAAATAAACTACTAAAAATAGTACACAGTGCATCTTTATGGTACAGTGCAAGTACATATATTATATGTTACGTGCTGTTACATACTTTGTTACAAGTAAACTGTACCTAATTCATAAAGTGTAGCCCAAAAAGTATGATGAAATGTTGCTCAGATGATCAGAGAC
>NC_085870.1:39394953-39402453 GCF_034702125.1 Engraulis encrasicolus
CACGCACACACACAGACACACACACACACACACACACACACACACACACACACACACACACACACACACACACACACACACACACACACACACACACACACACACACACACAGGGACAGAGGAAAAGAAACCAAATACGTTACGGTTAGCTGTAAATACATTTAAGTACGGGATGCATTTCTCAAATGCGTAGTTGCTAGACAGCTAGCAAACCGTGTAGTTGGCAATGAGAAATTGCCACAAATTAGCTAATATAGTAACAAATATGGTTTCAAACATGCACCCATGGATGGCAACAAATACTGCTACTAATAAAATCATCCTATAACATAATATATGTTATATATCATCTGCATGATTGTTTTGGAATTACGCACAGAGCGAAACTTCCCAAGTAAGACCAAGGCGTGGACGCTATCTCTACCTTCACAAGAAGAGAGCTAAGAAACTGCTATTATGTATGCCAAATACAAAATATGTATGATGAATAATATCCATATAATCCATGAACATTTTCCATGAACATCATTTGTGTATCAGTATCATAACCAAACCCAACACAAATGGAGAGAAACACAATGTTGATCTACAATGGTTGAAATATTGGCTGAATGAAAGTACAGCTCATTATGACTGTGGTATTGACTAACACCTTCAGTGACACAAGTTGACATAGACATGCATAGTATAGTCAGAGATTCTTTAAGTATATAGAGATATGCCAACATAATAGGCTGCTATGTGCACCTAACGTGACCAGGTTCTGGTCTGCCTAAAGGGGCGTGTCATAATGCTCCTAGAATGAATAGAACAGTCCTTAGGTCTGCCTAGGTCCCCCCCCCCCTTGCAATAATAGAACCCGGAAACAATGGGCCAATGGAACCCCTCTCTCTCTACTCTCTCTGGTATAGTACTGCACATCTACGCAGGCTGATGCCGTGAGAAGACCACATGTACACCTGTCCATAAGGGGGCAGTATGCACAAGCGGGGAGCTAGCACACTCACTGGGTACATTCCATTATCCTAACTCCTCTCCTTGACCTGTGCTTTTGGTCTCGCTGTCAGCCTAGCCACAACAACTTTTGGGGCCCTTTTCCCCATTCATCATCCCGATTGCAAACGAGAAAATGAACTTTGAATCATGCTTTCGCAAGATATTGAATAAAACTTCAAAACATCTTGCGCCATGATCACAAGGCCACAAGCACAGGGGAGGATGGGAGTTAGGAAATTGAAAAAAACACACTGTGAAGCTGGTAATATAGTACTCCACAACAAGAAAGTCATATCATGTATTACAGTAATTAAAAATTTGAATTCAGTAATTTGAAGCAACACTTTCTGGATAGAACCCTGTAATGCTGAGCTATAGCCAGTGGCAGAAAGGTGCAAATCAAAAAATAGATAAATAAATAAAACAAGCATTTTCTAACATGTTGCCTGCAGGTGTAAAGTCCACCTGCTGGTGTGGAAACTCCCTTAGTCGTCTACCGTAAGCCGAAACCAATTCATATTTCGACTCCTGTGACCTCTACAGGGTAAAAGTGAGAAAAGCCCACATCGTGGGAAAGCCCCTATCTCTCTGAAATGCTTATTTGTCATTTCCTCCTGTGTTTCACAGTTTCACAACTTTTTTTCATAAGAGTATTTACTTTTCATGCACTTTATATCAGACATGACACACCCTTGTAGTGGGGTCGTAATAGGCTCAGTCATTTCAAATTGGTGTTAAAGTTTGGTTTTCACTTCTAAGTTGAAGTTTAGGGTCTATAGAACAATTTGAGTTCGAGTGTCAAACACACAGATAACAAAATGGCCTGCGGGGGGCGCTCTAAAATATATAAACTGCTATAACTTTTGATTAGTTAAACCAAATTTAACATATAAGGTATGTATGGATTCAGCATGAAGAGGAGAAACCAGTGGGCTGACTAGTTGGTTACTGGATTAAAGACACACTATGTAATAAACACACTTTTAGCCCATGGACAGCTAAATCCGGGCTTTTTTAAGATAAAGGGTGGAAATGCCCTCAAAGTTGCAATGAAACATAATTTATTGTTACAAGTTATTGTAAATAAAGCCTGGGTTATCACTTAACTTGATTTGTTCAGAATATCCCTGAAGCACACAGATACTTAGGATACCGATACACAAATATGGCTGCATAAAGCCTATGTGATATTTAGCACCCAACTTGCAACTTTGACTTTATGAATTTAGGATCATGAGTACCAGCTTTTTTTTCAAACAAGCCATCATTTTATTCACAACTTAAACACTTTATATCTGGAAGAAAGTAAATCAATAATAATAATAATAATAATAATAATAATAATGATGAAAAATACTATGGGGAACATCATTTTTTCCTGCATTCAAAAAGCAAACAGAAGACCATAGGGCTAACATTTATTCCAATAATCCACTCTACAATAACTATGACAGAGAACAGATGCAAAAACAGTCAGTGATCAGTCTTAGAAATTGCATATGCTGCACTTGCACAGACGTGTGCACTTTAACTCTGCCTTCATGCACTTGCTCCGAGATCTGGCAGGTCTATTTGTACAAGTACTAGTACAGCTGCGCTTCACCTCTAGTTGGAATACATCTTTTGCAACTGCATCTTTGGTAGTGTAGTCCAAATCTGGGAACTGTTCATTTGTTACCAGATTGGCAGGCATTTCTGGCAACTACGCTGGTTTTCATTCCTGTCAACTACGCTGGTAACAAATGGACAGTTCCCAGAGCAGATGATTGTGTCTACCATGTATGAAATAGTTCTATAGTATTATTTAGTATGCTTGCCAAAGGCCTCTGCTTACCCCCAGCAAGCATACTAATTGTTCTCCAAGATTTTATTTAGTATGCAAGGAAAGCATACTAATTGTTCATCAACAGTTTATTATTATTATACATTTTTCCATTCACCTCGGCATATGGGAATCACCATTCATTAGTACGACGGCTTTGAATCGTTGCAGCGTTCGAGATAGAGACACGGTTCGAGTGCCAAAATGAACGGCTCGAAAAGGGCTCAGGGTGGTGTATTTTTCGCTGGCCTACCCCCTTTCATTCGTTGACCAGACTTGTTTTTCCTCAGTTTTCTCTCTGTTTTCCCCCTCATTGAAATGAATGGTAGAATGGTCAAGATGATGATGTCACAAACTGTGGCAGTTAGAGTGAGAGGTGACCTGTCCTGGGGTTACCTATCAACTAGGTAAAGGCATTGTCAGAGAGGTCTTGGCTCTGAATACAAACTGTGAAGAATAAGATCATAAGCCAACTCTTAAAAATGTTTCAAAGAGAGCAGTTTTAAAATCCCTATGATGTGACCCCATTCACTTACAAAAAAAATGTGTGAACAGCTCAGCGCATAGGCCTGAATATGTCCATTTTTTGACTGAACCATTTGGCCTAGAAAAGTGATCTCAGCTTTGACATGAAGAGCAGGGTTGTGCCATTTGTGTTTCAATATCATCTGACAACTTGCAAAACTTTTGGAGATATGACAGCGTAAAAATAAGACTGCACATATTACTCAGCTATTGACTACCAAACTGTCACCGTTAGAATCTTCATTCATACACACACACACACACACACACACACACACAAACACACACACACACACACACACACACACACACACACACACACACACACACACACACACACACACACACACACACACACACACACACACACACACACACACACACACACACACACACACACAGCCTTGTAGAACTTAAGACCTCTGCTGTCACCTGGGCAACCGTGGCCTAATATGCTGCTGTGGCCACTCTATACAGTAAGTGGCAGTGGCCTACTGGGTAGGGTGTTGGTCTGTCAGAGGGTTGCAGGTTCGAAACCCACCCTTACCTCTCCCTACCCACCCATTGCTGAAAGGCACCTGAAGCATCTCCATACATGCACACACACACACACACACACACACACACACACACACACACACACACACACACACACACACACACACACACACACACACACACACACACACACACCTAAATATCACATAGGCTTTATGCAGCCATATTTGCGTATAGGTATCCTGGGTATCTTTGTGCTTCAAGGATATTTGAACAAATCAAGTTGAATGATATCCCAGGCTTTATTTACAATAACTTGTTACAATAAATTATGTTTCATTGCAACTTTGAGGGCATTTCCACCCTTTATCTTAAAAAAACCCTGAATTTTGCTGTCCATGGGCTAAAAGTGTGTTTATGACATAGTGTGTCTTTAATCCAGTAACCAAATACTTAGCTCACCAGCTCCTCCTCTTAATGCTGAATCCATGCATACCTCATATGTTAAATTTGGTTAAACTAATAAAAAGTTATAGCAGTTTATATATTTTAGAGCGCCCCCCGCAGGCCATTTTGTTATCTGTGTGTTTGACACTCGGACCCAAATTGATCTATAGACCCTAAACTTCAACTTGGAAGTGAAAACCAAACTTTAACACCAATTTGAAATGACTGAGAAAAATTGCACAGGCCTACGACCCCACTATTGCTGTTTCAGGCAGTTCTCTCACCCACCACAGCATATAATTCCCAAAGAAGGATGCGTGGACAGCCATAGAAACTGGACCAAATAGGCCACCATAGGCCACCTGTTTATTACCTGACAGTGACCTTGGCACGGGGCAATAAAGAGGTCATGTGCCATATACATCAGTGACTCACTATCGCCCGAGGACATGAAGAGCTTTGGTAACAATGTAAACCTCACACAAACAGACTGTGAAGCAAAGTCGAAAGGGCAGTTACTGTTACTAGGGCACCGAACAAGGGCACAGAGAAATAATGAGGGAGAAAGAGATTGAGAGATACAGAGAAATTGAAAGAGGGATAGAGAGATGAGGAGAAAAGGAAAAGAAAGGGGGGAGATGCTGGCACGAGGTGGACATCAGATGTTCAGAGGACACATGTCCTGTCCTGTGCACCACAACCACACAGACACACAGACACACAGACACACAGACACACGCACGCACGCATGCACGCACGCACACACACACACACACACACACACACACACACTCACACACGCACACACAGACACACACGCACACACAGACACACACGCACACACAGACGCACACACACACACACCTCTGTCCACCCCAACACACACACCGACCTACGGTACACCCCATCCATCCCACTGCCACCATCCAATTTCCCACTCCATCTCTTCCTCTTCCTCTCTCTCTCTCTCTCTCTCTCTCTCTCTCTCTCTCTCTCTCTCTCTCTCTCTTTTTCCAGAAACAAGGGGCACATTGAGCCCATGGATGCCCTCATTAGGTCGGCGCGACCCCCACAACACAATGCCCTTCATACAAAGACCAGGAGGGCAGCTCTCATCAGCACCCCACCGCCTACCCACGCCAGAGAGAGAGAGAGAGAGAGAGAGAGAGAGAGAGAGAGAGAGAGAGAGAGAGAGAGAGAGAGAGAGAGAGAGAGAGAGAGAGAGAGAGAGAGAGAGAGAGAGAGAATGAGCATGAACGAAAAGCAGGGGAGAGATGTAGGACAGATATGAGGGAAAAAAAGTAAATAGTGAGCAGAGAGACAGAGACAGAGAGAGAGAGAGAGAGAGAGAGAGAGAGAGAGAGAGAGAGAGAGAGAGAGAGAGAGAGAGGGAGAGAGAGAGAGAGAGAGATAGAGATGAGAATGAACATGGCTGAGAAGAGGAGCCAGATGTGAAAAAAGAAAAAACAGGAAAAGCAGCAGAGAAAGAGAGCCAGAGGCAGGGGAGGAGAAGGGACGGCAGTGGTACTGTATGAGAATGAAAATGAGATGGGTGGTTGATGTAGCCGACATAGGAGGAAGAGAGAGAGAGAGAGAGAGAGAGGGAGAATAATACCAGCAAAAACAGAGAGAGAGAGAGACAGAATAATGCCGGAATAAGAAGTATGAAAATTAAAAGAAAATGGAAAGAAGAAACGGGAGAGAGAAGAAGAAGAAGAAGAAGAAGAAGAAGAAGAAGAAGAAGAATAAGAAGAAGAAGAAGAAGAAGAAGAAGAAGAAGAAGAAGAAGAAGAAGAAGAAGAAGAAGAACCACTCAGGGAAGAGACAAACCTATGAAAAAGGGATGGAGGGAGAGAGGACAGAAGAGAGACAGAATACAGCAACTTGGGGAGGTGGGAGGAGGAAAGAGGAGGATACTAAGAGCAAAAGGGTGGCGAGATGAACGGCGAATAGGGGAGGACAGACAGATAAGTAACATGGAAAGTGAGATGGTTGAAAAGGGGATGTGAGAAGTTGACAGATGATAATGTTGTCACAGCTTGAGCAGAAAGAAGAAACTCCAGAGTAAAAATAACGTAGATATGACATGAAACAGAACCTTTGGACGGTTCATAAAGAGGAAGTCTGATGTAGAGTGAAAGAATGGGAATAATAAGAGGGGAAGAAAAGACGAAAGCTGAAACAACTGGTGGTTTTAAACTGGTAAAAAGATCAGAGAGGACAAGATACAGAGCAGTGCAAAAAGAGATGAAATGCATACGAGTGGGAAGCGGGAAAAAAAAAGAAAGAGTGATGCAGTGTGAGGAGATGAGGAGGATGGTGTTTACAGATGAAACCCTGACAGAGGCAGGCTGGGATGAAAAGGGTGTGGGATGAGAAGGGTATAAAATAAGGGGAATGTAGTTCAGGTCTAAAAAATATCCCATTAGTATGCCTCCACCCGGCGGAGGTCTGGGCATGGAGGCTTACTATTCTGTTGTTTGGCTGCAGATGAGTCCATGCATACTTTGCTCATTTTTTGTTGGCAAAAAACTACTGAATGCAGGCCCTGCCATGGCCTAACGGTAGGGCACTCGTCTGCTATGCGGCCGGCCCGGGTTCGATTCCTGGCCTGGGTCCTTTGCCAGCATCTTCCCGTCTCTCTCTCCCCGCTCGCTTCCTGTCACCATCTTCACTGTGCTATCATAAATAAAGTCAAAAAGAACAAAAAAAAATATCTTTAAAAAAAATACTGAGTGTGGGGTCTACAGAAAGGGTGGAATCCTGTGTGCAAATGTCTATAATAACTAATGAACTGATTACATTTTGCAAGACGGCTGACTTTTACTGTAACACGCCCACGGAGCCATTAGATAAACGTTGTTTTCAGTGACATACTCTATCGTCCACACAACTATCTGACAGTTGTGTGTTCCAGTTAAAAACTTTACCTGTTTAGAAATAGGTGAGTGAGATGGTGAGTGAGATGGTTTGTGAGATTGTTTGAGGAAGCGAACTGAACAACATAATAATTAATAATGTTAAGCTTCACATCATCCTGTATCTCACCTTCAGACACAACAGGGAGGCTTAGTTACTCTAGGTCTACTGTAGGAGTCTAGGAGTTACACAAAGAAACTACTGTCTCAATATGACTACCCTGGGAAAACAAAAGATAAAAAAATAAACGAGAAATGCACTCAGAGAGTGCAGACCACCTCCGCTAAAGAAAG